>NC_092825.1:104244628-104555310 GCF_039878825.1 Excalfactoria chinensis | reverse complement strand
ACGTGAGGGGTTATCTTAGATCCAGTGCATTTTTCTATCTTCTCCAAATCATTTCGGACAATAATTTCCTTTCTCATGTGCCTCTAAGACAGTACTCTGAGTAGGTGGGACAAAAAAGCATAGGATAAGGACAATAATCTTAAAACACATCCAAACTTGATACTTTGGATAATTTTTGTTGGTAGTACTTCACACTGATGACTTAAGCAATGTGGATGCCTGTCAGTGGACTGCTCAGTGGTAATTTGAGTACTTGTTCAGGTGGTTCATTTACCCAAAGCAGGAGTTGGATGCTGAGCACTAAGGTGAGTGGTCGCACTCACTGGAAGGAGATGGAGAACAGAAATAAATTGGATGATTCACTACTGAAATAGGAGGTGACATTTGAACTAAGGAGCCTTCAGAATGTTCACTTCAGAAATCTAATTTCCTGTTAAACCGTATGATGGCAAATGAAACCATCTGAAGGGGGGAAGTTTTGCAGTCTTGAAAGAGGAAAGCAAAGCAGCTGAACTCACTGTGTAAAGCTCTCCCAGAGGCAGAGGAAGAAAACACGAGACACAAGTGTCATTGGCACATACTGTGGGGTGTGAGGGAATTCTGAAGCCGTCACACTGTCCAGCTATAAAGGCATTTATTCTAGATGTCATCTGTCTTTGCAGACTACGTAGCCATCCTGAGCTCCTGAACAAGAGGTCAGCATGTTGCCTATACTAAACACCTGAAGCAGTCTCTGTGAATTCCACTTGTTCACACTGCTTAGCAGAGGCTCCAAAGCAGGGTGACGATGTTACTGATGAGCAGTTTCCTACCCAACAAGGTAGGGTATGGGGTGGTAAGGAGCTTTACTTCCCACTCCTTTTATAGAACAGAGGGACAGTGTGTCTCAGTGACTTGACTTCGGTACATTTGCCCAATATTTCAGAAAATACAGTGGCTCTGAACTACTCTGAAAGTGTCTACTTCCAATGTAGCAGCTCTTTTGTGAGTGTGTGCATATAGGTAGGTATTTCTTTTCTTCAATTAACAAGAAGAAACAAAACCCACTCCCCTCCCCACCCCCAGACCTCGTGTCTCCTTCAAGCATACTCACGGCTCCAAAGTGAATAGGCAAGGCGACAGTTTACTCGGCGATAAAACTGCTTGTTTATGGGCCAGAGGACTAGTGTGCATAGTTGAATGAAGTTAATGATCAGTCCACTCACAACAAAGACGAACCCAATGAGGAGGTGAACAATGAACTGGGTCTTCAGAAAGGCAATGAAGCCCATGATAACCACTCAGAAGCGTGTGCAAGGGCCGTCACTCAGAATTACTGTCCTGCAAGAGAAAGAAAAGCATCTAATTGAGTTTTGATTCACAAGCCCTGAGAAAGGGCAAAATAGGAGTGCTGAAACAGTTCATGCAACTTCAGCAACTGTAATCCAATCGCATAAACTCTTTGCTCTCCCAGTCTGCCTCATTCAGGTTTTCATACAGTAAATCATCAATGGTACAAATCACTTCCAAAAACAGAAAGGAACACTGATTTGCAATTTACTGCCCACCAAGAAGATCTGAAGATGAACCTCACACTTCTCTCTTCAGAGAAAGATCATACAATCAGACAGCACTCACAGCAAACCAGTCAAGTCCTCACTAGTAAACAAGCTGGGATGCAATTGCTGTGCCTTCTGGGTTTGCTGTCCCGGACTTGTAACAGGAGCCTCATCTTCCCTGCACCAATAAACAGCATGCTGAGCCTCCAAGGCTGTGTTAAGGAACCAATGCCTTCCTAGCCTGCTCTCAAAGGTCGGTGCACAGTTCTGAACAAGCACAGACAGACAGGAGTTACACAGGCTTTGCTATATGTTTGCTATGACTACAACAGTACAGCAGTCCATCTGCAGAGCAAGTTCTTCACCTTGCAGCAGATTTCATGATAGAAAGAGCACAGCTGGTCATTAAGAGCATCAGCCTGGCAAACTAAGGCATAGAAAGGAAATTAGGTATTTCCACATTCAAAGACTACACTGTAGCAAGTTTAATAACTTCTCACTTTGTCAAGCCACAGCTCCATGATCAAATCAACCAATTAGTAGGGAAAAAAAGTAAAATAATAAAAAAAATCCTTAGGCTACATAGCAGTACAAACTTGATCTGGGAAAGGTCTTGGCACAGAACATGATCACTTCTGAAATAGCCAGAACACTTAACCTGGGCATGAGCCATGTTTATCCCTGGTGCAGGAAGCTGGGTGATGTGTGAACCAGAATAAAGTCATGGGAGCTTAGACAAGTCTAATCCAACACAAATCCTGCCAGTACAAATGCAGCTCAACAAAACGATTTAAACAAGAAACCTGACTGAGTTTATTCCAAAACTGTGTTATCTCACACTGGTCTTTCTGACTGGTTGTGTACCAGAAGACCTCCAATGAAGCCAACCAGGTTATCAAACCACAGATTCAGAGCCTCACCCGAAAAACAAAAGCATACTTCTAAATTACTGCCAAAGTTTGCTGTAAGTATTTATGTTTTCTCTCTGCAAGTGTTGCAAATGACCAGAGCTACCAGTAGATGGTAACAAGTACATTTGACAAGATGTTAAGGTGATGCTGAAGCTTCCAATGCTTGAAAACAAAGCACCTTTCAGCTGCGAGGAACCAAATGCCACCTGCTTACATTACGGTGCTATTTACAGAACTCAACAGCAGTTTTACTTGGCAAAGCTTCTTCTCTTACTGTCTCTTCTATACCTTCGTTACTGCCTTTCAAGCCACAAAGTGTCCAGCTTTTTCACAATTAAAATCTATCCGCATCATTAGTAATCTAGTCACTTCAGAAGTACATCACAGAGGGGAAAGGCACTATTGTGCCTACCACAGAAAGCAGAGTGAGTTGAATAAGCTGATATTGAAGCTTTTGACGAATAATCTACATTTTCCCATTATTTTCCTGTAAGAATGAAAGAAATATTTCTTCCAGTAATAAATTCTTTCAGGAACAGCTGTTCAGAAGCAGAAACTCATGTTTAAAAAGAAGCAAACGATGCCCATCCTTCCTCTTCCCTCCCTCATTGAAGAGCTGCAGGGTGGTTATCTCCTAGAAGCCCAAATCCTGCATCATTGTTGACAGACACTATTCCATTCAGGAGTACCACCATGGTACTCATTGTTCAGTGCCCTAAAACAGCAATGGGTTCATTTATCTTTTCAGCTAACATGTTCTTCTCATAGAATCATCTGGGTTGGAAAAGACCTTCAAGATCACCAGGTCCAACCAGCAACCTGACCTACCAAGTTCGTCACTAAACCAAGTCCCCTAGTGCCAGGTCCACTCATCACTTAAATGACTCCAGGGATGGGGATTCCTCCTGCTCCAATGGTTGATGACCTCTGTGTGAAGACATTCTTCCTAACATCCATACTAAGCCTCCTCTGACTCCCAGCAATTATTTCTCAGGCTGTGACTTGCCTTCTATATAGGCATGTGCAAGCAGCTTTCCTGATCACTGTATCCCTCACAGTTATCAGACTAGTGCTTACTACCTCCCAAGTCACAGTTTAGCCCTTTGCAGACAAGGATTATTAATAAAGCACACACAAAAAGCACGAAGAAAAATGAAATTCCAAGTATTATCCTCAAATAAAATGATCTGGCAGCACTTCCACAGTCTCTTTGCTTTGAGCAGGCTCTGGAGCACTCTGGTATTTGTCCTTTAAACTAAGGACATTGCCATACTAGACACCAAAGAATGTGTCACGTTACCCAATGGAAAGCTGGAGACAGCGTGGCATGTTGCCTCTCCAGTTTTGTCGTGTGTGGAAATAGCATCTATCACCCTTGCTCCAGTGCCCTACTCTGCACTCTGGCATCATCTCTTTGTGGATCATGAGAAGGGTAGAGAGAACTGCAACCGAAGAAGACCTTGTGTCCCTTTTGCCAGTCCCTCACTTAATTGCTCTTGATTTTTTAAGGTATTTATTAAGTTCCCCTTAACGCAGGAATTCTTTATTTTCCTTCCCTCCTGCCCACGTAGGACAGCCATGCAATTCAGGACAGACCAACAGGCATAAGATGGTCAGCAGCTGCTTTACTGAATCACAGAGACAGGCTGGGAAGAAGACAGAGGAATTTGGATGGAATGAGGAAAAGCAGAACTTCTACATCTCACTTACATATATGAAGACCAGCTAAGGGAAGTGCTTAGGAACTGAACATCTGCTTCAACAAGTCTCAGCATGGTTCATTTCTTTTGAACACATAAGCATGTTCAATGACACGCAAGTAAAATCTCTGTTTTTCACCCCCCTTCCTTTCCCAAAGCAACTTGTATCTCCATGACACTGACCCATAACCACAAAACCTCTATTTCTTACTGTACAGCCACACTGAGAACCACAGGTAACTCTTTCACAGCCTCAGAAAGGTCCTAATTCTCACACTCATGCCACAGGGCAGCACTAATGTAAAACCCAGCTCAAAGCAAGCGGCATACTTCCACTGCCATTAAGTGCCTTACCTTGCAGGGTCACTTGACTATCAGAGACGACTCCCCATAACATTAATCTTCTCCAACAAGAAAGTTCTGAAATACTTTACACCCTTCTGAGCTCCCACCCACATTTACATCATTCTCAGCTAAAGGGCAAGAGCTGAGCACTGAGGCTCCACATTCACACAGATTTTCTGGTATCTAAAAGATACCACGTGCCTCTCAGTTACACCATCTTTCTCCATTAGCCATCTTTCTGCATTCATCACAGCCATAATGATTAACCTGCTTTAAGACACCTAGATCTCTGCTAAATGTGGCTCAAACGTGCTAACAAGCTCAAAAGCCAACAAAAAGTAGAATGGCAGGGAGCAATACTGCATCTCTTTCATTTCATTAGGAAATCAGCTTAAAAACAAAACAGACACAGCACAAGCAGTGAGCCAGTTTGTGAAATATATATTTATTTGTGAACTCCAAAATAAAATGAAGCCACTAATCATTCTACATATGCAGTATTTCCAGTTCTAACTCCTGGTTTTAATTCATTACAGCTGCCACATACATACAATCCTCTGACGTTCATAAGGTACGCATGACTAAGAGCACAGTTAGAAATTGGTCCTCTGGTTCTAATATTCCAACCCAGTGAGAATTAATGTGCTTAACAACAACCAAAGCTGCTGCAGCAGTCCTGGCATCGTTAGCCTTTTGTCTCCAGGTTTTCTGAGCATGCCCTGTTTCTGTTTTCCAGTCACTTCTGCTCCACTGTACCATGTTCATCTCCACTTATGAAGTTAATTACTGACAGCTTTTGCTCCGAACATGTTGCCCCCACCCTGATTTCTAGTATTTTGCCTACCCCACATTTTCCCTAGTTGAAAAATTAACCAAAAGCTTTATGAGAATAAATTCTGCCACTTGCTTTTGTATTTTAAAACACTGTACTTTTCAAACTGAGCTTTGTGTGCCTCCTTGCTGTCTGGACAAACTTGGCAAACCCATGAAAAAAGGCCACTAGCACTGTAAGTCAAAAGCAGTACAAAAAAGCACTTTGGTGGTCATGTCTCATCAAGAGTTTTCCCACCGTTTTTCACAGCTCTATAAACTCTCTTATCGGAAACACGTAAAGGAAAAGTCACAACTCATATTTTCAAAGTGAGAACTACTTGTTCCGTGAGCTGCTCTGGTAATGTGAGTGGGACAGGCATGAGGAGCAGCACCTGGAGCTAATGAAAATGTCTCTCAGTACACTTTCAGCCTTCCGCTTTCACAGAATCACAGAATGGCCCAGGTTGGAAGGGGCCTCAAGGATCATGAATCTCCAGCCCCCTTGCCACAGGCAGGGACACCACATTTAATACTAGACCAGGCTGCTCAGGGCTCCGTCCAACCTGGCCTTGAAAACCCCCAAGGATGAGGCATCCACAACCCCTCTAGGCAGCCTGTGCCACCACCTCACCACTCTCTCAAGAACTTACCCCTGATATTCAACCTAAATCTTCCCTCTTTCAACTTAAAACCATTTCCCCTTGTCCAGCCATTATCTACCCTTGTAAAGAGTTGACTCCCCTCCTGTTTACAGGCTCCCTTTAGGTTCTGAAAGGCTGCAAGGAGATCACCATGCAGCCTTCTCTTCTCCATGATGAACAAGCCCATTTCCCTCAGCCTGTCATTGTAGGAGAGATGCTCCAGCCCTCTGATCATCTTTGTAGCCCTCCTCTCCACCCCCTCCAACAGCTCTCTGTCTTTCTTGTACTGCTGTTTCCTCTAATGAACCGACACACTTTGCTTTTAAAACCACCTAAGCAAATCAGTACTGTAGGCATCTTTGCCCTCATCTCCCTTTACAGTATTAGAAAGCCCAAGAGCACTAATCATCTATCCAACAGTCCAGGCAGGGTTGTGAGAGAAAGCAGTGTGCCCCCAGGACTCATTTATTTCAGAAGCACAGGTGTAGAAGAACCACTGGCAACGAGAACTATATAAGTAGCTAAAAAACACAGCTTAGATCAACAGCAGTGAGTCAGATAAACGCATATGAAAGGAAATAAGGTGTAAAGAAGAGTTCTGGTATCCATTTGAACAGTCTGTACCCAGGATTCTCCAGATACGCTGTAAAACAATAGTCAACTGCTCAATCACATCCCACGCAGCATTACAGACTGTCTACTACAGACCGAGCCTTTTAAACCTGAGCACGACAGAAAAAAATCATCTTAGTTTCTAATACAACAGAGATCTAATTTCTCCGCACATTCCTGAGCCAAATGCAAGTCTGATTCAGAGTTCATTTAAAAAAAATCCCGCGTGTCATGAATTTCCAAAATTAAGGCGTGTGGAAGAGGACGTGAAGCCAAATTCAAGTCACAAAGTGGAAAATTTGTTTCCTAGTTGTTGGAATTAAAAACACGATCTCAAATAAGGGGGAAGAAATGAGGAGTTACCATCATTAGAATGTATTCCTTGAATTATTTCCACTCCTGACAGCAGCACAGCCAGTTTCTAGAAAAGGTCAGGAGTGAAAGATCATCACCTTCATCTGGTGATAAATATCTTTGCTACACTGGTCTGTTTCTCCAGCCCATTAAATCATAGAAACTTCCACTATTGTTCGTAGGTTTGGATCAGTATCTTCAAAGATTTTTGATGAGTCTATTTCCCCCAAATAGGAAGATTTTTGCTCAACCTAATGAGATGATGGTACTTCAAGGTTAAAATAATAACAACAATAATAAGTTGTGCACATTGCTCTGACATTCATCATCTCTAAATAGGTGCACAGACTGAACAAATTACCTGGAGAATTTAGGCACAGCAGAAGAACACAAAGTAAAGTGCAGCACCTAATGGCACGGTCGGTCAGAACAATGACAATCACAGCAACTGACTGTAAACATAATAAACAGAAAGCAAGCCATGTAAGAAGCACATACCCTCAGCAGAAGCACCCGGTCCCTGCTCCTGACTCCTCCATTCTCCACCATTCCAATGTTACTACTAGACTGACTTTACTGGTAAGGCTTTAGGAGAGAGTAGGGTACAAACTAAAATGTAGCAGTGCTTACTTCCAAGTGCTGGTGAGTGTCGTTCGGGGGTGACCACAGAAGGTTGTCTTTCCATCCCATAAAGCCTACACCAGGAGATGGCCACGGTGCAGGTCAACCTGTCTGTCCCTGGATATCACATGTGGAGCACTCTGCCACCCCAACTGCCCTAAAAGGAATGTCCAGAAGGGTCCATACCCGCTTGGGATGTCAGCCCCTGCACTCCTGCCTGCTTTTGAGAGTGGAGAAGCTTCCCATTGAGTTGCTCAGGAAAAACAAATAAATAAAAAACTCACCAAGATTACCAGTTGTTTAACTTGTATTTATGAGACAGAAGACCACAGAACATGTGAGCAAGGCAAAGAAAAACATTCCAATGACTTGATGGAACCAGGAGGGGATAAAACAGCTCTTGATAATACTTATCACCACAATGGAGGGGCAGACTGCCCTGCTTTGCCTGCCCTAAACAAAGTGGAACTGACATGATTCAGCCTCCTCCCTAGCTGCAGAAAGTGCCGTCTCTGCCTCTGCTAGAAGTGCAATTGTATTCTTCTAACTTGTTGCAGCTGTAAAGATGAGCAGGATTAAAATGGCTATTTTCCAAATTTAATTTCAACCACTTCCTTTTATTGTACTCTTCACATACAAAAAAAATAAAGAGAGCAAGTATGCCCAAATGTAATTTCTACTAACATGTGCACTCAGTTAGCCCAGTCTCTATTTAAACAAATGGATCAGATAACTGAAATGAATCCTGGCTTGCTTAGAAATGCACCAACAGCAGGACAGCCACCACAAGGACGAACTGCTTGAGGAACCTTTCCTTGCATGGAACTCCAACCTACAAAGGAAGTGGGTATTTTTATAAGTAGTTTCTGCTCATGACCTGAAAATAGAAAATGCTGTTTTATGCCCAGTGGGTGAAATAAGCCCAGGCAACTTCACTATTTGGGCTGAATATCACTGAACTGTGCTGACGTCATTATTTCCATAACATGGATTTGCAGCCATCATGAGATATACAGGATTCTTGTTCCCCACCAACTCAAAGGCTGGCTGTGCATGTATCAACCTTACTTTTATTTCACAGGAAGACCAACAGTCTTAAGGGTTAGCCAACTTAGGATGGTTTCAACTACAACATGTCATTCAGAACAGCTTGTAAGTGTTAGTCCTGTTAGTGCTCTCTTGTGTATGCTCAACACCATTTGTCACCTTTCGGTCTGCAGTTTGGTGCTTCGACTTCTGTACAAACAGTTCTGAAAGTTTTGTTCACAGAATTATAGAACCATTAAGACTGGAAAATTAAGATCATCTAGTCCAGCCACTGACCTATCACCGCCATGGCCATTAACCACAGAATCATAAGAATCACCAAGGTTGTAAAAGACCCACAGGATCACCCAGTCCAACCATCCACCCATCACCAATAGTTCTCACTAAGCCATGTGACCCATGTCCCCCAACACCACGTCCAAATGTTCCTTAACACCTCTAGGTGTTAAGGAAACCTCTAGTTTTATCTTTAATGGAAGGGGAAAAGAAACAACAGTTAGGGATACAAAATAAAAGCTGTTCAATTCCAGTTGCCTGAACCAAAAAGATATTGTATTTGAGTAAGCCTTACTGCAGCAGCACAAAGCTAAACTGCACATACACATGCATGTTTTAAGGCACCAGCTTCCCCATTAAAGGGTGCCAGAAGTCCTACATCTCCCCTCCATGCTGACAGCTATTAGTGTGGGCTACATGGGGTCTGTCTTTTTTGCAGCACTACAGAAGTCAGTCTCCCAAATAGTGCCTCTCTAGAAGAAATGAGCAGGCAGGCTTTGCTACAGAGAAAGAGATGTAAAAATCAGCCCAAGGCAAGGGGGGCTCGTGTTCTCAGCAGCCTTTGGCATGGCAGGGCACAGCAGGAAGGAATGTTTCCGGCTCTTACACAGGGAGAGGAAGAAAAGCAATGCTGGAATTTAAAAGAAATATATATATATATATATGGTAAAAAAGCAGGTCAAACACCAGCACACAGCATGACATTTGATGCTGAAATGCCTGAGCTAGAGCACCGTAAGACATAAACTGGAACTATAAGCAGTGTTCCGTATTTCTCACGGCTCTGGACAGGCAGTCACACACAACTCTGTCAGAAATGGCTGCAAAACACCTTCTGCCAGACTTACTCCTCTTAGTAACTTGTAGGCCTCCCCATTTGTGGGCAACTATTTCTCCCCTTTGCCACTTCAGCAAAAGCCCAGCAATTCCTGTTCCCAATAAGGGAGATGTGAGGTGCTAATTCTTGCTTGTTCCCTGCTTTTCTCTTCCTTCTCTCATGCTGTACTCTCCTTTTTGTTGCACGTCCCAGCAGCTTCCTGGGTCTGTGAAAGAGTCCTGCTGTGTGCCACAGCGGATTTATGCCATTCAACCACAGTGCCCAGCACTGCAGGCACTGCCTGCCCATCTGGTATTCAGCTGGTACATCAACCCCAAATGCTGAACAATGCTGTCAAGTTTCCAGCTTGCACTGGCTCTGAGAGTAAAAGCAGGCAGGGAGAAGCTCTTGGACAACTTAACACACACTCCAGCAGGCCTCACAGTTCTACTTCAGGTCCCTGACAGACGGCCAAATATTTTCCATCCTGCTAACGGCTCTCTGCAGTTTCATTCCCAATGCAGCAGCAAGGTGCTCTGCCCAGCTTCAAGTTCAGCACATGACATGCAACACTAGGGTGTTAAAGTTAACACTGTAGATGGTTAAAATTGCAGCACCGTGATGCAATACCTGCCAAGCTTTCTCACTCAATCTTGGTGCTGAACACTCACCTCCTCCTCTCAGCCAAGTCCACTCCTCAGTGAGATCCCAGAAGGGGCTTCTGTGGCATCTTCAGAAACACTTCTCATCTCTTTACTCTCTGTACACCAGGCAGGAGATACTTGTGAGAGCCAACAGCTAGATGGAGCTTACTGCATAGCTCAGCAGCAGCTCACACATCGAACCACTGCTCTCATGATAAGCAAAACTGCCACCAACAACACAAAACATTCCAGCAGTTCTGAATGCTTGCCATGATAAACAAGCCAGCAGGCCTCTACTACCCACTGTATCTGCATGCTTCTGACCTTCTCCCAGTTACACCATAGGAAATCCTTTGCTTTATGCTAACTTACAGCTGTAGGATGCTGTGGATGTAGAGCATGTCCCCACAGGCACCTTGGATTGCCCACTTGCTTGCATTGCCCACATTTCCTGATGCTGCCAGGTAAACCTGTGGGTTCCTAGTTTGTGCATAGAGCCACAGCAATAGGGCTTCAAGGTTTCAGGGTGTCAGCTGGTCAAAGTGGGACATGGATAAAGTGCGACAACAACTATTCATTTAAACCTGCTCTAACAGCTGCTTAGAACCTCTTCCTCAGGCACTGGTGTAGCATCATCTCACACTAGGTGCAGTTTGGAGTACCCTGGCGCAAAAAGGCTATCAAACTGCTAGACAGCGTCCAAAGGAGAGCTACAGAGATGGGGAAGGGTCTGAGGGCAAGGTGTGTGAGGAGCAGGGTTTTAAGAATCACTTGGCTGTGACATACATTTAACTTGCAGAGGTTATTTCAGCAACTTCCAGGAGAGCAATTGTAGGCCTCATAGAATTTCATCTCAGCCCTGGAGTTATGTTTGTATTTGGGAGGAAATGGTCCATATGTAATTAGCATTGTAATCAGGGACAGAGCGGGAACTCAGGAGAGCACAGACTCGACAATTAACAAGTAGTGCCGCAAGGCAAGGCTGGCCATAACAAATGTTCTTATTAAGTCAGCACATGATTTCTTCTGTCACAGTGCAGTTTATATGTCTATGTGAATGCTACAGAGTATCCATGATAAAACTCGTATTTTGACAGAAGCAGGAATCCTTCATTTTTCAGGCAATGTGGCCGGAATATCAAATCTCTTCCCTCTCCACAAAAGTAATTGATTCCATTTGAATTTTTCCTGCACAGTCAAGGCACGGATGATCAAACAAAGCAATATGAAAGTTAGAATTCATCTTACATATACTCTGTTCCAATAGGACTGACAAAAAGTAGCAGCTCCTTCCAGCTCCTAAATGGCTTGGAACTGATCCTTGCTTAACACTTCACAAGTGTTAAAGGAAACACACATGTAATGGATTTTTGTTCTCTGCACTCGCTGGTATTGTGCCATAAATACCTCAAATACAGAGGAGCCTTGTTGGGCTGACCAGCAGCAATAGTACCGAAGCACAGCACTTGTACCATTGTCATCTCCATCCTCCCTGGGACTCGAGCTCTGCTTCATGAGAAGGTGGGGAAAAGCAGCACCACATACATACAACATAATGTGAGACAGAAATAAAACCGGGGCTTTTAGCCTGATTTCTAAAATAATTAAGCACACCCCAGTTGCTGAAAATGATGAAAGAGGACTGAGACGAAAACTTACCACGTACACATATTACAAACATCTAATCAACCACAGAAATAACTCAGGCTGCAAGTTGCCTCTGTAAGCTCTTCTCAATACAGCCGAAAACCAGCATTTCTATTATTTTGAAGAGCTCAGGACTTTTACCCCATGTAACTGGAGGTCAAGTCAAGATTTAAGCACCAGGAAATCACATTCTGCTTTAAGCAGCTCTATTATTTTCAGACTTTCCTATGGAAAAAAAATAAATGCTGATACATCCATTTTCCCCTCAAACGCAATCGCTTTCAATTCCTTTTGTGAAAAAATAAGAAGACTTTTTGCCTTAATTACTTCTGGTTTTGATAGAGCTAGCAGGTGTAGAGAGACTATTTTCTCTATTTTGACTCGTTCATTCAAAGTCAAAAAGCCAACTGGGAGATGAAAACGCAAAGAGCCTCCCACAATCTGGATAAAAACCAGTTGGGAGAAAATGAGGTCTCAGTTTTAAATGGGGAGAGACTTTCCACAGTACCTAAGTCTTGGTTTTTGTTGACTCAGTAGAGTTCTGGTCTTCAAGTGAACAAGTTCTAGCCATGGCTATTCTTCTTAGTAGTACAAAAAATACAGTCCAGAGTGGATTTTCAACATAATTCAATATCATTCCAAAGCCTCTCATTCTTTCTGAAGTTATAAAACTGAATAGTTTGTCTTTACAGGTGAAAATGCATTCTTACGGATGCAAAAAAATAGTACGATAATTATAATTGGTAGAATAAAAACAGGATTTGATGTCTGCGTGCCAATAATAGCCCTTTTTAAGCATTAAATGAACGCTATGGGGAAAATGCTGGCAAATATTTAAAGAACAACACACTTAAATACATTACTCCCTCCCTTGACTCCTGCCATACTTTCTAACTCGTGTTAATCTCAACTTCCACTTGGTATCAATTCTTTCCTTAGTTCCCAAAATCTGAAGTTCAACCAAGTTCAAGACGGTTTGTCTGTTTTTCAACAAGCAGGTTAAAAATAAACTCATTTCAGTGAGAAACTTCAGTTTTTCTCCATTTCAGAGCAGGAATTTTCAATCTGATAGATTAGAGCACCCATTCCCAAAGTACCTGCTGTGATTTACGCTGCCAGCATGCGGCTGGAGCACTGATGATTTGCTAGTTGGTTGTGATGGCAAATAACAGTCATTAGCTACAGCATGTGATTTCTTAAAATGTTTTAGATTCTTTTTTTTCCCATAGAATTAAAAACAAAACAAAACAAAAAAACTCTAACGCCAGTTAAGTTAGCACTCCTCACAGACCAAGGATTTATGGAATGACAAGTGAAATACCGTATAAAAATGCAGCATTTGGATAAATGGCTGTTTTTACATCTGCGCATTGACTCCTCCACATCAAAAATACATGGATCCCAGCTGCCCTCTGGAATCACTCCCAACATGGGCGGATGTTTTCCAGTGTGAGCCATGCAACTGCAAAACAGAAAACCTGATATGTGCTATTGCTGAGGTCAGCAGTCAGTTCGGTCTGAGAACTGCAAACAGAGAGAACAAAACCACAGCTTCCCTGGATTCCTCCAGAGCCAAGGCAGGGAGGACACCCAAGCATTAGTTTTTGAGCCTTCTGTCACAAGTGCGGCTCGGGTTATTAAGGACGGGAAAAGAGCAGCCTTGGAATGCAGAGAAGCCTAGAGCCGAGAACAGGGAAGACTGAAGAGGAATAAAGGCACAGAGCAGGACAGAGGAGCAGAACCCCCATCCATCAGACCATGCTCCCCTTAGTGCATTTGCAATATGAACATTTCTTCTGCCCATCAATTTTCGGTGCCAAGTCAATATATTCAGCACATTATTTCCCTCCTCTTACTACATTCGGTTATTTACATGTCAGAAGAAATCCTCATCACTTTATTTTTTGTCTCCCTATTTGCTGAATCTGTGGAGTAAAATGACAATCTGGCATTCTGACATCAGTCTGATTGCTACTGTCATGTCACAGAGGCATCATTAATGTCACCAACCACAACACTTTGATTTAATCAGGCAGGAGTTACTTAATACTTGGCAGGAGGGGAAAAAAATCTCTATTTCTCTACTCATTTCCTAACTGCACAGGAAGGAAGCCGCATCCACTCAGGTGCACTCTTCACACTGTGGCAGCTCTCTTCAGCTCTGCCCATGCATTAGCTTCCTCCTGCTACACTCACTCCCTATAGACTAGCAAAGCAATCACTGGTCAATCCAAAAATTCCTCAGACACATCAAGAGAATAGTAAACCTAAAATATCTCTTTTGTCTCATCTTCTCACCACACAAACTTTTATTTTCAGGAGTGCAGCTTCTAGTACTGGCCTCCTGAGAAAAACAAAGGTTTCGTTTTTAAGTCTCCCCTCGTCATAGCAATACGTGTACTAAGCAGAAAAACAGTCCATTTAGTAAAGCGCATTTGCTGCTATTCCCCAACACGAGATACAGAATAGTACCTTAATGCTTTGTGAGTCTTATTTTTAAAGTTCCCAAGAACTGAAGTTCCCATCAATTTCCTGTCACTACAAGTCATTTTCTTAGCCGTTTTCCCAGCTAGAAATTTTTTGAACACGGGTTATTATATTTTGAGAACAACATCTTTTTTTTTTTTTTTTTCCTGACATTTCTTTTCATACTGCCATTTCTATTTAGTTCTCTCTGTAAAGATTCTTCCTCTCCCCTGTGTTAATACATTCTTGATGTGTACACCAACGGCATTTTGGTCTTCTTTCTTACTCCCATATATACAGCTAATCAGCCTCTTCGGTCTTGCCCTGTGTGACAGCTCCTGTGAGCACCTGATGATCTCTGCTACACAACTCCAGAATTATTTTCAGTTTCTAGCTTTATACACTAACTGGACTGTATGGGGATGAGCAGAATACACACACGACAGTGACACAGGGGAAATTATCCTAGAACAGCTACAGATGAATGCGTACAACAGACCACGGGATGAGTGGGAGAAGGAGAAAGACTCCAGCTGCTGATGGCATCTTTTCCCTGATGGATTCCTAATGCAGGATGAGAGCAGGTCTTCATATAGGTGAGGCCAAACTGTGGACACCCACCCAAAGCTTGGTTCTTTCCAGACAAAAAGACTGCCAGCAACAAAAACCCATGTGTTGCTTCCAGGTATTCTTCAGTTTTAAGAACACCAAGTTTCAGATGTTTGTTATACATTTTGAACATATCTCTTTTGAGAAGAAGACTCCAGAATATTTCTCTATTGCTCACTTTTGGACATGAGTAAGAAAGCGTATCAGTTCTTGAAATTTTGGAAACAGTTATTGGTCTTAGTATGGAGTCATCTTCGGATTTAATGGTACAATGTACAACCACTAACACAGCTTCTTTTGCCCGATCACCCTCTGTTTGACTGCACACCCAGGCAGTAGCAGAACAGAGGCAGACAGCAACAAATTGCTCCACCACAGCCACACTGAGTGCATACAGGCTATCCCTAACACATGTACTGCTACATCAGGGATCCAAGCTTTGCCAGGGCACATGTTCGCCGGTGATATCTTACTAGTGTTAAACTTAAAGAGCCCAAACACAAATGCAGGGGATCAAAAACTTCCCACCACTGACAACCCTTTGCTTTCCCAGAAATGTATCTGAAAGATTCAAACAGACAAGTGCATTCCTTGCTAAGATTTCCCTTCTCGTTTTTCAGGCATGACTGATGACACTGATTTGAACTACTACTAACAACTTTAACAATATACAAACACTGCTTCAGCACTACACATCATAGAGCATAGAGTACACCCTGAGCTAGAAGTCACCCATAAGAACCACAGAGTCCAACTCCTGGCTCCACACAGGAATACTCAAAATCCAGACCCTACAACTGATAGCACTGTCCAGATGCTCCTTGAACTCCAGCACTGGGGGCCGTGCCCACAGCCCTGTGCATCCCGTTCCATGCCCACCGCCCTGTGGTGCAGCCCCTTTCCCTGCCCCCCAGCTGCCCCTCCCCTGGCACAGCTCCATGCCGTTCCCTCGGGCCCTGTCGCTGTCACACAGAGCAGAGCTCAGCGCTGCCCCTCCGCTCCCTCTGAGGAGCTGCAGCCGCCATCAGGCCTCCCCTCAGCTCCTCTGCTCTGCGCTGAGCACAACGAGGGGCCTCAGCCGCTCCTCACACACCTTGTCCTCAGAGCCTTCCCCATCTCTGTAGCCCTTCTTTGGATGCTCTCTAATAGTTTCATGTTCCTCTTGTATTTTATCATCTGATTGTTTTTACCTCCTTAAGTTCTTAGAATTGCTATGTTTAAAATGTTATTAAAAATAAATAAATGCATGCTTGTGAAATCATAAGCCTTCTGTTACAGTCCAATAGGAAAAAAAAGGATGTTAAGATCTCATATTTGACCACAGGTAACCATTCTTAGATCCCCCTCCCTCCTTGAAATGTCATCCAGTGCATTCTACAGGAAGGCCGGCAACACACTTGGAGCAATAATAATTAAGTCCAAGCTGCCTGAGTTTTCATCACTTCCCAGGTGGTTTTCACAGCCTGCAGTGAGCTTTATGTTGCTATGGCTACTCTTAGAAGCATTTCACCCCTCCTTTAAAACTAATCATTTCACAGTTTCAGTACACGCATACCCAATCAGCCACAGATTCATTTTTAACTCTACCAGCTCTGAAATCTAACATTTGATTTAAAGCATGTTCATCCATTTTCTTTCCTAAGGCAGATGTAATTTAATTATCATCTACCACATTTCTTTCGTTACTCTTAATCTCTTCAGTAGCATTAAGAAGATGGATCTCTCTCACTGTATCTTCCAAACTTCAGCACTAAGTCACAGTTTGACATGCTTTGTTTGCAAAGGGCACCCAAATCTACTGCTGGGGACCAAATGCCTGTGGACCTGTACCTCTGCATATCCCAAGTGAAATGGAAACAGTGCCAGCCTCTCCATAATAGAGGTCTGTTGCAGAGCAGCCAATGCAATGGGCGTGACAAGCAAAGTCCCCGAGGTCAACTTGGTTTGTGTTCGAGAGTAAGAACAGGCTGAGCACTGTAGTCAACTGCTTTTGAACTCTTTCCTCCAGCCTTTAAAATCTCATGTTTTTCCTTAGCTCCAACAAATATGTCAGGGTCATCATTTTGTACATGCCTAATGATTGCTCTCACTGCAGAAAAGAGCTAAAGTAACTGGCCATTAATCTTTAGAAAGCAACTTGCCAAAGAAAGGAATTTAACTTTAACAAGTAGCTCCAAAAGCATGGATTTGTATTTTAATTTTGACTGTCACTTTTACAATCTCATACATGTATAGATACATGGATACCAGAGGACATACAAATGTATCCAATAACATTTCTCTAGAGCAAGACTCCGAGGCACCTTCCTCATGTCCCTGGTCACCCATAGGAATCCATATTTTGGAGATGTCTTGCTCTACTTCCACTTTCCAGCCAAGCATGTCTGGAGAGCTTCCACTGGCTTCAAAAAAAGATGGACAGAGGTAAACGTATTAAAACTTATACTGTTAGGTTGGGTCATTTCCACAGCAAAGATGACTGAAAATCTGCCAAGTTCAACCCCCTCAAGTCATTAAGTTTGAATGTATGGCAATACTATGTTAGACTGGATGAACTTTTCAGTGCACATGGGAGGAATCACAAAATTCTCTGGATCATGAGATTTTAGATATTCAAGATTTCCATGTTTGCAGATCCATGAACAGCAGCCAGAAACAACCCCCTGAAATCTACATTAATTGTCATAGAATTATAAAATCACCAAGGTTGCCAGAGATCCTTCATATGATCGAGTCCAGCTGTCAGCCTGAAGTACTGAGTCTCATCACTGACCCAAATCCCACAAAAAGCTTAAACTTCTCTAGAAACTCATGATTTATTTGAATAGTCTACATCCTTAAAATAGAGTGCCTTGGTGCTATGTGTGTGTCAGGAAGACGCTAGAAGTTTAATCTCCAGGCACTCATCTCATAGACAATTACCGAGTCAATGGAGGACACCTATCTTCTCAGTATAGTTTAAGCTGCCTAAATAAAGCAGCAGAACACAGTGGTTTTATACAAATGTGGTGATATTTAAAGCACAGCAGCCTCTAGATTATGAGCACCTTATCCACAAATAACAGAAGTTATAGAAATAGGTAGTGTTGCGCATTGTGTGACATGATAGTCTACAGATGCACCCAGAAAAGTGAGTTTCCATACCATGCTTAGATGCATGTATTCTTCCTCTGCCTCCTTTAATGATAGAAAGCATGTCCTGGGAGGAGAGGCTGAAAATGGCTGAAAACTTCTGGGTTGTCTAGACTGGTGAAGAGACCAAGAGATGCCCTCATTCCTCTCTGCAACTTCCTATGGATGGGAAGAGGTAAGTGCTAGGCTACTGCTTCCCAGTCCCTTCCAACCAAACAATTCAGTTCTCTCTCATCACTTTGTGCTAGAAGTATGACAGAGAACTTGCCAGGCAAACCTTAATTCTTCTCCCCACTATTCTGTTTTGAGAAAAATGCCAAGTTCAATGTCAATAGCTTCACAAGAATCTGTTGGTAAGGTAATGCGGGCCTAAGTGCCGAAGTTCTCAATGTCCAGGGAACCAATCCAATTTTAAGTCCTTACAAGAGCAGATGAAGTAGACTAATATTTACATACATGAATTAATATGATTTGTATGGATGAGACTTCTGTTATTAAAATCGCCATTCTAAAAGTTCACCGCCCTGAAAATGGCACTCTCCTTTTCAACCAGGCAGGAAAGATCGGGACTTAGAAGAGAAGCAGGGCTTTTTCTGCTGTGCTGCTCCCCTAACAGCCTGCCAACAGGTGCACAAACATTAAGAGCAAATCTGTCTATTTCATTTTGGCTATCTAATTTCCCTAGAAGTCAATATTTCTTAAAAAAAATATTTTAATAGGCAGTCACTGTACAGTTCTCCACTGAACTATTCTCTTCAGAAAAACACAAATCAAATACCATTCGATTAGTGTAATATTTACATTGCAGTAATTCCCAGTGTTCACCATCCTGAGGTCCGGTTGCACCAGACTCTGCACTGACACAGGAACTGCCTCTCCTCATGGTGTGTGAATCATTGCTCTACCAAGTAAAAGTAGAAATCTCTGGATTATTCCTCCTAAAACACCAGACTGATCTGATTCAATCCAAACATACAATAATGGCAAATACTAGTAAAACGTGAGTGAAACTGAAGACAGTATGAGAGATCATGTGCTGAGCTACTGTTTCAAATACTTGAGACCAAGAGAGCAAACCACAACTATGATCAATAAAGCAAATAAAACAAATGGCCAATGAAATTAGATAGCTCATTAAAACACCTCAAATATATGTAGGTTCCTCCAAAAGCGATGCCTCCTATTTATTTCCAAGGAAACTACAACAGATACAAAGAGCACAATAACACTATCTGAAAGAGCAAATTCTCAGCTTCACAACACTATTTTTCAACATGGCCATCACCACTAGCAATGCATTTTCACCAGCAATGAACAAGAGCCCTCATGCCACACTTGTAAAAATCCACACCAGCAAAGGTGACTCACTGTTTCACAGTGGCTATTTCATTGCTAGGAAAAGGTTGCCTATGCAGTCCATCATTTATTGGCCTGAACAGATGGAAGGCAGAAGATGCAAAATCTAGACTAGGGTGTGGCTGTGGCAGGACAGTCCAGCCAAGACTGGCAATGTGCTCCATGGGTGTGAGGTCTGATGTTATCACATTGCAAGAGAAAGCTTGTCCTCTTCTCTGGCTGACTGCAGTAGTTCCAGCTTTCATCTCAGCCAGCATTGCCATGTAGCAGTCAGAGTTCATGGTTTGTCTGGGTTCCAGGAAATACAGAAGGATCACCCCTTTCTGCACCCAAAAGACAGTGTGAATCACTTTACACAGTGAAGGCTGTCTTGAACATTTTCTTCAATGGGGAATTCACATGTTGCCACTCCATGGACTGCCATTTTAGCTCTAGCTCATAGAAGTGGCACTACACCTCACTACTGATAGTGATATGATCTAGGAAATGTCATCCTCAGACTCAAATAGGTTCTATAGGTCCTGATAAACTTACATATGGTGTTTTTTCTGTTTCCTGTGTGAGCATTCATGGGACACACAAGAAGCACACTTGACAATATTCTAGCACTGCCACCATCATTTCCAACACACTGAAACTGACATTCAGCTCCATACACAGCTCCGTGGTCATAATCTGCTGATCAAGATGCTCTTCATTTCGTGGTGTGACAGCTGTGCACAGGGGTAAAAAACATGACTAGTCTTTCATGTCACTGATGCCACTACTGAGATGCACCACCCAACACCGCACTGCACTCACATCCACTGTTTGGTCTCCATCAACATTCAGCAAGAATCAGTGAATGTCAGTGGGTGCCATTTTTTCCACAAGGAGGAATTCAGCAACACACCTTTGCTTCTTACACACTTCCATGTCAGATCCCATGGTGTCAGACTGCCCCTCTGCTGCCATCAGTCACATGGCAACAAAATGCAATGGGATACTGGCACACCACCATCATCTGCCTCTGATGCCGTGGGCCAAAATCATAAAATAGCAGGCACTGCTTTTGGAGCAGCCCTTGTACATGCAATTATAGTATAGGCCTCATCTCTTTCAACTTTTCTTAAAAAACAGACAAACAATTACTGAAATACAGAACCCAACATTAACCAAAACGTTGTGATCTGAATTATTTTGCTCTTTACTCAGAAAAAAATGCATGAAGGAAATCGAAACATTAAGCAGCAAAATAAGTCCGTGTTCTGACGCTACTGAAGTTACAAAGCAGGACCAGAAACATAATAAATTTCCTGAGGAAGTAATGACTGAGCAAAGATGATAAGCTGATGCCTCGTGTACTTACAATAACTGCAAACTCTAATTTTGGACTGCAGGTCATACAACTTGTATATACAATGGATTGCTGCAATATATTTTGTGAGGTGTTTCAGAGCAAGGGAGCCAGATACCCATAAAAAAACAGATCCCCTCTGCATCCTCAGATGAATTCCTTGAGAGTTTGAACTACATTCAGCCCAGAAGGTGAACAAAATGGCTCCTATCCAGCAAGCTAATAAGGGTGCTCCAATCTGGGAGAAGCAAGAGATCACAGATGGAATTACAGAAAAACCAGGTTAATCTCTCAATATGCAAAGTCGATTCCCTGCTGAACTGGTGATCTCTGATCCTAATCACTCCAGCTCTGCCTGAGGACATTGTGAGAGAATTGCGGCAGCCATAGTAAACAACAAACAAACAAAAAGTCTTTCTAGGTATTTTCTACAGAGCGTATGTGTTAAAAATTAGAAATAATAAATGTTTACCCACGTCAGTTAATGGTAAGAAACACTAAATGAAGCAGCAACGAATTAAAGAGCTAAACAAACTAAATCCAACAAAGCCGAGGAAGCGCTGAAGTATTCTTGTTAAGGTCTCGTCCATAACTAAGGAGAAAGCAGCTGTCATCAAACCTTTTCCCAAACAAACGGATGATGTCATTAATTTTCTCTTGAACCTTAAGGTTGTTGAGGAAGAGGATCTGATCTAATACCAGTTAATTCCCACTCTGTGCAAAATTGTAATCTGTCCTGCAAACCAGATTTGACCTGGATTCGAGTCAAGAATTTGTGAGTTAACAAAAGAGGGAAAAAATATATTACATGACAGATGCATACGCTATGCTGGTGTGTATGCCGTGCACACAGTTTTATACTTCTATTGGTACCAAAGCATAACTGATACAATACATTCCGGTATTAAGTCAAGACATGGAGAATTAATAAAACCCACAATTTTTCACGTACACACCTATGACAGAAACATTCTTGGGTTAAAAAAACAAACCCAAAAAACTATGGCTGTTTACACTTTTATTCTCTTTGTTCATTGTTGTTTAACTTTAGAACTGTAACGGCACTAATGTAGGACCTGTTTTCTTGAAGATTTTGAAGACTGAAGAGGCCAGTAACCATGCACGTCTTAATTTGTGCTGCTATGCTGTACGGCTGCAAGCTTACATATCTACAGAAATTCACTGCAAAGCTGAAATATAAATAAACTCATCAATATTAGAAGTGCGTGTGTACACACATTGAGGAATGTAGGCTTGTAAACAGCACAGGCGTAACTGCCTGGAGGATATACTTGGCAAAAACAAAGACAAGAAGATCACCCCCACAGATTTTAATTTATTTGTCTCTTCGTTGCTTAATGAAACAAACAAACAAAGGAACCCACACAATGCTCTGGAGAACCGTCTTCTGCAAATTCACATCCCTCAGAAAGCCTTCCAATTGTGGCCATATTAATTACAACTCCAGCAGGCTTTATTTTACAGCTGAAGCGGCATGTAATTTTTCCACTAAAACTAGTCAACAGATTGCACTCAGGATTCAAAAAATTGTTATTTACTCCAGACATAGTTCGACAAACTTCCAAGATTTCTTTTGGCTGGAAGTCTTAGGCATATGTAGAAACATCCAGAAACGAAGCCAGCCCAGAAATCTAGGGCAGCTCTGTGTTACTTTTCTTGCTTTCCCAAAGCCCAAACAGACACCTTGCTGAGGGCTTTAATGTGCAGGAAAAGCCAGGAACACTCAGCCTCCATCCCTGTGCCCAACTTGCCCTGCCCCAGGTGGGGCTGCTTGCCCTCAGCTTGCAGCAACCCACCTGCCTGAGATTTCTTTTGAGGTGCTGAAGACATGGGTGGCACAAATAATGTGAAAGAAACACACACCCTGACTGCGAGCCTGTAAGAGCCTGATTTCCATGTTCCATACCAAGAGACACAACTACACGAACCAAGAGCATGAAAATTACAGAAATTTAAAAGCTCTCACAATGAAGAGGAAAGACGACTGCAGTTTTAACAAATGTTTCCTATAGCATCGATCACCCCTATGCTCTCAGAGGAATAAAAGTATACAGCAACCTTGAACAACAGCAACAAAACTGAGTCCCACTGCACCTAAATGGGCATTGTCACGGGTGGGCAAAGATTGAGGGATGCTATCTACAGCTAGCAACAAGTTATTAAGTGGATCAGCCTACAAGAGCATTTCAAAAGGACCACCACGTTTCAGCTCGCTCAAGAAAGCATTTTAAAGAAGCTATGAAAGCATTTTAAAGAAGCTATCACCATAGAGCACAAAAATTCAACTTACCAGTACAAGTAATAGGCTAAAGCCAGCGCAATGAGTGTGGCACAGACTCCCGCTAGCAAGCATGCACCCGACTGGCCTACCAACATCTTCCCAATCTGTTATTGATTAATAAAACAAAAAAAGGAGTAGAAAAAAATGCAGGGGCAAAAATGGGCGATGCGAGTCCTCGCTGGGAAAGCAAATCAGTCTTGACATGGAGGAGGGATTATGATGACAAAAGCACATCGAGGTAAATCTGGAAGCACTGCAGCTGCTAAAACTGCTGGCTCAGCAACAGGAAAAAAATCTGGGCGTCCTCTTCTTCACTTGGCTTCCTAAAACACAGCACTAAATGAGCCCCTCTTACCTCCAAGAATGAGCACGTGATGGGGGCATAAGTGGACTCCTATTTGAAATAGGTAATACTTCTCAATAAATATTACTGTCAGGTGGTGTTGCTCACAAACCAGGCTTTTGTTCTAATCCGATAATCTTCTTACAGCAAATTACCAGGCTACGATCAACTGGATTCGCTCATGTGGTGAGGTACGTATACCCAGCACTGCTGTTTGACACATTTTGTGTTAGGCTAGTTTTTTTTAAGAGCTGAGAAAAGACAAACTCTAGACACTCTAGACAGTAAGCAAAAGGAGGCTCTCACCCCACCTCAGCCTGTCTCTCTCCCATGCAAGGAACCAACACAGGGTTTGTGAGACCAGGGCTGCAGAGAAATGGTTTGGTCTGCACCCAAGTATAGGCTTTCCAGGACTGAAGGACTATTTGCCCCAGCACTGCAAAGAAGGGAGGTCTTAACACAAATAAAGGGGCTTTGCAACCAGCTGGGTGGTTTTTTTGCAGAGGGGAATTTGGTAGGCTGCACTGCCTTTACCCTTTCCCTGCAGCTCTTGGAGGAGAGCTCAACCATTCTACAGGAGATGACATTTTCTCTCTTCTTATTCAGGGCTCTGGGTAGGCTTGAGCCACTACATGCCTGATCCAGCAGCCTTTTTTACAGGCAAGCACTAGAGGAGGCCAGAGATGAGAGGCAAGAAGTCTGTAGTCACATGCTGTGCGCCTGGTGCCCATTGGGCCATTTTGTGGTCTCAACAGTCCCAATGGAGACCAAAGGCAGCAGCCATGCAGTGATGGGCTGGTGGGAGAGCATGGTAACTGCTCACCTACAACTACACCAGTGTCCTCAGTGCTTTGATGGTTGTTTCAACTGGTGTAACTGATTCCCACGAGGGAATCCTGGTTAGACCACCAGGAAGAACAGAAAGAAATAAAATCCAAACACAATCCTTAAACACTGAATTAAAATTGAAGAGGTTGTTGAGCACCCATCACTTCTGCTTTCTGACCCAACTCCAGCACTAGTGCTGCAGTAAGCTGTAGGATGATTCTGGCCCTTATGAACCCCTGGTTGCCCTGCACATGTGGCCACAGAGGTTTTAGTGAAATAGGAGGAGAGGGCAGAAGCACTTAAGCAAAAAGAAACAGGAAATAGTACAATCAAAGGAACTCACAATGCTTGCAACTATTTAGAAACATGGCCAAAAAGGAAACGAAGGACTGGATTTGAAAATCACCGGCCAATAGGAGATTTCATCAGGCAGGAAGTTCAGCAGAGCTGGGCAAAAAAATGCAGTGAGTATAAGAAACCACCTCCCTTTTAAAAGCAAGCCCAAGATAAGCATGCCACGTTCTAGAAAGTACACTGAGAAGGTTTCCGTTTATCAGGTCATGCATGAAATCAGCTTCTCGGTCAGGACAAAAACATGCAGTATTCATGAATTTAAGGAAAATTTCAAGTGCCCTCTCAGTGCCAGTTCAATAGGTCCTCCTATCCTGTTGTATCTTGAGCAAACTCCAGGGCTATTTCAAACACTTTTTCAATCTCACCCGTAACTCAGTCACATTTCTGACATGATAACACAGGCACAAAGCCTTACTGCTATCTACTTCTTTGTCAGTTGAGGAGGCAGTTTGCACCCAAACCCACTGCTTGGGAATAAGCTCTTGTGGGATACAAAGGGATTCCTATGGGTTGTATTCCCCAGTCTCATTTGGAGACTGGTCACATACAAAGTTCTGTATTGAAACAAAAACCTCAGAGACAAACACGCATAGTTCAGAGATGGCAGGAGGTTTTCAGACATTCACAATCTGCAAGCTGGTGCTATCAATGTTGCTGTAGGTGAAGCTGAATCACCAGTTTCCAGGACTGCTGACCAATACTTTTCCAGGCCACAAAATTCACTGCAGAAAATACATATAATGGAATATAACTGAGCAAAGGACAGCCTTACAATTTTGTAAATAAAACAACAAAACCAAAGTAGCAATTATCTAGTGACTTCATTTAATAAAATAATTAGGAATTTGAATAATTGTCTATATCTGGAACAAATCTTACTTGTTATTTCTATTATAAAAACAATTCTAAAATTATAGTGCTTGTATTCAAAAAGGGACTCTATGATACCAACCTTACATAACAAACAGAAAGGAGTTATCTAACAGAAGCACTATTAGTACAAAATGATTTCTGAGTAATAAGCCTCTTGAACTGTGTGAAATGATCAATGTTATATAATTAAACAGTGTTGCCAATCTTAGTCTCCGATGATTAAGAAAAACCTCAACAGCGTCCACTCATCTTTAAGATTACACAAAATGCCCTGCTCCAAGTGGTTGAGTTTGCAAAGTGCGTGGGAATTCATTTTTTGCATTCAGATCAAGTACAGAAGAAATTCAAAAGCATTTGTGTAACTACACGCAAAACTGTAAAACCTAGAGGCCCATCCAAAAGTCCAATTCCAGCCACAAAAGCTGGTGGCTTTAAATATAAGGGTAAGTAAACAAAGTAGGAGGAGGAACACAGGCATGGAGGCAGCATTTATAAATGTGAGTCTTCTTCTAGAGAAGTTTGTGTGAAACTGGAAAATGCTTGGTTTTCTTACCTGCTTTTTTCTTACAGTTTTCTTACCAGTCAAAACCAGGGACAAACAAAAATAGTCCCATCCACCACCATTCAATATTTAAATATTGTAAGAAGGAGGATACACTTTGCTTTCTTGATGGTAAATTACACATAAATCGACGCTCCAGCAAAAGAAACAGAGTCAACCAGGAGATAGCTGTCAACATGCAAATATGCTTCTGCTGAACAAGGAGAAGCTTCTGACTGTGGCTAAAGTCTCAGCCAACACTGTATGCTCCCCTACTCAAGTTCAAAGCTTTTCTTTGATGTAATGCACACTAATTGGGAAGAAATTGTAAGTTCGTTTTTCAAGAAATTCTCATTTGCTTTAAATTTTAGGTAGAAAACACTATTTTCTGCAAGACAGGAGCAATGTGATTTATTTTATGATTGTAGCCACAGTGATACTTCCTCACAGCTTCTAAGGGGTTCAACCTGGGAAGGAGGTGTGGAGCACGTAGGAGAAGGAGGGAAGATGAAAGCTGTTGTTCTGAAGTATTTGGCTTTGGAAGATCTCAGTAGCAAGAGAGACAAGGAATAAAAATACCAAACACAGAAACTGTAGGTGTTTTGCTGATCAACTGTCACTCACAGGGCTTCCCATAAAACTCTGTTGTTTAGAGCCATGAAGGAATAATAGGTGAAATAATAATAGGTGAAAAATGTGGCATGGAATAACAACAGACTGAGAACCCGAACAGCTTCTCTGTCAGCCCATGCAAGCTGAGTTGGCACACAGAATTGTACTGGGGAGATTGATTCCATGGAGTAGTTTGTTCAGTGCAATGTTACTTTGTACAGACTGTCATTTACAGACCAATGGGAAGAATGCAAGAAAAGTGGTGTAATAGATAAGTCAAATCACTCCCCTCTGCATTGTACAGGATCCAACTTTTGTTCTCTTTCCTGCCACCTCAGCTGTCATCAGGAGTATATTCCAACCCAACCCAACAGCTAGGCTTCTTTCAGGTGATTTTATTGACAAATATTTCACAATGTTGTTATCAGCCTGAATTCATAGTTATCCCTGTAGTCAGTTCTCTTTTTGCATATACATAAGACAGATATCTTTCAAAAAAAGATAGAGCAAGCTATCAAGCAGACTGATAGCAAAAGTAAATACATGCTGGGCAAAGTTTTTTGTTCTGTGTTCTCCGACAAGATCACACCAGCCTGTTCTGGCTTGAATACCAATACTGTCAGCAGCCACACACCACACAGCCTTTTCTGTGTAAATGAAATCAAATAAAGAAAAACAAGCCAAAACCACAACCAAAGAACAACCCACCCACCAAAAGAAGAAACAAACAAACAAAACACTTGGACACCTCGTTTTGATTGTGGATTTGAACTCCATAAACATGAAATGTGTTTTCACATATGGAGAAATCTTTCTGAATTAGAACCAGCACACTTTATAAATACAGTATTCTGCTCATTCAAAAAATTAACTTGGAAGTGGAAGGCTTGTATGCCATTAAAAGGTTGGACTGGTGTTGGCTATTCAGCTGGGACACCCTATAGAAGCTGTTCGGCATAATAGCTGATATGTTTTAAAACCCATGTGAGAGAAAGACCCAAAAAGGAATGTTTGTAGATCTTCCCACGTCTTAAAATCTTCTATCTCCTTCCACGGTAACACACACAGGTTTTGAACACTAGCAAAGATCAGAAATCAAGGACCTTTTAGCGTTTTCATGATTCAGTTTTCTCTGCCTACCTTTCTCCCAACAGTGGCCTTTTAATACAATGTTGGAGAGGGAGGTAACTTAATTGTCTTTCTACCAAAGACTAGGGATACTTGAAATGAGTAGTCCACTAGAAATGCATGCTTCTGTTGTTCCAGAGGGCTACTTTGCTCAAGGTCTACTCCACAAGTGACAGTAAAAGCACCGAAGTTTTCACCGATGCTCTCTGCTCTTGTTATCATCATGTCATGCACAATAGCTCAGACTGGATCTTTACAAAACAATGTTTAACGATGGCTGTGAGTTCCTTCTCAGCCCTACAGGTGCTACAGCACTGACTCTCATCTCACTGTGTGAGGTTTCTCAATAGCCTAACCCAAGCAAGGTGGGCAATCACGTGTATGGAAATTTCTACATTACAACCACACCATCACCACCACTCCTGTTAGAGATATACAGCATCACTGGAGCAGAGATTGTTTTCTGTTACCTGATAGAGTTATAAAGCACCAAAAGTGTCAGGTGAAATTAGCAGTATAAAAGTAGGCAACCATTTCTCTTGGAGCTTGCAGCATTTCAGAACAGATGGACCGCCAAGCCAAAAGTTTCTCTCCAACATTCAAAAGAACAGAAGCTAATTAGTAAACAGAGGTGTTTACTGTACCAAAGCCTTACATTTAAAAGAGCCTGCATGCCATGTTTGATTTTGGAATGCCATCGTTCTAGCTTGGCACTGCTCTTCTGAAGCTCCTCAGCCAGAAAGCATAATGGTTTGAGAAGCAGCATTTATGCTCTTATGATTCATTTTTATTTGCTAGAATAATCCTTAGCTCACCTGCAATTATATGCAAAAAAATCAGATATTCAAGGACATTAACAACTGCCTGCAGTTCAATGTTTTGTGTTCATATAGAACACATTTACAGACAGTGAGTCTAGCAAACCAAGCTAGCTTCATTTTGAATAAACAAACTGCTCTAATTACCAAACTAATCTAAAAGAATCAATATTTCTCCAATCAAGATATATTACAAGAACCTTCATGCTATTTACTCAGTAATCTATAATTGCTTCTTAAGTCCGCAGACTACACTGTTCACTTTCAAGCCCATTAAATGTGAGATAGTTATTTTGTTTCATTCTATTTATATTCCTATTACCTCCATTATAAGCAGTCAAATTTTGGAAATATTTGTAATAATTGAAACTTCTCTGGATTAATAAGAAAAGTATATTTCTGTAACCACGTTCATCATTACTTTCAGGCGACTGGAAGCTTATTTAGATGCTTGGTTTGACTGATTTCTCAAGAGTCCCTACTCCAGGCACTCCTAGAGGCATACTCAATTTATACTTAGGGTCAGCATGCCCTCTTGTTTGCTTGTATTGATATAGGCTGTCTGAGTATTTGGGATCGATGCATATTATTTTAAGGACCAATATATTAATTGCTCGGGTTGGAAAAGACCTTAAAGATCATCAAGTCCAACCACAACCTAACCAACAGCTAAAGGCAGCCCTCTGCTAAATCATGTCCCTGAGCACCACATCCAAACTGTTTTTAAACACATCCAGGGATGCTGACTCAACCACCTCCCTGGGGAGCCTATTCCAGTGCTTGACAACCCTTTCTGTACAGAAGTTTTTCCTGATATCCAACTGACATTTACCCTTTGCTTTTAGCTTAGCAAAAGGAATTGGTGTGTGTTAGTTCTAAAATGTTCCAGTTCAGCTTTAGCTTTGCTCAGTATGTGGATGGTTTTGTTTTCCACAGTCCTTGCCTCACTGAAGCCACAACAGGCTGCTTTTATCTATATGCTATATACTGGGAGCTTCTCTGTATCCACCAGGCGCAAGGACTTCTTCTTGGGTTTCATATAAATTGTTTTGAGTCATAGAATACCAAGATAAAAAGTTATTCATTATGGAATAACAAGCAATAGAAATTTGTCAAACTGGGGAAAAACAGCTGAAGATCAGCCAAAGGTCACTGTGATTAAGCTGAAGATGAAATAAAAGGGATGAAGTCGGCAGTCTTCTGACATCTGAAGGCCTGTATTGCACATGTTCACATGATATTAGCATATATTAGCATATATTAATGAGTTCTTGGAGAAGAATGAATATGTAAGCCAGTTCCAGGAAATATATCACATACTTATGTCTTAACTGTGTATATGTAGAATCTGAGAGTGCACTCTTGATTTGTCAAGTCACCACCCATTAGGTATCATGAATAAAGGAATACCTATTTTCTGACACAGTTCTTCTGGACTTTCTAATGATAGAATAAATTTTACAGCAACCACTCATTCCTGACCTGTAAAAACAAGAAATATCTTAAGCTAAGATGTAATCCCAAGCACTATGCTTGCTCACAGACATTAATAATACAGACTTCTCTGAGGTATACACGTCACAAGACTAAGCAGCATTGCTATACCTGCTCTACAAAAGAAAAGGAATTGCAGGATGAAATGGTTCTCTGTATGAGCCCTTCTGCTGCCTTCTTCAGATACAGATCTAAAGCATCAAGATGATTCCTTACTGAGTATGGCAGAAGCTCAGGAAGGGGGAAGGAGTATCTTCCTTGAGAGTCATCCAGAAATGACTTGCTAAACCACTGCCAGACAGGCCCAGCAGCACAGCAGAGCAGTCTGAGCTGCTGTTCTATACATACACACTGGTTTTCTGCCATGTTGGAACAACTGCTAAAGCAGTCCAGCCACTACAGGCATCATCTACAGTGCAGTGGAGGGTCACAAAGATGATGAAGCACTCAGAATATCTCTTGTATGAGGAAAGGCTGAGAGATTTGGGACCGTCCAGCCTGGGGAACAGAAGACAGCAAAGGGATCTTATCGGTGTTTCTGAATACCTCAAGTGGTGGAGTCATATGGATGGGGCCAGGCTCTTTTCAGTGTGTACAGCTGGAAGACATGGGGCAATGGCCAAAACTGGAACATGGGAAGTTCCATTTCCATGCAAACATATGAAAGAAATTCTTTGCTGTCAGAATGATAGAGCACTGGAAAAGGCTGCCCAGAGAGGTGGCCTTCCTACCCTGGACATATTCCAGACCCACCTGGATGCTTTCCTGCTCAACCTATTGCAGAGAACCTGCTTTAGCCAGGGGTTGGATTCTGTGATCTCCAGAGGTCCCTTCCAATCCCTGTGATTCTATGATTTACCAGCCATTTTCTGTCACAGATATATGTAGTTGCACAAACTTCAACCTCTCAATCTTGGGCCATACCACATTTGTGCATCAGGCCACTGGTCCAAATGAACATGAACCTCAAAATCATGGCAGAAACAGAGACTCTCTTAAGAAGACAATGAAGGTGCAGAGCCTTGAGACAAAATTGGCCTTGCTTACATGGAAAAGTAATAATGTCTGCTGCAACTGCATTCACATTCCCACCTGTACTCTCTGTTGCTTTAGAAAATACTACCAAGATGTTCTAAATGTGTAGCCTTCACAACTTACTGAACACACAAAAACAATTGCTCCCAATACAATGCTTATATTATCAGAGCAATTATTAAAAAAAAAACATGCCTTTATAACGTCCTACAAAGCATTTGTAGTTTGGATTATTTTTATCTCCCAAAATAAATAGCTTGACTAGGAATTCAGTAGTCAGAGGATGGCTAAACAAAGGAAGTTGCCTGTATATTCCAGGTCCATGCTGCATGTATTTTAAATGAACTGGGCATTAAAGCAAACTTAGTATTAAAGAAGCCTTTTGCAAGAGGCTAAGAAGCATATAAATCAAATTTTAAGAACCTTAATTAGGACTCAAGTTGCATTTAGACACCTGCTCCTAGGAGCAGCAATTACCAAAGACAGCCTATGGATCTTTGATTTCCCCTAAATCTTCCTGTGCTCAAATTGGTTCTTGACCACGCTAGTAGGACTGACCAGTGGAGGGTCCTGATCCCAAGGTAGCCAACACCTTTTGACAGTGCTGTTCCTTTCTCTCAGCCTCCAATGGAACAAAACATTGTGGCGTAGTCCCACTGTTTTCAAATATCAAGAGGACCGAGTGCTTCACAAAACACAGCTGGTACATTTGTTTCTTTCAAATGAAAATGAAGAGAGCTGACCTTCTGTTGCCTCTCTCCTATATGCAGGCTCAATAGTTAGGGGAGACATACTCAAGTGAAAGATGTGATAACAATATTCTCTCCATACTGAAATAGCTGCATGCAATAACTCATACAATAAACAAACAAAAAAATCCAACACTGAAAAACAACCCAACCTACTCAAGTGTTTCTAAACTACCAAGGAAAACTATTCCTTCTTTATTTTTACAATGTCCCAGCTCAGTGTGCTATCTATTAAAAACAGATGGGAAAGAACATTACTTTTCATGTTGTGCAAAATAGACTCTTGGCTTAAATATCATCCTACACCAGACTAACAGTAGGGAACATGTCCCTGGTAGCAGCTTTTCAGAGCCTACCAGAGTAGAGGCCTCTGCTTTACAGGCTTTGAAGCTGCCTCTTAATGCTGATAAAACAAATATGAAAACAGAGAATGTAAACAGTTTCCAATGTATTCTACATCTCTCCTTGCTTGAACTAAAGGAAACTCTTCTAATTGTGACTGTCATTACTGAGGAAAATATATCCCTGAGGATGATACACTGTAAGGACAAAACCAGCAGGTGATACCTACAGGACCTCTGCTTACGCAGAAGCCCCAGGAAGAAAGGACAGCCATTAGAAGAAGCGCTGCCATAATTCAGTCTCCCTGCACTTCATTCCCTCACCTCATCAACTGTGTGCCCGTTGGTACCAGTTGTGCTCTTGTTCATGAAATGGAGATTTGTTCTGCGTCAGAAGTGTCCACTGGGACACTGAAAAGCTCTCAGTGAAATTTCTCTAATCCATATTAATATATATCGACTCACTCAGTGTTTATCTGAACAATCAAGAAGGCGAAGGCTGAAGGAATTATTCAGGGGATTATTCAACCTGTGCAGCTTCCAGCATAGCCTCACTTGGGACATTTCATTTTCAGGAGAACCTTCCATGCTCTATTGACCTGAGATAAAAGAGTCAGGCACGTACTATGTAAGGCATAGACACCAGGCTTTGCTGTCTGCAGGGCTGGGTAAGAGAAACCCAGATTCTCTCTTCTCCAAACAGAAACAGAGCTTAAAAATTCACCAGCTATGCACAGTTCATACAACCCTGTTCCCCCAACATATCTTAGCTTCTCGCTAGCACTCAACATTGATGGCCTTTTCAAGCTTTACACAAAAAAGGGGGAAAAAAAAGCAAAAATTGCAGCCATAAAAACTGAAAAATAAGTTACAAAGCAGCAAACACATAAAAACAGGCTTTGGTGCATTTCTGTGGCATTGCTTTTACACAGCAACAAGCCCAGGAAAAAACTGCAGAATCAGCTCTGAAAGCAGCTGGTCACCATCACAGCGTAACAAGGCTGTTTCATCTGTGACCCTCACCCACCAAAGCTGCAGATGGTCAGCATTAACCAGATCCAGGTAGAATGGCTAATTGTGATCCAAGAATATGTGGGGCTTGCAGAAGTGATAATTTGTCCATCCAATACGATCTGGGACAACTGCTCTCTTTAAAGCAGGATAAAAAAAGCAACTTCAAACGGGGTATACCTTTGCATGGAGTGCATACAGACTGTAGTTGATAAGTATGCATTGCTTTGTGAGACTGAGCTTTGAAGGGACTCTCACAGAAATGAAAGTTTTGTGGGAGATGACCTGTCCTATAATAGACCTTGAAAGGTTATAAAATACCAAGGCAACACTGTGTGTTTGCAAAATCACCAGAGTTAAATTACTTTCCTATATAAAAAAGCCACTGACAGCCCATGAAGGGGGCAGAGTATCACAGAGATCATCATTAAAATGTCAACAGCTGACACTAGCCACTCCATTTTTAAAATCTTGCCCTGGAAATCTCCGTCCTATTGCTTTGTCAGTGGGATCTCATCAGGTTTTCACTTTTGCTGCCACCTTCTATGGGGGAGAGACCACAAAGAAACATTTTTGTATCTGGTTACCAGGCAAAATTTAAAGGCTGTTTGGCTTAAAGGCAGCCCAGTCTAAGATGAACTTCAGACTCAGCTGTCAAGAGACTTCTAGGAACTCTGTAAGAAGCACTTCAAAGCACATTAAGGCCACAGTTCCAAGTACAATTCAGGAGGGAGGAAATTATTTAGCATTTAAGGAGTTGCCCTCATCAGGGTTTATCTGTGGCTGAGTCTTTGCTGCCATTAATACCAGCATGTACAGCATGCATGAAAGCACAAGAGTCAATTCTACAGCACACACCAAGCTGAAGCGCAGGTTTCCCTAAACTAAATTCAAAGAGTGGGAGATGTTTGATGCCTCTCCTGGCAATCCATAGAGATCTATGAGAAAAACGAGATGTGCACTCCCCTTTTTTTTTCCTAAAAGCATCTAATTGCTACAGACAAAACACAAATACAAAAACGTGGGGAAGATTTCTTTCTTACCACCACCACTGTGGACCACTTCTGGCACCTGGCAACACTCAGAGCAACAGAAGAATTCCCATCTCCTCCCTCCAGGAAAGTACCACTGCTTATGTTTCAAGAGATTTGCCTTCTCATTTGCCTATAAGCAAAAAAGATATTCTTCAATGAATGAGGGTAAAAATATTTTGTTTAAAAGCAAAACACGATGCAAATAGCAGAGAGCTTCTAACCCCGCTCACCCATTCGTTAGCTCAAACTTTCCCTATAAATGTTAACTGTCTTTCGCTTTTCTTTAGGCAAAGAAAAAGAGAAAACAAAACCAAAAGGTGACTTTGTCCCTCTTCCCATGTACTAATGTTGCACTCTGCTCCACATGCATCAACTATCTTTACTTTCAGAAGGCCTGGCTGGCACATATCTATGAAGTTAAAAGTAAATGTGTTCAATTTCTATTTAGTAGTGAAATCGCAGCTTCTATTCAAAATGAGAAGGGCTTTGCATACTGAAGAACTAACCTATTTTTCCTAGCTTTACTAATAAGCATAACAAAGTGTATTTCTTCTACCTACAAAATCCCATCTTCATAGAAGTTATTTGAAAATGAAGCAGAAGCAATTATCTATTCTCAAAACACACACTTAATCCCTATATTTTATTAACAGTGGGTTTTTTTATGATCTTGAAGCAATTAAGTTAATCATTATTTAATTTTAGATTTACGGAACTGAAGCTTTACTTCAGATGCAAGCTCACTTTCCACATAATTTAGTCTCAGTAATTAGAGATGCACTTTACCCAGAGGTGGCTTGTTTAAAGCGTGCTGTCTGATTTCACAAGCCCTGCAAACTATATGCAACGTTTATGTAGAAATCTACGGATCAAAACTACAAACCAAGAACATCCCTCAATAAAACCAGATTTAACAGATTGCAAACCAGTTCTTCTCAAAAATAAGTGATAACAATAAAGCCATCCAAACATCTATCCTGCAATTCAGGTAATCACAAAACATTTCCCAAACCCACCACTACTTTTACCAGAGTTTAAAGATGATGAATCATAGTCTATCCTGAGTTGGAAGGGACCCATAGCAATCATTGAGTCCAACTCCCAGCTCCACATAAGACCATCCAAAAATCAGGTGATATTTTAATCAGGTCTGATTTTAATCAGGATGTAGGGCCTGCATGAAAATGCATGCATCTAAGAGAATGCCCAGCAGACATCTGATACTGGAAGTAACCAGAACTCCATTGTTTGGACACCCGCAGAATTCTGTGACAGCTGTATAAGAGAAGCAGAAATGACAACCAGGCATATAGGCTCATATTGTGAATATAGAATCATTAAAGTTGGAAAAGACTTCTCCGCAATCATTAGATCCAGTGACTTGTCCATCTCCACCATGCCCACTAACCATGTTCTTCAGTGCTTGAACATCTAAAGGGATGTTGACTCCATCGCCTCTCTGGGCAGTCAGTTCCAATGCCATACCCTTCTTTCTGAGAATAAATATTTCCTAATATCCAACCTGAATATTTACCCTGCACCTTACACCATTCGAAAACTGCTTAACTCTGACCTACTTCAGAGAACTTTGTGCAGCCACACTGCTGACATCGAATCACATCAACAACTGTAAGTGAGCCATTCAGCAAGCTGGTAATGCTCTGCCTCAGATTTAGGTTTGTACACGGTTAATGGCATCACTGCCAGTCCAGCTGAGCTGGCGAACTTCCCAAGGCCAATTTTATGTCAAAACGTGTTAGTTGCTTTTTGGAGCAAAGGGTGCCATCTTCCACTGTTTCTGTTAGAGGCAAGGCAAACAGATGACCAGGGAAGCATTTTAAAGGATTACATCACTTCCTACAGCTCTCTCTTGAAAGCTGTCCAACAAAACACAACTGCTCAATGTTCAAATTCGACTATTTTCAAATCAAGAAAAATCGCATTCTCTCCAAATATGGAAACTGCAGATTCCTTTCAAGATTTTAAAATCACTACTGTTAGGATGTAATTTGGCTTTCTGAATAGAAAGGGCCACATGAATGTAGCATCAATTGCACACAAGGTTTTCATAAAGACTGACAAAACATGAATCTAGAAAGACACCAGGACATGACGGATGTACTGAAGGGAGATTACTGAAAATAAAGTTAACTAAAGTAAATTTAGGTTAGATGTTAGGCAGAAATTCTTTCCCCAGAGGGCAGTGAGGCGCTGGCACAGCTGCCAAGAGAAACTGTGGTGCCCCATCCCTGGAGGTGCTCAAGGCCAGGTTGGATGGGGCCTGGGGCAGACTGAGCTGGTGGGGGGCAGCCTTACTCAAGGCAGGGATTGGGCTGGGTGTGCTGTGAGCTCCCTTCCAACCCAAACCATTCTGTGATTGATTCTCAGCTATCTGGACTTCCAAAAAACATTAAGTAATATTTTTCTATGTGGCGTTGCATGAAGTAAACTTGTTGGAGACCTGTCACTTGAACCTTTGACACCAGTAAGGATCCAGCCCAAGAGAGATGGTGACAGAACAGTGTGGAGAGAAAAAGCTGCAGACTTTCTGTGAGTCACTAACAAATGCACTAAACAAAAAACAATATCAGTTTGCTGGTTCATTTTCACCAAATGATGGCTTACATAAAAAAATAACAGCAGATGATGACAAAGTTGGAAAGGAAATTCAACAGAAATACAAACTGAGTTGTCATACAACAGGTACCACAGTCCTAAAGGCCGGATCCACACAAGCAAGACGGAAAGTTGCTAGTACACACGCACAGCTCCACATGTAAAACAAGCAAGCCCAGCCAGATGCTGGAAGCTGGTGAGTGCCAGGAGCAGACAGGCCTGGATGCGCTAGCTGATCCTAGCACAAAAAGGCTGCAAGTCACTACTTAGATGCAGGTGATTAGATGCAGCAATGCACTTCCAATCCTGGGATATATCCAGAAAACCTTTTCTAACAAAGACAGGAAGTAAATACATAGGAAGCCCTGATGAAATGCCATTTGGAATATTGCACAAGACAGACCACCTGTGTTCAAAAAGGAAGCTCTAGAAATAAGAGAGTCTGACAGAGGGCTTCCACACTGGGAGTATGCACAGTGACCTGCATGCACAACCTGAACAAAATGGTTTAGAGTGGATGCATTTGCCCCTATAAGACAATAAACGGCAGGAATGGGAATAAGCTATCAGAGCCAAAAAGGCTACTGATAAAAGAAAAGAAATGAATCAGCTGACCAGGAGTAAGTTTCAGAAGGAACCAAACCAGAATAGCAATGCTCTTGATGAAGCTTTCAGAACAACAAACCCATGGGCTTAAGGAGTTCCTTGTGATACTTGTCAGAAGGGCACTATGATACAACATCTCTTCTTTATAGTTCACGCTATTTTGGGACTACTTTAGATAAACAGTCATTGAAGGGTCTATGAAACAAATACCAAAAGCAGCTGGTGCACAGAGCAGGTGGGGCAAGTGGTACAGAATGTGTCTTACAGAAGAAAAATAAAGAAATAAAGCAGATTTACTGGGAAGACTGAAAATAGCTCAACTCAGCTTACTTGCAAGCCAAGGAGGCAAACAAATATCTCCTAATTTAAAATAGTAATTTTAGCAAAATAATTTACATTAAAGCCTTCACATGCCAAGCACAGTAATATAAAGTGTGCATTATAAAAGCTTGCATAAAAATATTCGAATCCTGCTTCCCAGCGTTCCCAAATACAGCAATCAGCCAGCAGAACCAATGCAACAAAGCATGCTACAGTTCAACAAATTGCATTGCTGGAGCCAAGCTGCTCCTTGGAACAAGTAAATGTTCGGCTTTTGGAGTAATTCTTAAGCACAGCCTTCATGGCATTTCAGAGGGATCTCTGCCTTTTCACTGTGTACAGCTCCTCTCATGCAGGCATTTTACTAGAACTGATAATATTGAGGTCAAAGTTCCCATAATGAGACACTGCAACTGGTAGGAGAAAAATATCTGGTTCAATATTGAGACAAGGCAGCGTTATGCGAGAGAGCGGGATTTCAAAGCAAGTTTGGTCTGACACTTTCTGCTGTACTGGACTGCATGAATACTTGAGACCCCAAGTAAGAGAAAAGTAAGAGAATCTTTCCATTTAGGATCCTTATCTTCTCCCACTTATTTATCTATTTAAGTATAACCACGAACTGGAAATATATCAAATTACTGCTTGAATGTCTGCCAAGATTCATCATAAACATTTGTACAGTATATGGAGCACAAAAAAAAAGTTACGTTTGATATCTATATTTCCCCATTTCAAAAAGAACCTCTTTCAATTAAATATACATGTGCATGAACTTAAATGCTTATACAGTTTCTCTCCTGCATCATGCCTTGCATTGAATGCAATACGGTAACTCCCCAAACCATGTCTCCATCTGCTACTTCGGTATCTCAGGCTTTGAAAATATTCTCAGCACTCCAGCATTCAAGGTGTACAGGACACAGAGTTGAATGTATCCACTGGGTACCCAGTTCTCAGAACAGAAGAACTACATACTACATACCCAGAGGACTTTGTGCTATTCTGTTTCCATTTTCTGTTCAGAGGGAAGGATGAAACTGTTCTCATATCATGAGATGTTCCCTCTTTTCCCTTCCGCTCGGCCTGGCTAGACATCTCACCTCAGCATTAGAGTAAGGCCTTCAGTTTTTGTACGCTCTCTCTCATTTTTATTGGATTTATTAGCATCAATTCTAATTACATTGTGTTATGTTGTATTATAACGCGTTATTTTATGTTCCAATGTTTTCTTTAGTAAATTAGTTTGTTTCTCCTCAGATCGTTGCTGCTGTTTTGTTTTTAGGCCCATCTCCCCTTTTCCTTTTCCCAGGGCATGGGTCCATGGGTCCCCCCCACCCTGCTCATCACGTAACTGGGCCAAACCAGCCCATAAACCATTGACACCAGTACAACTTGCAACCAAACCTTACAGCTTTAAGGTTCTTTGTAAGATGGGGAACAGATAAACTAGAATGTAGCAGATATCTTTATCTGTGGTCTCCTGCCTCATTCAGTTTCTATGTTCATCCTGAGTAAGGTTGGGCAGCAGTTACGTCTAATCTTGTCTACATCTTCCTGTGGAGACAGAGCTCTGATGGTTAAACATCCTCCAGCAGATCCAAATATGGCAGCTAAAACATGACTGGCCTCTCTTGTATGTTTTACCATTCTGCTGGGGATTACTGCTTCAGATTGGGAATACACATCTGAACCCTAGTTGCCCCAGTTGACAACTCAATTGACAACCTTAAAATTTCTGATAAACGTGCATTCTTGTAATGCTTTCTTTATGTTTGGGTGTTTGGCTTCTTTTAGGGTAGCTGGAAAATTCTGGTGGAGATTCCTGTGAACTGCTGGGATTGAAGGATATGCACGCGATCCCTTCTGCAGCACCAATAGCTGATAATATCTGGAGAAGCAAGTGATGGCTGACATCAAAGCAGCAAGATTTGCTAGACAGTTCTGGTCTAGGCTGAAGAGGTTGAATTATTCTTGATTAAAGATGCTATAAGACTTCCAGTACCTGAGACATCCTAGCAACAGAAACAGGGTGAGTCCTCAGCAAGTTAAATCAGATGTCTATGTGATACTACAGTGCTTAGCTGAAAAACTTCTGTTTCACTCCTAGCTTCCATCCCAGGCTGGATGTGGCTCTGGGCAGCCTGGTCTGGTGGTCGGCAACCCTGCACACAGCAAGAGGGTTGAAACTAGATGATAATTATGGTCCTTTTCATCCCAGGCCATTCTGTGATTCCATGATAAGATATGATATACACAAAAAGAAACTATGGCCATACAGTATTAGGCAAGCTGCTCTGTAAGCTATACCTGTCTGAAACAACTATGACAGACCATTGCTGAATTAAGGTAAGTATGCCTTACCTTATTCACAAGAAATCTAATAATTTATCTGCAGTTTCTTAGAGATCGGTTATGTCTGAGGCTTTGCAGTGAATAAATGCTGACTGAAGTCAAGACGAAAGACAGCACAAAAGAGGGGATATGCGAGAGAAATTTGAATAGGCTCAGGCTAGGTGTCTGTATTTCCCTGTGTTTGGAAGTGCTTGGTATACAAGGCTTTTAGTTGGGTTTATTAATGAAAAATGCATTGTGAATACATTCCAAATGTGGATACAAGCTCACCCATGATTTATAAAAGAGTTACCCAAACTGGCTCCTGGAAAGCAATAGACTGTAAAAGAAGACCTAAATGATACTTTGTAAAGCAAATGGATATTTAATTGCAGGTGTAACTTTTTTGTACGGCAAAATACAAGTCTGTCATGTTCAGAGTAACCTCAGTGATTTTTATTCTCCTTTTAAACACAGGAATATATATATATTATTATATATATATATAATGCCTATAATGAAAAATATTGTTGTAAAAACCCTCTGCTGTATTCCTCTGATTGACCTTCCCAGCGGCACCTTCCTTCCATTATGCTGCACTTCTGCTCTCATTTTGTGCACTGCCTCAAACTTTGGGACCAAGGGTCCTGTTACTGCTTTCAGGGTGGAACCTCTAGCACACTGCTAAGGTTGTGCAAGCTTTTCTCCTGTTACTCCAACATTTTCTTCAGTATTCACTGGGTTTGTAGACAGATTTTAGCCCTGTTTATCTTTTAGTGGCCTTCAGTCTGGGAAAAAAAATAAAAATAAAATAAAATAAAATAAAAAAATCCCAGAACACAATTCTTCATAATTAGACATTAATGAGAAGAAATTGATCACTGATTTTTTCTGCTCTGATCTTCCAGAAGCAGACTTTCCAGGTACTCCAAATTGACTGTTTCTTATTCATTGATAAAGTTGATAGGAAGGAGTTGTCTTCTGGGATTTGAGACTTGCAGTTAGTATTTGGCAGAAATATCTTTATATGTATTCAAGTTTCGAGTGGTCCTAATAAGAAAGTGAGTTTGTGAAGCATCAGTTTCATCAGAATTAAAGCTCCCAGCTAGCCCTGACTGGGCTCTGCTGGCTGTCCCACCTGCCAGACAGCCACCCTCTGTGCCAGTCAACAAGGCTAGTAAAGGGAACAGACCCATGTCCATACTGGGATGCCTTCCACTGGGAAGCTAGAGCTGCACAGAGATGGGCAGAGAGATGGGTTAGTGGGCTCTGGGAACCAACAGGCCACGTGGGATGCCAGCTGGTCCCACACAAAGCTGCATGTCCCTTGAAGATCCCTCTCCCCACTGCCAACACACAAAGTCCCGCTATCCCTCTGCAGTGCATGGAAGTCTATTTTCCCCATCTGTGAAGCAGGAAAATGAGTCACAGCCAGGCTAGGCAATTCAGAGACCATACACATATCCTTCCAGGCCCCTTAGAGGCACAAAACATCTCTCTGAGCTCAGCCCTACAGATGTCTCTTCCCTCTCCACACTAAGTCCCTTTTTACAAAGGACTGCCACTAGGGTCATGAGTCAAGCTGGCTTGGCTATAAATACTCCCAAATACCATTCCTCATCCGCCTTACTGCTTCCCACATGACCTTCTGCCTCCACACTCTGCAGACCCTTCAAGCTTCGAAGTATTTGGAAAGCACCCATAGTATCAGCACCAGCAACCTGCTAGCAGGAGACAGGCACAGTTCTGAGTGGCAGCTGATGGATCATCCTTAGCTGTTGTTCCACTCCTCCTGAGTAGGCAAAACTACCTGCACTGCTGTTTATTCACTATTGATGGTTCAAACACACGTGAAATTAAAAGGATGTAGAACAGCAATCTAGTTAAGAATTTTAATGAACACAAACAGCATTTTAGATATAAAATCTATTATAAAGCATTTGCAGGCCTAATTGGAGATTTACTTACTGCCCAAAAGGCTTTTAAAGAAAGCTTTAAACTTCTGAACTTCCACAGATAAGACCTGAACAGGCAGTGATGGAACTCACCACGATGCTGTCATATCTCATTCAGTAGCACAAACAGGTGAAGTTAAATACACCTGTACTCCAGAGCCCTCCTGGGGGGCTGCAGCTAGCCCACCTGCAGCAGGTGGAGGAAGCCTGCCCACAGCTCTCTCTGCTCTTGCCAGCCCAAAATCTGGCAGCAAAGGTAGTAGGGCCATGGCTCAACCCAGCCAAGAGAGTGAGTGGAGCAGGTGCCAGCTATTTTTACACCTACATAGATCCACGCTTGACCTGCTGCTCAGTTGGAGAGGAGAAGCAGCTGCAGCAATGAGGCGACAGCTCCATAGTAGAGAAGGGATACTGATGGCCAGGATGCAGCCACAGCCTTGAAATGCTATGCAGTCTGTAAAGGGGTGGTCTGCTCGTCATGGCTGTAGCAGGCTGGCTTTAAAGAGAATTGAAGTGCACCCAGAGAGACATTTTAAAAGTAAATAAATAGCAGGCATTCTCATACAGGAAAGATGGTAGCGTTCAGTCACACCATGAATAAGGATATGGGTGGGGAACAATTGTGAGAAGCATTCACAGGCAGGCTGGGCTTACATCTGTCAGGAATGAGAACAGAGCAAGGAAGGTAACACCTCCTGGGCCCCCCTCCAGCTCCACCTGATGTAAGCCAGCAGCTGGTGTACACCTGCGAGCTGCCAGAAAGGCCCACAGCCCTCCTCCCTGCACAACACCCAGTGCACAGCCCTTCTTCGCAGCAGCAGATTGAGAGCAGCACACACCTGCTTTGGCTAAGTCTCAGCATTTCCAGATACTGAAAGGTGTGCACTTTTTGTACATAAAAGAACGTGTCCTACCTGGTAGGCCACTGAAGCCATACTCTAATCTCAAACTAATCTGAGATTAAAACTAATGTATTAACTGATACACCAGCTTGTTCTCACAACACAGATCTCAAAAGGCTATTCAGAACGTAATGGCTAGCTATGTGCAAGCAATCTGGCGTATGGGAGATCATCTGCAAATTGAGAATTACTTCAAAATCCATCTCAAGTGTGTCACTCTCCTGCTCTGAATATCTCAGTTTCTAAGATTAGAGATCTTTTGGATGATTATTCATCCCCTCATCTCACACTAAAAAAGAGGACAGAATTACTCTATTCCAAACTGTAAGTGAAGCCATTCAGTGCAAGCAGCCTTCCTATCAAGGGACCCTCTTTGCAGTGAGACCTTTAATAGACCTTGGAGTTTGAAGGAGGCGTTGATTGTCTTTTTCTTCCAGAAACACAAGAGCTGTGCAGTCTCCTAATCTCTGAGACTGCAAATGCCCATCTTCTACATCTGCAGTAATTAAGCCAACTTCTCATGCCATTACCCACCTCAAGTCTCTTGCTCAGCATCTGCTCTGTTCCCACACTGCATCCTCAAATCAAACCAAGATAAGCCATTTTCTAAGGTCAGCTGACTTGTTTCTCCCTCAAAATCACTGCAGCCAAAATGATTCTAGTATAAAGCATCTTGCTAAATATCCAAAAGGTCTCTTTTAAAGGGAAAAGAAAAAAAAAAAACGTAGACGTCAATGCATGTGGATATTTTTAGCACCTGAGTTGTTCTATATTTATTCCTTTATGTCTCTCTGGAAAAAAAAATAGGAAAAAAAAATAAGAAAAAATAAAAAAGCATGATTTCTGATGAAGCATTACCAGAAAATTGAGCCTACTGGCAAGGCTGCTTTACGAACCTGAGCTTGATGAACACTGCAACATGCTTGTCACACTACCCCTTAATCTCAGGGTTAGGAGCGCACGCAACATACACAAGCATAATCTTTTTGCCATCCTATTTAGACGTAACCCCTTAGATTTATGTTTTAAAAATGGGAGCCTGAAGTATTTGTAAAGGCCTAAATTGCCAGGTCCCGTGCAACATAACCTCAAGAAACTTTCTGGGTTAACTGTTAAAAGCAAAGCCAAACCACTACCTCAGCTGAAAATCGGCAGCAACAGCAGCATCTCAAGCAATATTCAGGCAATAAAAGATTACTTCTCTCTTCCTTATTCTGTTTCCTTATAGCTGTCACCTTCCTGGCTCAAAGACTCCTGTGCCATCACCTCCAATGCTTTTGCTCCAATATCCTCATGCCCCTGATCATCAAAGGCATGGTTTATTTGTGTGGGAAGAGATACTTCTGATAGACAGGAAAAGCAGACTGAGTTATAGAAGCTACACCCAATTGTAGTACATTTTCACTTGAAGAGAAAGAAAATAAATTAAGACAGGATCTGATATTGTGAAAAATGGGAAAATCAATTGTGTTTTGAAACTTGCAGTATATCAATTTCCTGCTCTAGAAATATATCAGTTTTCCACCCACAGTTATGCTAGACATTTGAGTTATGGCAGAGCTTTTAAAAGATTGTAACAGGAAAACTTGGGAGTAGTGGAGGAAAGAAACTAATTGTATACCTACCTCTCTCTAGAAACCTGAAATTTCTCTCTTTTCTGAACTCAGAGGACTCAATCTTCCTTCTAGATATTCCCTACCTGTAAGACAGGTGTATCACATCACTCAGCTGTACTCTGCAAGTGTTTTTCCAGCAGGGCATTACCTACATATAGATAGTTCTCTCATCCCAGAATAAGCAATACACAGCAAGGGACTCCACGGCATGAAACTAAACTGGCAATAGCTCAGGGCACACACATATAACATGAGTAAGTTTGGTCAGTGGCAGGTTATTACTGATTACTCACTTGCTTAAGAGAAGTACAGCTGTGGGAAAATGAATTGAATAATAAATTTATTCTTACTTCTGGGATTAGAAGCACTTAAGCTCACATGACAATTCTTTCTTAGATAATTTATCCACCTTTTGTGAACTGGATAATCCTTTCTTTCAAAATGGACTGAAGTCATGAATAAGCATAGCAAGAAAAGTTTGTCCAGGAAAATGCATTCGAAATGAGAAGGGGTTTACACTGATGGTGGTTTATTTATTTATTTTTACCTCTGTCACTGTTCCCTTCTGCTACATTATTTGTTATCCAAATTAGTTTTGCCGCTTTTGTTAACGTTCTGGTGTCAAACTGACCACAGATAACCTGAGCACTGAAAGGTCAACAGGTATCTAGGTATAACCCATTTGTACTTACAGTCACTCACGCACCCTTCTCAGTATTAGAGCCCTCCAATGTGCTTCTCTGAGCAGACCCCTGAAGACATCCTAAAGATAAGAGCTGATTCATTAACCAGAGCCATGAATACTGACTCGCAAGGACACCTCCAAACCACAGAGGGGATCACTACCAGGACAGCAGTGATGCAATCCAAAGAATCATATCCAATGCATGAGCTACAAAAATAGCTTCTTTCAGAGGAATGAAGACTGCAACCTGACCTCCAGCACAGGCAGTTTTTCACAGAGAGAGTGATGAGGTGCTGGCACAGGTTGCCCAAAAAAGCTGTGAATGCCCCATCCCTGGAGGTATTCAAGGCCAGGTTGGATGGGGCCCAGGGCAGCCTGATCTATGCGCATACTAAACTTCTTTTGAATGAAACTAAATCAGAAGTTCCACTCTGAACATCACTCCAAACTAAGGCCCCCAACAGGAGGCTAACTAAGCAAGGAGCAGGGCTGCTGACTTGTGAGTGCAAGAGGACTGGCAATCGGTGTCACAGAGATGAAGACTGCCTTCTTAAAGGCAAGGGTAACATGGCAGACAGATAAACAGATCACTAAGCACACCATCAACCATGCTCTCAGCAATGGGATGTGCACACACTGGAGCTGGGCTCATCACACAGGAGATTCTGAAAGAAACAGCAGTCTCTGGCATAACTCCATGCTTCCCATTCCCAGACTCTGCAGGTAACTCCTGTGGGGGAACATGCACAGAATAAACACTTCCCTTTGTTCTTTCTGCTCCATGGCCAGCGCCAGCAACCTCCAACATCATCACCTCTGATTCTACCCCAGGCTAAGTGTATTGCCTTTCTATGACTACTGCTAGGAAAGAGGGATGCATACACACCAGTTAAAGTGGACTTACAAAGCTTGGGTCTGCTGAGAGCCAAACAAACATCATCCAGTCATCAGTCTGACTGGAAAGGCTGTCATGCTTTCAAAAGCAGTTCCACAAGGGCAAAAGATGATTACTGCTCATAGCATAGCAAGCTGCTAAACTGCTAAATCTTCCAATCTTTGTCCTGTACAAAAGTCCTGTGACCAAGAACGTCTGCACACAGTATGTTCTGCTTACACAGCACTTCTAGGGCTTCCGCACAAAGAACCTGATATATCCCCCCTACTTTCCTAGCATAGAGGTAAATAGTGATAATATAGCAAAGGCACTACACACAGCAACACTTTTGATCACAACTATAGCTACCTGATCATAATTTAAGCTGTTTCCACTTTTTTTGGAACACGAGGCAGGGAGCAGCTTCTGTGGTAGTCAAGCATGGTAAGACCTTTCCCCTCATTCTGGTCTCTCTTTCATATTTCAAGAAGCCTTCTGGTATTTAAAGGGAGATTATAAATAGGAAAGAAATCAACTTTTTAAAAAGCTAGATAGTGAAAGAACAAGGGGGAATGGTTTTAAACTAAAGAAGATATTTAGATTAGGTGTCTGGGAGCAGTTTTTCAAAGAGAGGGCAGTGAGGCCCTGGCACAGGCTGCCCAGAGAAGCTGTGGATGCCCCATCCCTGAAAGTGTTCAAGGCCGGGTTGGATGGGGCCCTGGCAGCTTGATCTAAAGCCTGATGCACAATGTACTATATTAATGTAAGAAGCTTGGAAGACAGCTTTGGAAACCTGCACTCACACCCAACCCACCCACCTCACATCAGCTCATCACTGGTAGTAAGAGCTGAAGGTACTGCTATTTTACAGATGCCAGTCACTTTCTTGTGCAAGGCTCAGGTTGCTAAAAATTTCACCTGGTGACAGCAGAGATATGTTATGTTTGATGGCAGGTCTTGAATCTTCATACACTAAAACTTTGTGCCCAAGCTTGTCCACTAGGACCAGAGACAAAGCAGCAGCAAAACTTTCAGCAAAGCTGTTACTTCTGACTTGCTCCCTGAGTACAATGTCCAAGAGGGAGAGATTTTGGTCATTTGGATGTGCTCCTGGAGCAGGTGATGGTGAAAAATACCAATCTCATGACTCTGGAGGAGATTCAGGCAACAGGTTAAATGGGTCACTCAAGTAAGCGGGAAGATAAATTAATTTTGTTCCCACAAGAGGCCTGCACAGACACCAATTAATGACAGGGCAATGATATGCTGGCATCTGTCCTGTGAAACAGGGAAGAACCATCAGACATTTCCTGGAGGAACAGTCCAAAGAGCAAAGGTTAGTGAGACAGTTTTCCTTCAGACACCTCTGCAACACATGCACAGAGAGGGCAATGTGACTAGAAAGCTAGCTTGAGTTTAAAAAAAAGTAAGCAGACAAACATAAAGCTGAAGCCTGATCCTGCTAAACTGCACATTTGGCCAGGGCAAGCACAACCAGCCATGACTCCTAGTAAAGTGCTTCCCTCTTCTATACACAATAATCCACAGAGACCAGCTCCAAACTCCAGGCCAACAGCCAGCACCGCACTGCTGGGAAGAGACTTATTTTCTGCTGGGAAGAGACTTATTTTCTCCTTAAAAGCATTATGAGTACTATGCACTATACTGCAGTACTTGTTTGTCTTAATAAACTTTTGTTTCAGATGCCTGGTAGAAAGGTGCCTTTTTAGCCCTCCCTTTCCTACAATACATGCTTTTGTTATTATAGTTACAATCACTGTAACTACTGGAAAAGACAGAGGCTAGTATGTATATTTAAGCAACTGATAAGGACAGAAAAGCAAATGACATAGTCCTTTGAATTCCAGTTTGAGCAATATCCTGAGTCTGAACATTTCACAAGGGTATATTTTCCCCTTCTTCCTCCAAACACAACATTCAAAAACCCACAACGTGCTGAACTAGTATAAATCAGCCTCTTGGGATCTGAACCCGTGGGCTCAAGGGCAAACTTCTGTAGAAGCCTTTTTGTTCTTGGGTGGACTTTGTACTGATTCTGAAGTTACAGAGTTTAATGCAAGGGCACAACTCTGTTTTAGCACATACCCTGTCAAGCAATGTTGCCACTGTTACTTGAGACAATGCTATTTTACAGTAATTATTTGTTGTATTTCTATACTTTCCTAGTCCTTGTACTAGATGCTCTCTGAACTTGGTGCTGACGCTCCAAAGGCGAGAGAAACAGCTACAGAACAGAAGGAAAAATAAATCAAGCAGTTCACTCCTCTTTTAGGGGTTCCCAGCCAACAGGGAATAGCCAAACTGTGTGACAGGATGAAAAGGGAATCAAAATGTAAATTCAGGACTGGGTAGATCTGGTAAGCTGCCTATAAGAAAGGATGGAAGTGGCTCCATCTCTAAAGAGATATGAGACAGACCTTCAAATATGATGAGGGAAAATCCTTAGCTATAGACTTAAAAACTTTGTGCCACACGCTCCTGTTTATGTTTGGACAATACTCTGAGGTCTGGAGAGAGAACTGATGTGAGCACAGCTAATCACTGGGCTGATGAATCAGCTCTCCAATGTACATCCTCCTTAGGGAGAGAAGAGAGAATTGGCAGAGGACAGTGCTGCAGAAGACAGCAGTATTAAGAAACAGCTGCTGAATTTGATGCAGAAGCAGAACACTGTATAGAAAACACTGGTGCAGTATTCTTGGTCAAAATCATCATCGTCAGTGAAGCATATCCCACAGCCTGTAAAAAGCAAATACATTTCCTTAGGATATCCAGTCACAGCCACTTCCTTTCCAAATCCAAATGCTGGAACAGCAAAGCCCAAGGTTTTTGGTGCCGTACATTCAAGTAGCAGTGCAACAAAAAACACAGCAAAGATCAAGCAAAATCAATATTGATGAAATTCTCTCCAGGATAGTAATATCAGTTGTGCACAACAAAAAGCAGTAAGCTTATAAGACATCTATAGCTCTATTTCATGAAACCTGCACAGGTATGAGGACCATATTTTGTAGCAACTTGTAGTCAGTTGGCCTCAAGTCAGCACTGTTAGCTTCACATTGTAACTTTTAGTGAGATAATATGCAAAAATAAACTTTGTGTTTTCTATTAAGTCATTTTATAAAAACCTTAAGCCACACTAAAACAAGAGAGAAAAGCTCCAAGTAGGACCATACACAGCCCAACAGATTTGCTGCAACTCGTAGAAGTAACTTTAGGAGTTGCACACCTCTTCTTCTAATTGAGGCAGAGGCCCCTTTTCCTTTCCTCTCCTGTTCAAAGACAAGCTCCAATACCTGAAAAGCAGCAGTCAAAAACTGCAGTCAAGCCTTACTGTGAGACAACCTCCCTATGGACTTCAAGGCTACCATTAATTCACCTTAAACACTGCTTATGAGCATCAAAGCTAAGGGAATGACAAGCAAGCCATTATACATAACTACCCATAACTATAGGAAAAAACATCATTCTACAAAACAAGTTATTTTCTCATTGACGTAGCTGATAGACTGAGTTTAGGGATCCTGACATCACCAGCCTCTTCTAGTTAGAAGATTTCCAAGAAGCTTAAGTTGCCAATTCTCCAACTTAACAGACTATTAGGCTAGGCTGGGAAAGGGATAGCTCAAAACTCCATCAGTGAACCCAAGACCCACTGGGAGCCACTGCTGTCCCTCAGCATACCACCATGTGGCTCTTCACACCAGAAGCAGGCACAGTACTGGGAAGATGTGGAACAGGAGCAGCGAGACACAACAATCTCATGGGCAGCGACAGCTACAGAACAAGCAAGATGGAGAGGAAATACTGTATCCATACGTTCCCACAGAGAGCTTCCCTGGACCCAACACCAGTGCTGCCAAGATGACCAGCAGCACTGGGGCTGTGCTCACACCAGCAGCCGGCCTTGCCCTTCATGGTTATCTGTTCCTATCAGGCCACGCTCATTTCCATATCCAAATAGACCTCCAGGAGAGGCTGTTGCAGATAAGGGCATACAAAAGCAACAGTTACATTTTTTTCCTTCATTCAGATGAGCTGAGAAGCTGGGCTACTTGTTCATGCATGAACTGCACGTAGCTTAACCTTCTAATTTTTCTTAATGCTTCACATGTGTCCCGTCAGGGCATACTACAGTTTTAGTTATTTCTTCTTTTTTCCATACAGCCGAAAAGAGCTTCCAGTCTGCGTGAAAGACGATGCCTCAGTCACTGCCAGCAGGCCCCTTATTTATTGTTCACTGTAACTTCTCTCTCCTACCAGCAACCAGAGACTGGCTCACTAGATTTCTGTGATGACAGGTACAATAACATGCAAGCAGATACCTTTTATTGCGTTTCTGGACACCTGCTCTGAAAGAGTTTTCTGTTTCTGTCTGCTGTCATTTGAATATGTGAATGACCTCCCAAAGACAAGCAGCAGTTTTCCCCAGAACACACTCAGGCACACTGTCAAAGAGAAGGGCAGAAAAGTACTCCCATTTCCTCACACATCTTTCAGCTCTGCCTTTGTGCATTGAAAGATCAATAGCTTCCAAGATTTATTTCAAGTCCCGTAAATTCTAAGACTTAAAACAAGTGGAGCTACACAGTTGTAGTCTGAATAAATCTAATGAATTCAGACTGCCTATCAAGTTTTTATGAATACCAAGTCCTGTGAATTGACACTGCTCATTTTTTCCACCATCTTCCTTCCAGGTGACCAAAAGGATCACTCTTCCCCCAGAATACCTTGTTTTGACAGGCATCTGAAAGAGCAAAAAGGCAGCTCTTTTATTCTAAATATCAAGGCACTAAAAACAAAGGAAGAACTCTATGTATGAACTTAATTCCCTAGGCAATTGAGCCTCACGACTTGGCTTTACTTCCTTGAAAGCAAGCCGTAAATGGAGAACTGTATTAATAGTGTCTCAGAACTTGCTCAATGGCCTTCAAACTGGTCCATCTAACCACCTAAAAGGAGTATAAAGATTAAGTCCTGGGGCAATGGAAAATATCCACATCAGCAGAAGTCAGGACAGTCCTCAAGCAAAGAGAAGAAGAGCAGTAAAAGGAAAATTTGTAAGAAAGGTGGAAGAAGAAATGAGGGCAAAAAAAAGCTGAAGAAGATGCAAGATGATGGTCAGGAAACATGAGGAGGAAAGGGAAAAGGAAATGGTCTGGCTATAAAGAGAAGCTCATATAAACAGGAGAGGGGACAGTCAATTGCCATGCACAGGTCTGCCTGCAGGAGCTCAGGGATAATGCTCACAGGTTGAAGAGTGTGCATGGAGGAGCTATGCACACAACATCAGCCATCAGAGAACAAACGTTTAGCTGAAAACCCAACAGCTATTTCAAGGAGAGGGGGGGAAAAGAAATCCACTGGCTTCTGGATGAAACTAAAAATTCTGGTCAAATGTCAGGTACATCAGCAAAGACAACCAACCTCTGGGCCAACCTACAAGGGCAGGTTAGTATTCATGGCTAATCATTTCTAAACTGTGTCTGGACACTTCTCTTGGTGGCAAGTTGTAGTTCAAGTACAGAGTTATGAAATGCAGGATTAGACTGGAGACAATTCTTACAGCCTCCTCTAGCTTTGGGCACTTACTCAAGACCCAATGAGGTGGGTGAAAGAGGTGGGGCAGGGAAAGAAAGTAGAGGTAGAGAGAAAGAAAGAAAGCATGTTGATAACCACAGAATGGTCTGGGTTGAAAAGGACCACAATGATCACCCAGTTTCAATCCCCCTGCTATGTGCAGGGTCGCTAACCACAAGATCAGGCTGCCCAGAGCCACATCCAGTCTGGCCTTGAATGCCTCCAGGGATGGGGCATCCACAACCTCCTTCGGTAACCTGTTCCAGTGTGTCACCACCCTGTGAGTGAAAAACTTCCTTCTAATATCTAACCTAAACCTCCCCTGTCTCAGTTTAAAACCATAATGAACTAGAATGAGGAAGAACAGCCTAAAAAGAATGTAATATTTTCATAGAATCATAGAATCACCAAAGTTGAAAAAGACCTAAAAGATCATCCAGTCCAACCGTTCACCTATTACCAATAGCTCCAACTAAACCATGTCCCTCAACACAACATCTAATTGCTCCTTGAACACCCCCAGGATCAGTGACTCCGCCACCTCCCTGGGCAGCCCAAGGGAAAGCACAGTGTACATAATCATTTTATTTCTTCTCACTGAACATGTGGGAAATAAACTGGACAAGAGTGACCAACTCTGTACAGGAGAATTGGGCTGGAGATAGAGAAGGAAGTTTTGGGATTTTGCCTTTGTTTCAGAATATTTATTCAAGAGTGATTTTTTTCAAGCGTGCAGTTCTTAGCACCAGAGATCCCAGGTCCAGCTCACCCTAGGCATATTTACCACCTCATAACAGTAAGGCAGATAAAGGCTCAACATGCCCCCAAGCCATGCTTAAACTGCATAATTCTTGCTGATGACAAGAATCCTTACAGCCAGTGACCTCATCTCCAAATGAAATGTATAAACAGATGCTCTTTTAAAGCCACTATATTCCTTCACATGCTGCCTCGATCAATATAGCCGTTGTTTACTTCACTGCTCCGAGCTACGTGACAAGGTACAACAGTGAAACTCTACCTGGATTTCAGTTCTGGGGGGGAATCGGATGTGTGCAGGCATGGTGATGTATGCAAAAAAGAAAGGAGACACCAGGATGTGTGGTATCAATGTATGAAAGCACAGGAAGCACAAGACTACCTGTGTGAAGTGTCCCTCATGGCATCCCTTCAGCAACAGCTCTGGGGTAATGTGACACAACCACACCAAATTGGATTCTCTGCTTACTGGCACAAAGACCTGAACATTGTAGTCAGGGGCAGCTAAGGAAGTAAACTGTATAGAGCAAATCTAAAAGTACTGATCAATTTATTAGCCACAGAAGCTTTAGAACAAGTTGTTTGGTTTTGGTTATAGTTCCACCAATGAATACAGCAAGGAAGTTGGTTTACTGCAGCAGAGTGAGCTGCTGTTGCCTTTGCTGGTCAGTGAGAGAGATCAGTTATTTCAGCAGATCCCAGCTTACACCTGTCTTTGCTCTAAAATCCATGACCAGAAAAACATGCGTAACAGGAAGTTCTCAGTGTGTAAATATAAGGTAAAAGCTTACACTTCCTGCAGCTGAGCACTACCATTAACAACAACAAAGGCAGCATACACGCACGTCATCATACCACGTATATAAAAAGTCATAGGCTAAAGCTCAACATCTGAGGATAAATATGACACGCAAAAGTCATAGGAAATCAAAAACAGGACTTTTTTTCCTGCAACTCTCCTTTTGCTTTCAGCTACATTCATGTTTCATGCACTCAGCTCCTTCATTCCAAGACAAAAAAAGAAACAAACATCTGACAGACTCTTCGCCCTCCCCCCCCCTCCATCCCCCCATCTTTTCCACCTTCAGTCCCAAACAGTCTCCCAGCAGCTGGTGCAATACTACCCTGGATCAGCTCAGTGACCTGCACCGCTCCGAGCTGCGCCAAGCAGCATTCACTGTGGAGATTATCAGGAAGAGAGACAAAAATGCTCTTAATGTAGAGATATGCTCAAATGACGATAGAATTACTCAGGGAAACTGAGTGGGGTTATCAGTGGGGTACAGTCCTTACTGAACACTGAGGCAGTTTACTCACACCCCACAAACTTTTAAGCGTTAAATCGCATATTCATAGAAAATAAAATGTAATCCTTCTCATGTATGTGTTTTCCCCTGCATCCAGTCACTCTGCTTCATGGAGTACCATTATTCTTGGTAAAAGGAACAGTCCTTTTTAATCTACCTGTTGCTTTGCAGATTAATTTCACAGCATGCTTTTATTTAAAAAGAAATAAATAAAACCAAAGCAAAAAAGACAACAGCGTCTCACTGTGAAGGTAATAACTGCCCAAATATGTCATTTGGAAAATAAAATCTTTCACCATATGAAATTTTTAAACAGAAAGAGTAAAATAAGGAAAGTGAACAGTGGGATCTTGAGGAATAAGGCTTTTTGTTGTTGTTGTTGTTTTATTTTTAATAAAACTTGACAGATTTGAAGGCCATCTCATGCCCACTAAAAAGCAGTCCTGGCATCTACATGTCAGCGGACTGTTTTTACAACTAATTGCCAGTGTTGTCAGTCTAAGTACAGGGTGAAGTTTTCTCTCATTCTCAAATCACCAATGCCACAAGCAGCTAAAGTGGAACAGTAGAGTCACTGAGCATTCTACTAAAAAACTGATTTATTTATTTATTTATTTTCATTAAGAAGAGTGAGAAGATCACAGAATAACTTAGGTTGGAAGGGACCTCAAAGCCCACCCACCCAACCCCTGCCGTGGACAGGGCTGCCATCCACCAGCTAAGGCTGCCCAGGGCCTCATCCAACCTGGCCTTGAGCACCTCCAGGGATGGGGCACCAAAGCTTCCATGGGCAAGCTGCTTCACACATATCTACATCCATAGCACTCACTTAGTTTTCATTCCCTATGATATGTGGAAATGTCTCCTTATTATCCTTGCAGGAAACAAAAATCCATAGATGAAGACAACTCCTGCATCTTTGTGAGATTAAAAGATCTTTGTTTCAGAAGTGCAGGATGATGAACTAGTATAAATAATTAAAGATTAAATATTTCCTGGCTCACGGAAAATAAAATTTCACATTGATAAAGCAGCGAAAGTACAGCATATTCAGCAGTAAATGGATTAAGCTCCCAGACAGATGTACGAGTGGACTTGCAGAAGATAGTTTGAGGCATTAAGCTATTTGCCTTCTGCTTTCCCTGTGTGAGTTTCCATCTTCTCCTTGCCCCCAAGCCTAATCACTGCTTTAAAATAACAAGTCATAATCCCCTTTTAACAAACTGAGAACTTTTGGGTGTTTTTTTTGTTTTTGTTTTTGTTTTTTTTTACCACGCATAACTCAAGATCTGCTTAGCAGACAGAAGCAGGCCTTCAGTGACATCTATGTGAAGCACTGCATAGTGCCCAATAAGCTGCAGACACTGAAATTCATTTCTCTAAGATGCCAATGACCTGTATCTCACCTTAAAGACAGGGTCACAGCCACTATGTGATGTGGTCACAAGTGTACCCCAGGAGCAGCCTCGGGGTCCTACGTATGCTTGAACTCATGTGGCCCCAACTTACCCTGGCCCAAATGAACTGCTGACTCCAAGTTTGGCTTTCAATATCTAAAACAGGACTATGAGAATGAAAGGGACAGACTCTTTAGCAGGGTCTGTTATGACGGGACAAGGGAAAATTGTTTCAATCCAAAAGAGGGGAGATTTAGATTGGACAAAAGGAAGAAGTTTGTTACAATAAGGGATGTTGGGGCAGTGGCACAGGTTGCCCAGAGAGGTGGTGGATGCTCTGTCCCTGGAGACACTCAAGGTCAGGCAGGGCTCTGAGCAACCTGATGTAACTGTAGATGTCCCCATTCATTGCAGGGGAGTTGGATCAGATGGTCTTGAAGGGTCCCTTCCAACTCAAATGGTTGTACAAATCAGCAGGAGACACCCCAGATAAAGCTATGCTCTTCATCACTACAAGAAGCAGCTGCTGAGATGCTTGCATGTTTGCTACTGCCAGATGTGTCCAACTGCACACACAGCTGTTAAGCCAAGCGATTAGAAAGACATAGCTAAAACAGCTGGACCCAGCCTGCATTGGTTCTAATCATGTCCGGAGCAGAACAGCAATTATTTACCAATGCTTGTTTACATAACACCACTCACATCAGTATTCAACACACAACATCCTTCAAAGATCCGGCTGCAATCTCACCTTGCTTGAAATATAAATGCCTTTTGGAAAAGTTACGTAACTAGGGGAAAGTGCACAGGCAAAGCAAACACAGAACGCCCTCTGCTTCTCCTAGGTCATCGCCGGTGTTCCACATACAGACTGACAGATGAATTTGAGAAATATTGTCATAACCTTCAACAAGTTTTACTGGTGGGCAAAAGTCAACCTGAGCAGATTTCTCGCTGAGTGCATTTCATCTGACAGCCACAAGGAATAGCCGAGTTCTTAGCAGCACGTTCCTCCAAGCGCCACGCTTGGCTTTTAATGTAGAATTACCCTGTCCATCCATTCAGCCTCTACCAACGTGCCCCAGGATCCCCTGCTGCCTCTGGCCCAAGCTCTGCTTACCCTGTGCGAACACGCTCAGCCACAGCCAGCAGTTTGTTATACCACAAAGCAGCACTTGATTACAGCCCTCAGACGCATGCTGAACTATTTACAGAGCACAAAATTACAGTAGTCTTTATCCATTTCATTATAACGTAATATGCTGTTGTATGAAAGACATTGCTTTACAATGTATGTAGGTCGCTCCAAAAGTGATGCCTCCTATTTATTTCCATGGAAACTACAACAGATACAAAATGCCCAATAGCACCATCAGAAAGAGCAAATTCTCAGCTTCAAAACACTATTTGTCAATACAGTTACCACCATTAGCTATGCATTCTTGCCAGCAATAAACAAGAGCCTGCATGCAGTATATTGGTGGGAAGATTCAACCTTTACTGCCACACCACTAACAACCACCTCTGGCATCGTGGGCCAATATAATAAAATAGGAGGCATTACTTCTGGAGCAACCCTCCTACACACTACTGAATGGGATACATTTTGAGCCACATAAGAGTGCTGGGTGATTTTTACATAAACGAACAGTAAGAAGAAGCACATAGTTAACATATCATTCTGAAGTCAGACGTGTATCAACTGCAACTATAAGCAGCACCTCATGCACCCCAAAGGAAAGAATACTTGCTTCTCAGCAGTACAATAACCTGTATTAAATATCATTTTAAAAGAAGAGAGAGAAAGAAAAGGAATATATGCTTATTAAAAGCAACAACAACAACAACACAAAAATACATGCCTTTTCTCCTTCCACTGAATGCATTCTTTCCTCCTGGAAATGTATTAGAAACATGAAATGCTTACTCGAAATACTGAACAACTAAATCTGTGTAGACACTTTACAGGCACCTGCATGCACTCATGTTGTTTGGTTTTGTTGTTGGTTGAGGCTTTAAGGTAGGGGGAGGTTGCTTGCTTGTTTTTTCTTCATTAGAACTGAGTGCTTAGTGACCAAATGCACCACCTAAATTTCTGATAGACGTTCAGACACCAAGATCAGCAACATTCAGAGACTCCACAAGTCTTACCCTGAGTTTGAGTCATTGATAAGACCACTGTTCAGAGGCTGTGCTTTCTCTTAACACCAACACCAATCCTTCCACAGCTCAAGATGGGGGTTGCACTTCCTATTATAAGGTGTTCTGGCCATTATAGCTCCTTCACTCATAAATGGTATTTCAGACTTGAATGGTGATTGTGACAATTGCAATAAAAAGTGTCTGAATTTTGTACACAAATCTTGAAATCAAGAGCACTTAAACATAAATGATTTTAGGTGCTTTGGTGAATCAGGAAGGACTGGAAAGCACAGTGATGCTAATAATTTCTGCTTTGCTCTTTACGTGACAATTATTTTTCCAAAGCTAGAAATCATAGTTCATATTTTCTTTTGGTTCTTTAAAACACCAGATTTATCACAAAGTTATCACACAGTGACATTATTTATTTGTTTCAAAGGACAGTGCTGGGGGCAGTGGGAAACACTGAACAAAGCCCACCAGCATAATCCATTCCCTGCCTTGCTCAATTTGTCAGACAGCATGCCTCTGTTAGGACAAAGGCTATTTCATTAAAACAACTATGATACTGCCAGCCAGGAATAGGGAAGAAAGCAAACAATCAGACTCTGCTCAGCTGTCTGGAAACTATTTAATATATAGTAAAAATCTTGATCCTGTCAACAATAAAAATATTGAGGTTTGCAGCACTCACAATCCCATAAGCCCATACATCTTAGAAGCCGCATTGTTTAAGCTCTCAGACATCTGGATTTTTCCAGTGTTGAATCCATGGATTCAACTTTTCAATCCATCCATTCAACCTTCAGTAAGTAATCTTATAACAATTAGATTACATTTCTGTGAGTGTCAAGTAACTTGAAGTAACAGAATCCACACACTGCCCCATGGTCAGATTTGCACATTGGCTCTTCCAGTTCAGGCTTTAAACCCAAATGCTGAGGCAGGGAGATGAATAAAACTGAAGTCTGAGGAAAGATCTATTGTTGATAAACTCTTCCAGGCTGCCAGGCAGATAAAAAGCTGCAGCTTTGAGATTTTTACTAACACTTGCAGGAGAGGTCTGTTTTTAAACATAGTCAACAATGCCATTTTTAAACGTTTCCAAGGTATACCCATGACATCTTTGAGAGACGAGCTAATGTGACACCAGACAGCTGGAAAACCTGCACTCATGGAGAGTGGTGACTCCATGCCAAAAGAATCGCACAATCACCAAGGCTGGAAAAGACCTCAAAGATCATCCAGTCCACCCATCCACGTACCACCACCATTTCTCCTCTAAATCATGTCCCTTAGTACAACATCTAAACATTTCCTGACCACCTCTGGGGACGCAGGGATGGTAACTCAACCACCTCCCTGGGCAGCCTATTCCATTGCCTGACCACACTTGGTGAGAAGGAATTTTTCTTGTTATCCAATCTGAAACTCCCCTAGTACAACCTGAGTCCATTCCCTTTAGTCCTATCACAATTTACACAGAAAAAGAGGCAACCTCCTTTTAGAAATACCAAGTGCCTAAAATGACATCAGATGCTCAGACACCTGATTCGCCCCACCAGGACAGGTGAGAACTGGATTGACCAGAGAAGCTGTGAATACCCCATCCCTGAAGGTATTCCAGGCCAGGTTGGTTTGGGCCATGGGCAGCCTGAGCTGATGGGTGGCAACCCAGAGGAACCAGATGATCTTTGAAACCTCTTCCAGCCCAGACCATTCTATGAATCTGTGATTAGTCCCAGCCCAGCCCACTTTCCTACTTCCTTTCAGCATGTTCCTTTAGTGCAAGGCCACATGATTTCAGTACGCAGAAAAGAGAGTTGCTTCCTCAAAGCAAATATTTGAAAAGCTTTGCACGGTGTAGGCCTGAAACTTTGAGAATAGTGATCATGAGAGAAAAATTGCACACTAAAGACTGAGCTGTGCAGAAGGCAAACAGAGGACAGAAGCACAGAAGGACTTTGTTTTCACAGCATGCAAAGAGATGTATTTTAACTCTACTCGTATACAGTCCAATGGTTCATGTACGCTATTTCCCATTATCACTTTGTGAGATATCAGAGCAGTTTCTCTTTTAGTTTAGAACAAGATCGGGCTCCAATATGTAAGAGCATACATCACAAACTCAAAAGCATGTTTTCTAGGTATCGAAAGCATTAATTACCTGATATGAACACCTTCTGAAGGCATTTTCTACTCAAGACATTCCAAGGCCATTGTGATTACAGATGTGAAGCACCGTGACACCACAAACATGACAGAAGCGTGGCTTAAGACTCCAACGTCTTCACTTCATCTTACCTGAGTGTTTTATTAAATTTGCTCTGCTCACTGGCAGAAGTGTGAATTTCAAACTCAGATTAGGAAAGGCAGAGGTCATAACAAAACATAACCACAGCTAATCTCTAGGGGGGAAAAAAAGCACAAAGGCTAAAGGAAATACATTTGTTCCTCTTTGTGTTTTCTTATTTTCACCAGAACGTTTGTGACAAACAGACAAATGTACATTTAACACAGAACAGAAACCAGTGTTCAGCAGTCTGAAGTGAAATCATATCAGGAAAGCCACAGTTTGCAGACAGGAAAGACCACTAGGAGAAATGAAATTGAACGATTCTTCCAACTTATATTGTGAGCAATGCCCAACAACCAAAACATACCTATGCACAACTAATCAGCCTCTGCTGAAGTTTGATTTTTGACCCGATTTACATTCTCAATCCTAAAATAACCTCCCATCATATAACCAAAAAAGCTGCAGCGGAGAACTGGCCAACATAACCAGGGTCTTTAGCAAGCTTACACAACTCCCTCAGTGTGTGCAGAAGCTATCACTTCCATCACAGGAACTATGAGAACAGTTAACATCTGAACAAGTCTTAAGATAGGATCTCTACATAATTTGGAATTGCATCCAGAACTGAAGCAAACTAGGACTCTCTAGAAAAAGCAAAGATACTGTCACCCCCCCAAAAAAGGGGAAGTAGCCCTCAGACACTTGTAGAAGCCCTCTAAAGAAGAGCTCTACCTCGTCATCTTCTATGAGGCTTCTTCCCATCCTCTGGGAGCTGGGAAGCGTCTCAGCTGGGTGTGGAAGGGAGGAAGAATCAGAGACAATGCAATGAGCATACTGCAGAGAAAAGAGGAAATTCATAGAATCACAGAATGGTTTGGTTTTGGAAGGGTCCTTAAAGCCCATCTAGTTCCAAATCCCTGCCATGGGGAGGGCTGCCTCCCACCAGCTCAGGCTGCCCAGTGCCCCATCCAACCTGGCCTTGAGCACCTCCAGGGATGAGGGTGGGTACGTGATAAATAGATTCAAGATCTAAGCTCACTTCCACCAAGGAGATAAGAGAAGATGTGAAGAGAAGCCATGAGAGATCTGCTTCAGGAATCCAGAGCGAAGCAGTCCAAGAAAGCAACAGGCAAAGCAAATGACCCTGTATAACCTTCCCCTTTCAGCATCTCCTCCATAACCTCCTCTTCTTCAGCAAGACCCTTCCCCAAACCCTGCTGACTTAGTTCACAGCTGAAATACCAGCAGTACCAACACAAAGTACTGTCAGGCCTAGAGAAGCCCAGGGTTACCAGTACCACATGAAGCTGAGAGGGCCTTCATTTACTCTTCAGCCATGAAGCTCAAGTCCTGTCTGCCATAGAAAACCTGACAGAGCAGACTGCTGGGCGATAAGCCTCCTGACAGCATCACTCATCATCAGCCAACACACATACAGACACAAATGCAAGAAAACGTGGGAGTACTTCAGTCTTGCTCATTCCCTCCATGCTCCTCCTTCCTCTCCTATTGTCAGTACAAACCAATTACAGGTAGAATTAAGAAAATCTGATCCAATTACACCACAAGTACAAAAATCAAATGCACAGACCAAGATTAAGCACTGCTAGCACAATGACTTCATCTGCCATGCAGCACAGCATTAAACTTACCTGCTCATCACTGCAATTTGGCAACTGAACTAAATGCTTAAGAAAGAGCTCTGACGAAACCCGCAGTAAGTGGAATGAAACAAGGAAGAGGAGGAAGAGGTGAGCAAGAGAAAATTATATCGAGCAATCAGGATAAGGTGGATATCCATAAATCCATCTGCCTTCTCCTTGCTAATGTTTCTTGCAAGAATTCAGCTGCGGGGGGAGGAAATACAGCCAATGGTGTGTGTCTGACACTGTTAGAACCTGTTAAACAAAGCTGCCCTAGGACAGACACAGCTGTAGACAGGATCTGTATCAGTGCAGCAGGCTTTTAATTTGTGCAACAATTACTCTCAGGTATAGAAGCACAAAGCTCATAAGGACTCACAGCTCTGCCAGACCAAGCACCAGCTTTCTGTTACACACATCTTCTCTCTCAGGTATAATTTCAGTGAATTACACTGTATTTGTGAATTCCAATTATTATGTTATCCGTAAAAAACCAAACAAACATGGTTTTCCAAGACACGGGTTCCACATACCAGACACTATGTACTACCCACAATGCTTCCAGAATCACATTTTAAAGGCACTCTGGAATTAAGGCAGGAACCCAGTGGGGCTCCCCTCTCATAAGAACATATGGCATTTTAAAAAGCAGCATGTTACGAACTCGCACAAAAGCTATTGAGTCACCCAATAGAGGCTTAATTTATCTCTTCTCTCTCCTACCTAGGCACTTTCTCTACAGTCAGTGACGGGAAGACTGAAATTTCTCACAGTCCTAAGGAAGCAAGCTGTCTCTCATTTACATCAGAGATATCCACACTTTCAATGAGTTCCTCAGATGCAGCTGATGACAGTTTAGTGATGCAAAGGTTAGGCACTGGCCATTGCTGGGAAAAGAACACAAAGAACAAGAAGTTCCTTGCATGGAGCATCCTAGATCACATGTGTTTAATTAACGAGAAAAGACCATGTATCCTGCCAAACAATTTGGGCATACTACATGTAAAAGAAAGCATTTCAGGAAGCTGGTTAATATTTCTTTTCTGTTCACTCGGAGTGACAGACCATCACAGCCCATAATTTTCTGATACTTCATCTCTAACACTCACTCGTCAGCACAGGGAGCCAGAAACTTGACTCAGATTTTAATTCATCACTTACCATTTTGCAAAACTACTCCAGCACCTACCAGCTTTTTGCAACGGCTGTAATGCCAAAAAGGCGAGCAGAACAAGAATCGGTGCCTGCATTGAAATTCTGAGGGCACAAGCAGGCTAGCTTCTGAATGAGGGTTACTCTGCCTTCCAGCTTCTCTTTAGTGCCCTCCACACATTGCTGGTAGTTACAGCCTCTGGCCAGGGCAACTCTAAGTTACTCTGGCTGGTTGTCGGGAATTAATCTGGTGCCACAGAAATTTACTGAGAGCTGAATGGATGAGAAATGGCAAAACAAAGGAAATGAACACAAAGTTCTTTGCAGTAACTGGATTTGAGCTCCAGTCTTGAGGCTGATCCACAAGGTCAACATGTCCTCCTCCACCCAGGACACATGGACCACAAGTGAATTGTTTCCATACACTTATAAAGGAAGGCATGAAGTAGCCACTATGTGAAAGGACCCCTTGCCAGAAGAGTGAAAACACTGATACCCCTCCCAGAGTCATTCAGTCTGATGCACAGATTGCTGCCCTGTGCTGGAATTTACAGCATGTGAGGATCCCAGAGCAGAGCCAGCTTGGATCATGAGTCTCAATCAAAATTAAAGGGCAATGTGCACAGCTGAAGAGGATTTCAAGAGGTCACATCATCCAACTGTCCCCAGTCTTTCACTGCTAAGCTTTGCCATCACCTTTCACTTCATTAAGCACACCAATTTCTTGCTGTCAACATCCTCCAACCCATTTTTTGCACAGCAACATTAGGGACGTGGAGAGGCTACCAGAACTTACATTCTTTGGCTTCTCCTTGTCCATATCTATAACTGGGGCCCTTCCTACCAAAGACACAGAGCAAGAGCCCCAAGCCCCAACCCTTTCCAGAGGTATCTGCCAAGATCTGCTCTTTTTGAGTTCTCTCCAGCATCAGAGATTTCATAACCCCCATTTGGCAATAGAAAGCTTTTTCCAAAGCTTTCCAGCTCTCCTTTCTGCATCTTAAACCTGTAACTTCTTGTCCTCTCTACAGTGGGCTAGGAGAGCAAACTAATCCCTCCTCCTCTGCAGTAGACTTTCAAGTGATGTCTACAAAGTAAGCCCATTATTCTGCAAACCTTCCCTTTGGTGATGTTTTCTAGACTTGCCTATGACTTCTTTAGTTTTTCTCACAGCATTGCCCTCGGCAAAAAAGGTTTTCTTTAGAGGTGATGTCTACAGCTGCAGACCGCGCTATTGCTCGTGCCATGAAGAATCACAGCACAACAGTGTGCATGCACCCTACTACGTCTGGTTTCTTTCTTTCGGGGTAGAAGGCTTTGTGGGTTGTTTTGCAACCATGCAAGACTGACTCACAGTCAAGTTGGTGAACTGCTAAGTGGAAGCACTACACTTTTGGTTATTATCAAGCCAGATACTGGTAAAAATACAGGCAAGCTTGGAGCTCTATTTGCTCTTAGATGTTTTGCCAGCCTAGCAGAATTAATGAACAGCATTAAAGAGACTCCAGCGTAGGCACAGAGGCACAAAGTAATGCAGGCAGTGATATCACCAAAAAGTGAAACTGTTGTGGTTGTTCTTACTCAGACAGAAGGATTACGAGCCCCAGCAAATAGGCTCCACCCCTGACCAACTAAATTGCAGTCTCACTGGAAAAGATGCTGCCAGCATCTTTTTAGTGCTGATATTCCCAGAGCACTGGGGAGGAGCCAACCACACCAGGAGTAGAACAGCCAGATCTACCCGCACAGAGACAAAAAGCTCCCAGGAGTGCTCTATTATTCCACTGCTCCACATGCCAGATCAGGTAGAAACCTGAATGCACAAGCAAATGGCTCTGTTCCCTCCTTGTGTAGCCAGGTCTTGGGAAAGGTAATACTAACTAACAAGAAAAGGAACATCCTGCTGGAAAAGGGGGGATGGGGCTGTGAAATAAAGCTTAATTCACTTATTTTAGGTCACCCAGTGAAACCAAAGCATCTACAAAACACTGCTAGGATCACATTTATTACTGAATTTCTATGGTTGTAAGTGGAGCTTACAAACTGAACAATATGCTTTAGATCACTCTTGGAACTTTTTGGCCTGAAATCAGCCCTTTAAAAGACGGCCATTTCTTTACCTAACCCACCTGCCTCACACACCTCCTTGTACCAGAGTAACCATACAGGAGACACTTCTCACAATATATATATATATATATATATATATATGTATGTATGTATATATATATCCTCTTTTTCTCAAAGGATGAGTGCCAGGAGGATGAGGGAACCATCATTTCAATAAAGACATTTAAAAAGTAATGACAATAACAGACGTATCAGCACAATTCTAAGACAGATAGACAGTAATATTTAAGCTTGTTTTCAGCTTGCTTAAATATTCAATCAAAAAATTCACCTAGATAGTTATTGATCAAAATAATTCAATCCAGGAAGTGAGTATTAAACTAATCCTAAACTCACATTCTCTTTGAATGTTTCTTCACTGAATAAAGATGTCTTCACGTTGACATTATAAACCTAATCACATCTCGATGGATGCTCCTTTGTTTGCAGCAGTTGTGCAAGGAGCATCCAGTGCTAATTCCAAATGCAACACCAGGAGCTGTAAAGCTTTTGACAACTTCATTTGAGCATAACCACATCTTCCTTTCCTTGGCATAGCAAGCCAAGTTATCCATAGATAACCCTTCCCGGTAATTCATGGCATCCTTTGGGACTTATCAAGACAGCCTTTAAATTGGTGTCTGGAGGACCAGTGCAGACAAACATAAAGAACTGAAAGAACTGCCTTCCCACTCATTATGCCTTTGAAGAAAAGCAAAGGTTCAGCCTTCAAACATCAATCTACCATGTGGGTGCTAACTGAGAACACGGGAGCTTGAAGAAACCGAGATCCCAGCATCTGCAGAAAACACTAAGGTTTAGGATTTATATTTTAATTAATTAATTAATTAAAAGGAAGAAAGAAAAAGAAAAGGATATTATGAGAGAAAAAGAAAGCAAAGGATTATATTACTTTTGCTGTAGAGAAAAGTATGGGCAAGTTAATTTAAAGAGGTAAGGTTCATAACAAGTTACATACAGCAGGTCCTGTTATTTATATGATGGTGAGCACTGTTTATCTGGCTTTCACTGTGAGATATAACAATGATGCTGTAGATGTCAGTTAATGAAGTACACAGAAAAACAAGGAAACTTGTGCTTTGTTTGTGGTTTGTTTTTCGGTTTTGGTTTTGGTTCCCCCCCCCCCCCCCCCCCAGTAATTCTAATAATAACTTTGAATCCTGGAAATCTACAAAGCCTGCTATCCAAGTTGCTACAAAAGAAATACTTTACTATCAGCACCACCAAGGTCAGTTTTCCTCGGCCAGTGTGACATTGCTACTGAGAAACCAACATATCACTCCAGCTGTACACTGGAGTACGCCCTAAAAGCCCTGAAAGCCCTGTAATACGCAGCTGGACTAACAAACTCTTCAACCAGTAAAGTTTGCTTTCTAATTGATCAGCTACTATCACAAGTTTACAGATTAAAAACAGAAAAGCACTGTCAAGAGGGCTACTGTATAGGCACAGCTTCATCCAGGGCAGCTTGCTTGTGCTATCACATATACAGTTAACACGCAAATGTACATGGTTAGCTAACATCGTCATTCTTAGACTACGCTCCAAAGCATTTCACATGAATAAAGTTATGGTCCTCATCTCACAGCTACAGCTGTGAGAAGTTGGAGAAATGCTTTAAGATACACTGCTGTGTGTTTTTTTGAAAATACAAGCTCAGTACACTCTGGGTGTGCACAGAGGGGGAGCTCATTGGTTGGCTTCTGGTGAGTATTTGGATAGGAACGCTTGGAAGGAATCCAGCAGCATTTGGGAGTAATAAGTCTTGAACCATCACACGTAGACACTGGGGAAAATGCAAGTGGAGAGCTAAGCTAGCCTGTTTAGGTTCCACCGTCAAAGACAATTGAACTCAAGAAAGCAAAAAGCAAACTGAATTACTCAAGGTACATTACATTTCAGCTTAGGCAATCTCAGTTCTTAAGAGAGATCATATAAGCATTCTTACCACTGTACTAGCATATATATATATTCTGTATACTAGCTGTATAGACATTTCTTTTCAAATAGTTGTCCTCCCTCCCTACAAAGGGATGCTGCACAGAAACTCTACAAGAAAAACATCTGCAAATTTCAGAAGGGTTAGTTAGCAAACAGACTACTAAAAGACAACGGCACTCAGTCTCATCAAGGAAAGCAGACTTGGGGGAGGCCAGGAGAGCAAGGCTTGGCCAGAAAAGCTAAAGACAAGATAAAAACCTAAAAAAAAATCCCCAGTACCAAAGACCACTTTGATTTACTGATCCCAGTGATAAGGAAACTGCTGTTACAACCAGAAGGAAACACAACTCTGTTTAGCTAGACTGTGCACTTTGCCTTAGATTTTCATTCCTTGAGCTCAGTTAAGTCACTCTTTCCTTTGGCTTCATCCCACTAACACTGAAATTTACAGTGGAGGCTGACCGTGTGGTTAATAACACAAGGGCTGTAGGCACCAGATTGATGAGAGTGGCTCTGCTCAGACACATTGGTAACAAGAACAATAGTGCTGGAAGGCATTTGGAGCAAGGGAACCCCTGGAAAAGTACACCACATGCAGCATGGCACTGGATCCATCACAGCTGCGACTGAGAACCAAAAATGCTTGCACTCTTTTTGGTTCCCAGCATAGCCATACAAAGTTGTAGTACTGAGGGCCATGGCCAGTGGGCATGGTGGTGATGTGTCAACAGTTGGAATAGGTGATCTTAGCGGTCTTTTCCAACCTTAATGATTCTATGATCTCTGGACAGCAGGGAGAAGGAAGGATGCTACCACTGCAATCTGGTGGAATGCTACCAGTCAAACTAGTGGGTTTAAAAACTTATCCTTATAAAATAAACTGATTTCAGCTGCATTATCTAATGGGGTGTCTATCATGATCAACAATTGGGTTCATAAGCAGCCTAGCTTACAACACTACCAGGAACCTGAAACCTGAGCCATCAAGAGAAGGCTGAAAATTGATAACACTAAACCACCATATGAGTGATGTTAAAAGGGAAGACAGAACATTTTTGAATCAGCAGATAGCACATGTATTTCAACTATCGTGCTCCACTGAAAAGACCAAATCTGCATTTCAAGTACCAACAACTTGGAATGTCTAGGGGGAAAAAAAAGAAGTGTTTTTTTGTGTGGAGTCAAGCATAGGCAAATCTTGCAGCAGTAATTACAGTGAGTGCCTCCCCCCAAACCATCTGCTGTGGCATTTACAACTCCTGGAAGGGCAACAGGCAGTGATGGTGGAAGAGAAGAGAGATCTCAGCAACCGAAGTCAGGCTGCAAAGAACACCCAAGGCGCTGGTCTGACCTGGCTCAGCATTGCTACATCCCAATTGGGAAGTTATGATTCAGCTGACCCTGCATATCAACAGCTCCTGCATCTGTAACAAGCTTTCATCAGTAGCACTACAGTGGGATTGTACACAATGGCAAGATTCAGCAGCAGGCCAAGCTCTGGGCCCTTTGAATATCCCACTGTCACAGTACAGATGGAGACAATGCCGGTTAATTGTTCCACCATCCATAAAAAAATTACCACAATACCCACTTCTTAGGGTTGTCACAAGGATTATTTAACAGTTCTGAAGAGCTTTGAAGAAGAAATAGTGGCCATTGTTTTGTGTGGCACAGAATTTGGAAAGATTGCACATGAGTTTTGCACAAGTGTGCATCTGTGACAGACGCAGCACCAATAGATTATTCTCTCCACAAAACAACAACAAAAACAAAGCCTCGCAGAAGCTCATTTACTTTGGGCCACGTTTTAGTCAGAAATACACTCTGTTCTGCTCATTAATATATTCTAAGTAGACATCAATTGTGATTATTTAACCGACAGATCCAGGTGCTGGCTCTAGTCTATCGTAATCAAAAGGGAGACACTATATTTTTGACAAAGAACTCAGTTTAGACTGTCAGGGTTCCTAACAAACACACTGTAATTACCTAAGTAATGCTAATGGATGGGAACAACAACAAAGAAAAAAAAACCCAGACAACCAAAAGTTGTGTAGACATTCCATTTTCTTTTAGTCTGACAGCACAGAGGTGCTACCCACAGAGAGGGGCCTGTGGTATGTACTCAAACCCGATCACCAAAGTGCTCTGAACTCTGATGCAGAAATGTTTTAAAGGTTTTAAACAGTTCTTCTACAGATGCCCAGATAAATAGGAGGTGCTAGATTCACAATGTTTAATATGCACTCTGATTCACCTCTTCCCTTTGTAAAGCATTTATTATTTCATTCCTAAGGGACAGGAAACCTGTATGTCCCTTCATTCTTGTAACTCATTGTCCCTTCATTCTTGTAGCTCAATGCCTGCTTCAAGGACAAGCATTTTTCCAGGCAGGCTCAAACTATAGCAACGGCCACAACCAGACAACAAGGCTGTACTGAGACAGAGGCAGGTGGAGCTGGCCAAGAGAACTAACTTTTCCAGTAGAAAAAGTTTCAAAGGATCTTTAAGCTCTTTGGGACACAGACCACATCTTTTGTTTGGAAAGCAAACAGCACATTATTGACACTACTACAAGACAAATAACACCGATTGGGACCCGCCTCTACTCTAGCTTCCATTCCCCATCCAGGATGCAACAACGTTTTTACTTTTCTGTAACTATGTCATCCCAGTTGTCCACTCAGGAACCAGCGCCTACAGGCACACACACAAAAAAACCATAATGATAATATTGTAGCATTTCTTTCTGTCTTGGAAAACCTCTCAAAGTCCAAATCTCCAGTTTCCCAACTCTCAGAAGAATCAGCAACCCAAAACTGTATGTTCTCCCTACAAAATGCATGGAAGAATTTACATGTCTGAGAACAGCAAAGAGAGGAAAGACACACACAAACACACACACACACACAAAATTGCAACACAATCTACCCGGAGCAACACAACAAGATACAACTTCAGTCCCATCTTCCCCAAGGTTTATTTCAGGTAAAGACCAACATCTTTAGGGAAAGCTCGGGGTACTGGGATTATACCAACTTCCTCATAAAACACAGGTATGAAACAGAAGGGTCAGAACAGTAATCTCTTTTGCCCAACAGACCAAAGGGGCTGCATACTAATGTGGTTTGAGCTGTACATAGTTTCGCTACCTTGTGAAGAAGAAGGAAGGAAAACTGCATCATAAATGTCACACAGAACTTCCCTGGTTGCTTACCAAGGTATCCCAGCACTGCTGGTCACTGCCCTCTCCTACTCAAACAGTTGTTTTTGCATGGCTTTACAGGCCTGGAATACAAAAGGAGTCACTGTGGCTTTCAGTTCCTTCTTACCATACTGAATACTCACTAGGACACAGACCAGAACCTAAAAGTCCTGCCTCCTGTCCCATCTACTGAACCACACAATCATGCTACCTGCCCTGAACAAGTCTGAACAGCTACAGATAAAGATACAGAAGCAGAAGGTGCTGTTGTAAATGACTGGATCGAAAAGTAGTGCTTGTAGATTGATCTTCACAAACAAGACAGGTATTTCTTTCACTTTTGCTATGACTTCAACATAGCAGCTGCAATGCCCAGCTTTGCATCACTGTCATGTCTTAGAAACTCTTCAGCATATCTAGACTGAGAGAAAGAAAATTTTACAGGCAAATTGTAGGTATGCTCTTATTGCAGGAGAATAAAAAAAAATGCATAAGCAAGAGTTTGTTACCTTTTTAACCATTTCTAATTTCAACTTTTGCAATTAATACACCACAGCAGAAAGCAGAGATTACGGTGCTGGCGCATCAACCCCCTTCTTAGCTCATCCAGATTTTATCTATTGCTGCCTGCATGCATCCTTGCACTACTCAGTCCCCAGCCTGGGTGCTGACTCACTTCTAGAATCCTGATATGATCACGTATTAGATGACAAATTGATTTTAACCTAACACTTTTAAGGATATCTTCATTGAGTACACTGCAGAGGCCTTGGAGCATGTTTCTTTTGTTCACAGTTAAACAAGAAATTTAGATAACGCCTTCTAATGCATCCACTTTCCCTCCTTTTTAGTCTTACTTCAAAAAGATGGTATTGATTACTTATCAAAAACTAACCACAAGCAAGTTTCCTGATATTAGGCTTAATGCAAGTGTACACAGAAGAGCCTTACTAGAGGCTCGGCACCAGAAGGCAGTGGTACAGTCTGAGATATAATGACATATTTGGTTCCCTTTGCTTTTTGTCATCTCTTGTACCAATTACCTGCTCTTTGTTCGAGCACTGACTATAAACGGACTAACATACACCCACAGTAATCAGTATTACCACTTAAGAGCACTGAAAGAACAAGACATTCCTCGCCATAATGAATGCCAATTATGTTTGTCAGTACCTTGGCCATTCCTAACAAGAATTATGTTCTTCTAAGCCAGAGGCGAAAGAACACAGCCTCTGTTGGGGTTTTTGCCTTTCTGGAAGGCACAGAAGCATCCCACAGTAATTTATAGCTATCATAGATTTAACCTAGGTGAACTCATTTCCGTTAACAGCAATGCTTTATTCATCCCATTTCCCCATTAAAAAAGTAAGCTTTTCATCCAATTATTCATTAAGAGTTTTGTAAGTGTGCAAAACATCAATTGGGATTTGAAAACAATGCATCCATCTGCAAACAGAGGTAGAAAAGAAAGAAGAAAACTGTTGTTGCGTGGGACTATGCAATTGCTTCATTTCATAATATTAATGCTGGGCAGAAAACATTCCCTGGAAAAAGAAGGCACACTTTATGCTAGTTGAGCTCCCTATCATCTCAGGCAGACTTCTACCCCATTTGTTAATGCATCTTCCTTGAATATGGAAGGAACTGCACTAGGAAGAGGAAACAGCACTGTTATTTCTGCTAAACTCCTAAGAAAGCAGGTTCTCATTTCAGCATGTATGAGGCACAACATGTGCACCCTTGAGTGAGGCCATGCCTGAGCTGCCTGCTAGGCACTACTGCACCACCGTGCCAAGCTGTATTTAAGTGTTGTTGCCATTGTAATAGTATTAGAGGAAAATGATTGTCCCACCCTATGCTGCATTGGTGTGGTGTCACCTTCAACACTGGGTGCAGGTTTGGGTGCCACAGTACAAAAAGGTCAAAAGTGTTACAATTAGTGTTACATAGATGTGAAGGCTCTGAGGACAAGGTGTGTGAGAGGCAGCTGAGGCCTCTTGGTGTGCCCAGCATGGAGCAGAGGAGCTGAGGGGAGGCCTGATGGCGGCTGCAGCTCCTCAGAGGGAAGCGGAGGGGCAGCGCTGAGCTCTGCTCTGTGTGACAGCGACAGGGCCCGAGGGAACGGCATGGAGCTGTGCCAGGGGAGGGGCAGCTGGGGGGCAGGGAAAGGGGCTGCACCACAGGGCGGTGGGCATGGAACGGGATGCACAGGGCTGTGGGCACGGCCCCCAGTGCTGGAGTTCAGGGCATGTTTGGACAGTGCTCTCAGACACAGTTTGATTTTAGGTGGTCCTGTGTGGAGCCCGGAGTCTGATTTAATGATTTTTGTGGGTCTCCTCCAGCTCAGGATATCCTGAGATTCAAGGTGCGTTTCCATTGCTGGCTGAATCCAAGCTACGCTAGGAAATCCACTGCTCTACACACTCTGTTTAAGCAGGTGTAAAGGGGTGAAGAGGTGGAGATAGGAAATAAAGACAAATGGAGATGATAAAACTTTCTTAGAGTCCTCAAGGCTGTCTTTACAAAAAGGCTGAATAAAGGTACTGAATTTAATGAATGTAATTTTTATACTGAAGGTCCAGTAATAACAGAAACAAAGGGGAAGAGGATCAGAGCACAAAGGAGGCAACCAGAAGTTAAGGTTCTTATGGGAAGGACAGACCAAAACATTGATGTTTCAGAGCCAGGGGCCTCAAACTGTTCACATTGCAAGGAGCTTTGTGAACAGCAGCAAAACAAGTTCAGGGCAGGCTACACCTCCATTATGCTCCATCACCTGGAATACAGCTGCAGCCCCAAAGGAAAATCAACAAAGACTGCATGGCTTTGACTGCCAATGGAATCAGATTTTACAAATACACATCAGTGGTTCAATATGATTCTGCTGAACTTCTCCCAGTGACCCACAGTTCAAACAAAGACCTAAGTCAAGAATGCCACAGCACAGGAAACGCTGCCAGTACCAGCAGAGCACTCACCACTTCACTCCCAAACAGGCTTGTACCTACTGGCAATCCAGCTATGGCCAGCTCGTGATCTTGGACCCTTGCCTACTTCCCTTAGAGCGGGCAAAGGCCATCAAGTTTATATTGGGCTTGAAATTAATGAGTTCGATAACATGACAAATGGTGTGGGCAGCGGAGATGATTGCTGCTTTGAAGAAGGAGCACCAAGACGACTGCAAACTCTGCCCCTTGACTCTGCCTCGGTGAGGAGGGGAGAGAAAGATGCCCAAGCGCATGGAGCAGCAGAAAACACACAGGTGAGGCACAGAGCAGGCAGCACTATCTCAACGCTAAAGTTTCCTCAGAACGCAGCGTATTAAAAGCTATAAGGTCATAGATAATCAATGCACGCCTTGCTTTAGATGCCTGCACGTTAGGTTAGCAGCTCGTCAGACCCATCAGCATCATCCAGGCACAACAACACCCCATATGCTCCCAGATCGATAGGCTTTGCTCTTCTCCATTTTACACTCGCGGTGCACCCAGGTGTAGCCCAGCTCCCCGGCAGCACGCTTCTCTCCGATTGTCAGCCTCATTATTCTCTACAACTGGCCTCTCGTTTACCACCACCCTTCCCCCCTCCTCCAGCTCCGGGCACCACGAACCTCCCCGGGCCCCGCACGCCCCCCCCCCCCCAGCCCCGCCGCACAAAGCGCTGCCGCAGAGCCGGGGCCTGGCGAGAGGGGAGTCCGGCGGAGTGGGCACGGCCATCCCTCCCCACTCCCTCCTCGCCGAGCGGAGCGGCACCAACCTGCGGTCCCCGCCGCCTCCTCGGGAAGAGCCGCTCGCGTCCGGCTCAGCCTCCAACCCCGGCCTCGCCCGCCTCCGCCTGCTGCTGTCCGCGCGGCCCCCACGGCGGCGGCGGGTTGCCTGTGCGCGCCGCGGCCCTCGGGAGGCGGGGAAGGGGCGAGCGGGGCGGGCGGCGGCGGCGGCTCCGGCAGCCTCTCTCATGGAGTGCGGCAACCCCAGCTGTCGCCGCCGCTGCTCCCCGCAGCCGCTACTTCCTGTGCGGCGATGGTTCAGTTCCTCCCGGGCCGCTGGGGGCAGGAGAGCCGGGCGGCGGGGAGCGGAGGAGGAAGGTCGGGGCAGAGCGCGGGGCGGCGGTGCGGCAGCTCCCCCCGCTACGCCTCGGAGTCGGCGCCCCAGCCCCCCCCCCGCAGCCCGAGCCCCCCGGACGCGACCGCAAGAGGGCGCCGCTGCTCCCGCCCCGCGGAGGCCGAAGGCAGCAGCGCGAGGGATCGATAAAGGAGGTTCTCCTCAGCCCAGGAAACCGCTGCGTAATGCTGTGAAGAAGTGAGGGTACGGGGCTGCATCAGAGAGGTGCACCTCTCTTGAGTGCTGTGGAATGGTCAAGCCTATGAAGCTTTCCGGACTAGAATACCAGGATCTGAAGTTACCCCTCTTAGTGCTGACGTATGTTTTTACTTCTGAAGGTGAGGAGAGCTTACGGCTCCCGAAGCCTTGTCATCGAAATTGAGTGTGGTCGTCGATACTGAAAATCTGTTCGCCCTACGTGGATCCACGATGCAGGTTTTGCATTAGGCAGCGATGCTGGAGAGCAGCAGTCAGAGTGCAGTCGGGGTCACGGGAATAAAGCAGCTGCTCCTCTCAGCGGTTATGGAGAGACCTCGGGGGGGAAAACAGCGTTTTTATCGGCTACTGAGGCTCTGAATACTCTCTTTCCCTTGTGGTCCGTGGCATTCAGACCACGCTAACTCGACCTACTTTAGATACCGCTCACTGAGCTTGTCCAAATAGTTACGTTCTGTGTGTACTTAAGGTGCTATTAAATCCTTTATTGGCTGTTTTACTGTTGCAGGATTCACTCCAGGTGTGTGTGAATTCCCGTACGAGGCAGAGGTTCTCTGCTCGAGGTCAGGTGTGTGTGGTGCTTTCCATCCTCCCCCACTTCAGCCTCTCTCTGCCAGCCCTATGTAATGCTGCTCAGCCCACACCGGCTTGTCCAATCACAACACCTTTGGCTGCTCTCCTGTCCTGCTGTATCTTTAGAGCAGGCTGCCATAAACTCAAGCAGCCCCTGCAGCTTTCTGAAGAACATCGCAGGTGATTTGAGACCCCTTTGTCTACCATTCCTCTGAGGGTCCAAGTGCTGAGCCTTAATTTGCCTTCGTGTTACCAGCAAACAGCTTGCTTTTGTGCTTCTGGTTTGGCACAAGGCAGAAAATAATGGGGGTGTTGCACATAATGCAGCTTGCACTTATCCCTAAAGGAGCTTTTACTATACCTTACAAGTCTGCTTCCAAACAAGAAATGATCACGCAAGGAAATGACCTGATAGAAGCAGCTCGCCACAGACTATTGTAAAAACAGAGTGGAACACAATTCCTCCAGTCAGAATCACTTTCAGATTGTATTGCTAACAGGAAGTCTATTAAGCTTGACTAACCTGTTTCTTGTCCACTCAAATTTTAACTGCAGAACAGAGCAAATACCCTCCTTCTGTTACATAGTAGCAGCCCTTCTGTACAGTGCTTACCTGCTTGTAATGTAACATAATGCAATGCAATGTCTGCTGAAGTCTGCCTAAGCATCGTGTATGAAATGATCAAATTATCAGAACTGAAATCTGAAAGAAGGAGATAGATTAGCCTGAGAGGTACGGAGAAACAGGAGAAAGAAAACAACAAGTCTGGGGATAGAAATGGTGAATAGGGAAATATTATAATTAAAAAGAAGAGTGGTATCTGTGAAGAATGCCAAGAAATTTATTTCCACCTCCCTGCCCAATTGCGTTCTGACACTTTACTGGCAAGTAGCGTCTTCTCTTCCTGAGTTACTAAGACAGCTCTGTAAAGTCCTGATCCTTACCCTGAAGGGACCACTACCCTATTTACCCACTGTTATCCCCAGGCCTAAAATGGGCTTAAATGTGCCAGGGAAGTTGAGGTTGGACATTAGGGACAATTTCATTTCAAAATTAGTGGTGATGCAGTGGCACAGGCTGCCCAGGGAGGTGGTGCCATCACCATCCGTGGAGGTGTTCCAGTGCCATGTGGATATGGCACTGAGGGACAGGGGCAGTGAGCAGGGTGGGAGTGGGCTGGTGTTTGGACTATACCAGTCATGTCCAACCTGTGGCCCAGCACAATTCACAATGCAGCCACCTCCTGTGTTTCCGTGCTCATTGCATCTGTTGTGTTTTCTGCAGAAACAAATTCAGGTGTTATATTCAGAGCAGCCCTAGACAATTCCTCTTCACACAATGCAGCCCAGGCAAGCCAAAAGTTTGGACACCCATGTACCAGATGAACTTAGTAGTCACAGAGTCATAGAATTACTCAGGTTGGAAAAGACCTCAAAGATCATCAAGTCCAATCTCAGCCCAACCATAGTACTTATAGCCTTTTCACATCTTAATAATTCTGATTCTCTTCAATGCTACCGGCAGTTTAGTTCTCTTTGCCTTTGAAATGTGTCCTTTTTGTACCCATCACACCCTGGACACTTCATTCTGCTTTCTCAGACCTTTAGAAATGACTAGTGGACATTTCCATGCTAGTTCTCAATACTGTGCTGTGCCTGAGTCATATTCAACACCTCATTCTAAAGACAGCTGCTCATTACTTCCCATCAACTGCAATGACATGCTGATTAATTCCTGGAGTGAGCAGACACCAGGCAACCATTTGTAGTTCTCTACAGTAGATACCATGTGAGCCATGATGCATCAGCTGCTGAAAGGTCAAGGAGACTTGAACTGGATGCTGAATTTGTTCTCATCTATACTTGAAAATCCAGGGACACTCCAACAAATGCAGATACGCAGCATTTCTTACATAGGTGAAAACACAACTGAGCAATAACACTATTACTTGCTACCGCCCCCACATCCTATCCTAAATCCAAGTGCCACTTCCTAATAAATTTGAGGTCTTAACAAAAGAAAGCTCTACCAACAGAAGAACAACAAAAAGCGCAGGCACAACATGTAAATGTGCATGTGATATAAGCAACACAAATGAAAGCTAGAAGAGGTTTTTGCCTTCACCACAGCCTGAGTATCCTCTGAACTTACCAAATGTTTGACATTGCCTTTATAATCGTTTCTACAGTATTCCCTGCTTTGTTGTGCTCTCAGTTTTGTTGGCGCTGATGATTCTGAACAGAAACTTTCTGACAGTTACCTGGAAAGTAATTAGTGCTACAACTGAAATTTCTCAGTGCATAAGACATCTCTTTTTTTCAGTTGGGAAAGTGAAATCAGCTTTCAGGTGAGCAGTATCTAATTACGGAAGCATTAGAAAAAGAATTCCTGTGGTTTAACTACAAATACGTCCAACAGGTTAGAAGAAATGTAACTAATGAAGAAGGTTGCAAGCTAGAAGTACACATGTATCAACTGTTTCAGGAGGGACATGATTTTGTGTATCTGAGGGCACATACTTTAAGGGGACTGCTGTTCAAAAGCCCTTGAGTTTGTACAACTAGTTTCTATCCAGGTGTCTCAGTTACAGTGTGTTATTTCTCCCTCTTCTCTCAGTTCTGCTGTTGGTCTGCATTAGGACTGGACTAAGAAAGTCTGATAGATCGTGTTGCTTTTGAGTCTGGGAAACCAGAATGCCTGTTTTATGAATGCCAAATCATTTCAGCCAGACGTGACGTACACTGATTTTCAACTCTGCATGCGTAGTGATAAAACCTCAGGCAGCCAAGCAAAATATAAGCAGAAAACTTCTGTGCCAGTGTGAGTCAACTGGCTTGGAAGGTGGCTTAAATTGCAGTCATGTGTCTTACGTAAGTACTTGACCGTCATGGGAGATGGTCTTGAGATTATATTGAATCCAAGTGCAATGTGGTTTGGGTTTCCTCTGAAATGTAGATACATATATTTTATACACATGTAGCTATCAAAAAAGGTTATCAAGTTCAAATACAAAGAGGAAAAACATTGTAATGTTTTATTGATCATAATTAAGGAAAATCAGTTTTGTTTCCTTCCCACTGGAAAATTCGTTCTATTTCTGCACAGAAGTCTTTCATTAAATAAAAATACCCCACTTGATGCTGAGAAATGGACCGTGCTGCTGAGCAAACAACAAAATCTCACACAGTACAGACACACAATACAGGTTTTTCTTAACTACAAATCCCTACACTTTTCCCTCAGATTGCATTCTCTGTCTTCAGATACTCTGAGGTGAGTTTTAGTTTTGTTCATCTTACAAGGCACTCTGAGCTAAACCACTCTTGACTTGTACTGAAAATACGTATTCTTCCATGTGATCTAAAAGCTGTACTTGGTACATCTTCAGGAAATAAATAAATAAATAATATCCAATAACATTAGAGGGAGATTTACTTTACATCAAGAGCAGTATCACAGTTACGTACGTAATTCGATCTGAGGAAACTTTGGATACAAGCTACACTGATTTAACTGAGCTGCTGTCCACTGTCTGTCTATCAGTGTTCCTGGCTATCTGGAGGAATCCCAGAAGACTGGAGGCTTGCTGGTGTGACTCTCATCTACAAAAAGGGCCGTAAGGAGGATCTGGGGAACTACAGGCCTGCCAGCCTGACCTTGGTACCAGGGAAAGCTATGGAACAAATCACCTTGGGTGAGATCACACAGCATGCGTGTGATATCCAAGGGATCAGGCCCAGCCAGCATGGGTTCAAAAAGGGCAGGTCATGCTTGACCAGCACCATCTTCTTCTATGACTGGGTGACCAGACTGGTAGATGAGGGAAAGGCTGCTGATGTAGTCTACCTAGACTTCAGCAAAACCTTTCACATGGTCTCTCACAGTATTCTCCTGAGGAAACTGGCTGCCCATAGTCTAGACAGGTATAACCCTTAGTTGGGTAAGGAACTGGCTAGAGGGCTGTGCCCAGCACGTAGTGGTTAATGGAGTTAAGTCCAGCTGGTGACTGGTTATAAGTGGTGTCCCCTAGGGGTCAGTACTGGGGCCCATCTTGTTTAATATCTTCATTGATGACCTAGATGAGGGGATTGAGTGTACCCTCAGTAAGTTTGCAGATGACACCAAGTTGGGAGGTGGTGTCTATCTGCCTGAGAGTAGGGAGGCCCTTCAGAGGGATCTGGATAAACTGGATTGCTTGGCTGAGGTGAATGGGATGAGGTTCAACAAGGCCAAGTGCTGGGTCTTGCAATTTGGCCACAATAACCCCATGCAGCACTATAGGCTTGGGGTTGAATGACTGGAGGATTGTGAAGAGGAAAGGGACCTGGGGGTGTTGGTCGATGCTCTGCTGAACATGAGCAGACAGTGTGCTCATGTGGACAAGAAGGCCAATGGCATCCTGGCCTGCATTAGAAATAGTGTAGCCAGCAGGAGCAGAGAGGTAATCATCCGCCTGCACTCAGCACTGATGAGGCCGCATCTCGAGCATTGTGTTCAGTTTTGGGTCCCTAACTACAAGAAAGAGATGGAGGCCCTGGAACATGTCCAGAGAAGGGCAACAAAACTGGTGAGGGGTCTGGAGCACAAGTCTTATGAGAAGCTGCTGAGGGAGCTGGGATTGTTCAGTCTGGAGAAGAGGAGGCTCAGGGGAGACCTCATTGCACTCTATAACTTCCTGAAGAGAGGTTGTAACGTGGAGAGGTTTGGCCTCTTCTCCCAGGCAACAAACAGCACCTGAGGAAATGGCTGCAAGTTGTACCAGAGGAGGTTTAGATTAGACTTAAGGAAAAAATATTTCTCTCAGAGAGTGGTCAGGCACTGGAATGGCTGCCCAGGGAGGTGGTGGAGTCACCGTCCCTGGCATTGTTCAAGAGGCATCTGAATGAGGAGCTATGAGATATGGTTTAGTAACTTGTGGTAGCAATGGTAATGGGAGGACAGTTGGACTAGATGGTCTTGTTGGTCCTTTCTAATTTATCTTCTGGAAATACATATCTAACCTCAAATGCCCAAGCTATGCTTGCTCTCCTAACCAATTTTCCCAGTGACATGAGAGATCTCAGTCACTGATGACAGCTGAGTGTAAGTGTCTGCATTGGAGATGTTACATTACCTAACCTAATAGAAGGAATACATTATGTGTTGTGTGGCTGCAGAAGCACAGATCTAAAAAGTAACATGGAGATCACTTGCTCATTTATCTGGTTCACGGGCTACATAATAGTCTGGAGGAAGCCCTAGGTTCCTCTTTGCCTATCTCTTTGTTGGGTTTCCTCTTGTGAACCTTGCATATTTTCTTCCTCACTTGCAGGGAAAGAGGCGTTTATATTTAATAATGAGTTTTGATACTCTTTTCTGTCAGCCACATTTTGACATGGTCTCAGACCACAACGGAAGAAAAAAAAGGGCCCAGTTCATCTAGAGAAAACATCTGTACAAAGAAGTAGGATGAGCTAATGAAAACTACATAACACACCAGAACAAGGAAAGAGAGCTGAATTTACAGGTGATTCTTAATTCAGAATTTTCTGGTGTTTGCCATAGACAGAGGAAGCATATTTGGCACTATTTTAGTCTTGAAAGATATTTTGGAAGTTTATTCAAATGATGCTTCTTTGCCTCTCCGGAATAGTGGACGGAAGCCAAAATGTGAATGTAAATTGGATTCTCCAGCTTCTGTATTGCAACAGAAGAGCTTTTCTGTCAGCTGCAGTACCTTGCTTTCTAGCTTGAATGGCAGTAGCTTACAGTTCAGTTTTACTGCATTCCTAATGGCCATCAGCTCTACAGGAAGTGCTCCACTGCTTCAAACTGAATGTTGACATACTACCATACCTACTCTGTGCACTGCTCCAGCAAAAACCTACCCACTCAAAGTTAAGCCATTGCTGCTGGTATTGGCCTGAGCTACTGGCAGGCTGTCCTACTATGTATAAACATGTAAAACATGAAAAGATAAGACTGTAATGTGCCAGATTCCTGAGACAGAGGATAAATTGTTCCCACCTCCTCCCCCACCTCCCCACGTGGAAGAAATTATTATCACTTAGCTTGGGAAGCATGATGTGCATACAGCAGTAGAGTGCTGTTACATGGAAGGGAATATTCTTGTATTGTATTATAGGCTTTGATGTGTATCAAACTGCTTTTCTTCAGTAAACTATGGCTTTGCCAGCCTGAAACTCAATAAATATTGTTCAAAATGTCAAAGTTTGAGTGACATTGCTGAACACATCATAAAATAAATCACTATTGATTTGTCAGTGTATGAACAAAGCCAGAGAAATTGTCCAATATTATCCATTGACATCATATACAACTCCTGGTCTATGAACTTCACTCCTTACTTGGTTTCTCAGGTATGGCTTTAGTGACACTAGTAGAATCATAGACTGGTGTTACAACAATACAATCAGGAGCAAAACCAATTCCTACTTCTGCCACCAGCTGATGCAGCAGGCTAACATAAGCCCTCAAACCCTGGTGAAATTATTGTGCATGGTTGTGGCAACATTTCAGTGAGACGGGTATAGTTTTGTTGTCCTTCCATACATGTTAAGCTTTCCACATAAGCAGTTTCCCCCAAGAAATAAAAATGAAAATTGAATATCCCAGTATCTGTTTGGTCTGTGCATCTTTTACCAATGGCCTGGCTTATATACTGCTGGTAAACTGTTTGCAGTTTGAAGCACATACCACTTTTTATTGCAGATGTCAATGTAACTGTCACATTTCTCAAGTTATGTAGACAAAAGAAAGGAGGCAATTGTCTCATACCCTCACAAGTGAGCATGAAAGACATTGGTAATTCATACAAGTTTAGAAATCCCACTGAACTGCTAAGTGTAACGCACAGTAATTGAATGTCCAAGTAAGAAAATATGCTGCAAAGAAAAGAGACAGTAGGTGCTTCACAAGTTTCACTAGTGAGGTTAAAGCTGGAATAGTCTATAACCATTGTGCTTGTTTCCTATGTCTACTCCAAGAATAAAGAGATCAATATTGCAAAATAAGTGTGAGATTTATAATCTTGAGTCTACATTTGAAAGCCCCTTACATGCAAACATCTTCTGGTTAGAAATAGTGTAATTAATCCAAGTGCAACCACTGTGATTGACTGTAATAAGATTTATACCTTTATATGAGTCAGTAAGTAAAGTATTCGTGGCAGAAGCAATTCCCATTGTAAACCAGAATGAGTTTGGGGAATATATTTCATGAGAAAAGAAAAGTAATACATCTTGAGAAACTGCTTCCAGTATGCTTACTACAGACAAACTAGTAGTAATTATATAGTGAAACCTTCTCTAAAGCAACATATAGAGGAAAGGTGTTCAGTAGAGCAGCATTACAGCCAAGAGTTGAGTTTACTCAAAGCACCATGTGAATCACCATGAAGAAAAAGGGATAGGCAGAAATGATAGGCCTGCAGAAACTATTCCAGGAAACATCTTGACATAACAGAGTGAAACGATGGTTGGACTAGACAATTACAGTGGTCCTTTCTAACCTTAATGATTCTATGATTCTCATCAAAAGGATGACTACATATTTGAAAATCTTTCTGGAAGATGTCTGTTAAGACTCCAATAGGGAAGTTGTATATTCAGCATAACACTTGAAATTTCTAGGAGAGAACAATAAAGGCAGCACATGGAGCAAAGGAGACTGTTCTTCCATAGTGTACCTGCAAGGTGCAAGGTCTAAGAGCAGAGAGGTTGTTCTTTTGTGTGTAGCCCTCTCTGTAAATCAGGATTCATCAAGTTGTCACATGAAATATGACAACAAGACAAATATGATATTCATATACCATGATCTCCCCTGTGCAAAACCTGGGTACGAAGAAAGCCAGGAGATAGGAATTAATTCCAGGCTTTTATTACCATGAAACATCCAGCAGTGCTCATCATGCCTTGAATGGTCGCTTGTAGGTATGAAATTGGAGATGATCCCAGCTGCACTAGGCCCAGTCAGTTGTGGATCATCGAAGAGCACACAGGCAATGTGAACAGTGTTATCATGAGCTAGAGCCACACTCAGTTTTCCAAGGTGGGACAAAAAAAACTAATGGACACTTTCACAAAAAGACCAAAATGCACAGAGCTGTGCCAGATGCCAGTCCAAATTAACCCAAAGATCTTTGCAAAGGCCATGGTATAGTGTGTGCTCTACTGAATTTGGAAGAGAACTGACAGGAGGATTTAAGCAGAGAAAACACTAATTACTGATAAACTACTACCAAGAGAAGATTGTCATAAACATAGGTGTTGCCCTAAAATGCATCTTTAAAATTTTCTGTAAAATTATCAGTACCAAGAGCTGATGGTTCTATATTTAACTGTGTGACCCTTAAAGAGTAAACGAAGCTGTATGCTCTGGTTTAGCTGTTGTTATGTTGCCACCTTCAAAGAATTTCATCACAGAAGGGAAATATGTGTCAAGATGTTAAAATCAGAAGCAGTTCAGTGCTGGAAGGAAGTGCTGAAAGATTTTCTTTCTCAGTGACTGAATCAAATCTTGTCAGAGTCATAAAATATAGAGAAGTCCAATTACCCAAGCAATTAGAACATCTGAGAAAACCTTCTTAGAGGCAAGTAGTCTTTCCTCTGTTTAATAATTTAAATGCAGACCAGTGAATGTACTACTGCAAATAAATCTCTGACGTGAAATATTGACTTCTCACATTTAAAAATGAGTCCCATTCTTCATCGGTTGTGCTTGGCACACATTAGTATCAAATTAATTTTCTTTATTTTCATTACTGACATTATATCACTCAATACATGGATGCAAAAATTAAGCATTGGAAAAAATATATATTAAATTAGGTAATTATTGTAGTAAGCATATATATAGGTTTGGTTTGTGAAAAAGAAGAATGAAGTAGCATAAAACTACATAGAATTGAAAAGCACCCTATTCAAATGCAATGATTGTGAACTTTTCCAATTAAAAGAGATGAATAATGAAGGCCAAGAAAGGCTGATGACATAAAAGAGCAAATATCACCTACGCCTTAAATCACAACTGAAATCACTATGGATTCAAAATAGAACTGTTGGGTGCTACAATTTCCAATCCTTGAAATACTAAAGACACGACACAGCACAGATGTACATAAATATCTGCAGAGGTACACTTTGCCTGGCTGTTGGCTTCCCAGTTGCTTTTCTGGACAGAAAGGAAAGTAGGTGCAACAAAGCAAAGGAGAAACTAGTCATAAGGAGCCATCAACCACAACCAGCAGTGTTTTCAACCCAGTTGAGGAATTTCAAATGATGACTGAAAACTGAGCTATGTGCCACTGTTCCTGCCACTCAGGAAGGACATCTGAGAGGTCTGTTGTTGTAATGCCTTCAGATATTACCAACTTATACTGAAATGGTAATAAAACACAAGCAAGGAGTAAATCCTTCTGGTTTGGATCCTGAAACAAAATTCATTGTCCTGATGTCACATATTAGCTTGCAGTCATGTCATGTGCATGCAGACCAGCTTTCAGTCTTAGTACTACCAGATGAAAGTACTGGGAAGGCAGACAGTGTCTCTGAAAGATAGTTTCCTTTTTCTTTCTTTTAGTTTTTTCATTGAACAAGATGTTACTTCCTTACAATATATTCTACTAAGCAGCTTACAGAGCAAATGATGTTGATTAGTGTGTTTGATAAAGCAGTCTGAATGTGGATGTTTGGGAAAAACAGTAAAAGTTGCAATTTCCAGCTGGGAGGTAGCTCATTAAAAGGCATTAAATCAGCTCAAATTCTGCCAGGAGGGAGAATCAAGAAGGCAAAAAGATCCCAGGGTAGTCTGTTACTGGCATGGTTTATTTGCCTTGCTTGAAATTTAAGATATATTTAACAAAGAGAATGCTTTCTGTTACTCTTCAGAGACTTTAAAAAGAAACCTGCTCCTTTCCTTATATATTTTTTTTCCACAGGTTTAACTGCCATGGACTCCTGAGTTCTGCTCCAATAGCTATCATTAAAACAGTGGATATCAACATGGAGACATGTTGATTTACCTACATCTAAACCTGGGATGATCTTCCTAGTTCTTAGAGTGCATTGATTGTTTGGCTCTAAGTGCAGAAGGACCTGTGCTTGAGACATGTCTCCTGTGCCATCTGATTGTCTTTTAAGTACATCCTCCCAAGTCTCCCTAGTGTAGTAAACTCACTAGTTGCAGTTAAACTCACTCAAGGATGTGAAATGCAGTGAACTCACTCTACCCTTACTGTGTCTCTAGTTGTTGGTGTCACACCTATCTCCCTGAGCAGTGTTCCACAGTCCTGGCCCTGTCACCAGTCCATGAAGACAGCCCTTGTGTATATGAGATGAGGGATACAGGAACCTTTGAAGATCTGGGGAGGAATATGGAGCAGAGTAACCTTTGGTGACTTCCCAGAGACAAGCTGCACAGAGGTATTTTTTACCCAGTCTTGCTCTTGCAAGCCTGAGTAAAACCTAGAGAAAAATAATAGAAGCCTTTGTATTAACTGTAGTCAGGAAGTAAAGTGGGTTTGGGACATTTGAGTTTACTAACAACTCGTCAGAGTTCTGCAGAAATGCTGAACTATCAGGTGTTACACCTGCATAAGGAGCTTCTTCTCATACAGAATGGGATGGCATAGAAGAGAGGAGTTTTGATTTAGCTGCACTTTGAAATGTCACTGAGATAAGAGGAAATATCTGCAGTCTTTAATTCAAGATTTTCTAGGCTCACTGCCTGCAGGTAACATACATTTATGACCCTAATATACAGATATGCAAAACTATTCCCTTAGCAGCATTAAATATTATAGCTGTTGTTTCACAAAGCCTGCCATTCAGAATAGTCTGAAGTTATGAAGTTAAGAATTTAAGGGAAGATTTTCTCAGAAAAAAAAAACACAAAACAAACAAACAACAACAACAAAAAACAGCAACACAGAAAATGTACAATAGAAAGCCAGAAACAATTAAATTGGTCTTTAGAGAGATTAATTCAGTGTAAACGCCTTGTCGGAAAGAGGAATAGATGGTCGTGTTCATGTCATTTTTTCTAAATCAAGAAATGGAATTAAATGAACCTGATGCAATTATATCTCTGATAAGGACATAATCCTTTGCCTAGGCCAAGCAATGAAGCTGTAATCTCCGCCATTCATATGGTCATGTCACAGCTCAGTCAATGCTGGAAGGAGTTCAAGGAATTCTTCGCTACAACTCCAGCAAGAAACAGAAGAGAAGGTTCATATGATTTCTTTAAACATTTTCTCTAAAAGTCATAACTACTGTTGTTCCAAGGGTTTTAATGTGACGATTGTATTCTGTAATGCATCAGAAAATATGTACGAAGATTTATGGCAAATAGCACATGGCAGTTTTGTTTGCCATTTGCCTGAACTCATTCAGAAGTTAACATTAAGATAAAGCCCATATCAGACAGAAGGGAAAAAAAATCCTCTTAATGCTGTTGTCTTCTGAGATTCAAGGCAGAAAGTAAGCCATCTCACAGAGGGGAAGGCAGGGACGAGTTGTTGGCAGCTGGGGAGACCAAGCAGCATCTTGAGTGGGAGAGTGTGAACAGAGCCCACAAACTGTGGGAAGACAAACTGGGGAATTCTGCACAGCCAGTTGTTATTAAGAAACAAGTAATATCCTATGAGACACTTGATCAAAGAGAAGCAGAGAGCTGTGTGGGATAAAGCTGTGGTTGATTGCTCAACAGAAGCCATGAAACAAACAAGCATTCTCTCAAAATGGCAGCCCAGCTACCCAAGAAAGAAAGGAAATACATATTGGGAAGTTCACTCTAAGACAAAGGAAACCATCATCCTGCCTGTGACAAGTAGGGAGACCATGGAAGTATTGCATTGGTTCAGCACAAAATCAAGCTTGAAGACAAATTAAATCAATACACCAAAGACATGACAAGACCATCGGTTCCCTACACAACAGTTCTTGATGATCACAGAATCATAGAATTACCCAGGTTGGAAAAGACCTTGAAGATCATCAAGTCCAACCGCAGCCTAACCAGTACCCTAACTCTAAAAACCCTCCACTAAGTCATATCCCTGAGTACCACATAGAATGATGGGTAATAAGTTAGATATGGAATTTCTCAGGCAGATCAGACTGTTTAGCTTAACAAGGAGAGTGTGATAATTAGATCACACACTGTAGATAGCTATGTGGGAACCAAAACCTGATGAGTGAGGGCTCTTCCATCTACCAAAAGAAAAAGAAAGTCCATCTGACTTGCTGAACCTATAAACTCAAACTAAAAATAATATGCAAAATCCAAAATGCAAGTCTAGGTAACCATTACCAAGCTATACTAACTTTAGATTTCTCATTTCTGGCAACCCATTAGAAATCTGTACCAATGGTTGTGATGGATTTCCTACTTCTCTCAATCCTAAAATTGAAAACAGCTACAAGAAAGTTGTGGGCTTTTTGTTTTTGTGAGGATTTTCCCATAGAATACATGAGTCTAACAAGAATTTGGGGAAGGTGGATTGTGTTGTAGAGGTGCGCGTGTTATATATAATAACATGTGGCTTATAGTCTGCAAATCCTTCTTCTATATGAACCCATCCATTAAAGGTGCTTTGCAGGGTCTATCACAGGTTAAAGGGGTAAATTTCAGTGGGAGCTGCTTGTCAAAATATTTGCAGCTTTTCACTGAAGCATCCTTAGTAAATAAAGCTCCTTCTGAAATCACAAATGCATGAGAAAGATGTGTGAGAAAGTAGACCATCACTTATTATTACATGCAGTGCTCTGTAGAGGCGTATATGAACAAAAAGAAATGGATACCATTCAAAAGACAAAGGAGAAGCTCTGCAGTAGAAATTAACTGTCACACCCCTCAAATCTTTGGACACAAATGTGATGATAATTAACACTGATAAAGAATTGCTCCATAATTCGCATCCAGAACCAATAGATAACTGTCATTCTTGCATTGCCTTTTGCTCTCGTTCCCAAAATACACACCATTTGCTGTCAGGCTTCTTAACATACGTATGTGCCATGAAGTACTGAAGAGATGAATTATTTTATCCTCTAGAAAGGCAGGTTTTCCTCAGATAAGACTAATGGGGTCTGGACTAAACAGACCATAATGCGAATACTAGGAGAGCTGATGAAACTGTGCAAGGGTGAAGGGAAGGCCTGAAAGCTAAATAACAGATGTTATAGAAAAAGGAGAACACATTTCAGCAGAGACCAACCAGTGGCTTTACTGAGTCCCAGTATAAATGCCTACATCTCTACCTTCTGTAGACTGTAACACAGCTGATACACAGTGCAATGGACTGCCTCGTCATGCAAAGCATGAATGTATCTGGGATGCTCCATTGTTTCCAAAAAATCAGGGCAGAATCAACAAAGAGAAGCTTTGTGTCCTTATTCTTCCTCCTCTTCCAAAGCATGTAGGAGCATTTCACTACAGGGTCAAGAGCCCAGAGGCTTGGACATGATCATCACCAGCATATGTGAAATAGCATACTTAGATTCCCACATTTAAGAGTAGGGTCCCTTGTAGGGCTATAAAGACATACAGTGTAGTTTTTGGGGTACTTCTATACCTTATTTTTACAGCTTCTTGGGACAGTACCAGAGTTCGATCTGTTCTCTTATAACTAACTAGCATAACCTTCTTAATATGGATTTGATGAAGTGCAATTTTATTTTCTTTTATTTTAGGTGGGGAAAGGGATTTCACATCTGAATTTGAGATTTACAGACTTAGGGATCTGCTTCCAGTCTTGAGGCATTATTGACTATGCAATGAGTTTCAAAAAAGAAAAGAAAATCAAATTAAATGCATTGATTTGCTCCTGGGCAAGTCTCACATAAAAGAAGCAGCTGTTTCTATGACTGCAACTCCTAAATTTAATAACAAAGCAAAGCTTAATAAGGAACACTTCCTATCTGATGGAGTTTTTGTCCCTTTACAGAAAGTTATGTTTAGCTTTGGTTGCATACAGTGCTTGTGGAAAAGCTCTTGTGAGTCACAACAGATAAGCAGCAATACTGAAAACATAACCAGAGTTTTGGTAGGTTGCAGAAATGGTAGCAAGATTAAAAGTCTGCACTTAAAAATAAAACATAAGATAAAAACATGATAGCAGTCAAACTCTGAAAAGGAACTTTTCTACCCATTGGATCAAGCTGATGCTCATTTTCTACCCCAGCACAGCACAGTATATTTTGGGATGCATTCCACTCCTAGGAATATAACAATCTAGTCAGCTTACAGCATTACACATCAGCATACAAGGACAGATGAGGGAGTAAGACACGTCTACCAGTTCCATCTGCAAAACTCTCATAAATCAAAATCAAGCACTGTGGTTACTCTTAAGCAGCCATGTGTGTGTTGAGCCCTGGAGCTTTAACCTGTCATTTGAACTTCGTTTGGGGAAACGAAGATGTAAAGTCAAACTCCTCTTTTATTTCCCTTATCCTGCCTCAATTAGGAAAGCTGTAACTCCCAGGGTGAGATACCACTGAGCAATGCCATCTATCACGGTGTTCACTTTTCATTCAGAGGGCAATTAAAATATGATTCACAGCTATACACAGATGTGAGGGAGCTGAAGGAGATCTGGTGTGGGGGGATAGAGTGAAAGGCATCCTTGGAGGGAACAGGGATGGAGCCTCTTTGCAGGAGGTTTCAGTAGGGAAGCAAGACCTTGTGAACTCGGCATATGTATGTGCATATGAAAAGAAGGACAGGTTAACCAATGAACATCTGTGTGGCAGCTAGGGAGATGTTAGAAGTAAGCACGAAGGAATGGGCAGAAGGGGTGATGTGCCATAGCCATGACATAGAGAAGGAGACATGAAAGTGGCTGGTGCACACCATCAGCACAAGCACTCTGCTTCATCCCCCTTCTGTCACAGCTCCTTTGGGTTGTATCCCCAGCTGGGGCAATGCAGCACACTCAGGCAGGAGTCAATTAAACTTCCTTCTGTACACCAGCAGGGACTCTCTTTTTCTCTTTAGAAATCATGCTCCCTAGGGCATAAATTGAGCTTCAATCTACAATAAAACAGCACTATAGTGGCTCTGCTCTTGACTGAATTAACTGGGAATTACTGCAATGTAAACGGTAATTTCATAATATTCATGGAAGTTGTTAGATTTCAGAGTCACACATTGCTGTTAATACTCCTGGAGTAAGGCTGCTCATGCAGTCTTGCAGAAGGTTTAACTAGGAGAGCTAGGTAGCTACAGAGGGATTACTGCAACAGTTTCCTGTGAGGATAACATGGCTCACGCTGCCTGCAACCCAATAGTTTTGTGTAGAAGATTCTGCACTAAAACTGGATATAATTTATAGCTTTTCAGAGATTCTTCCTGCTTTGCTTTTTAAATACGAACACAAGAGAAGAAAAACTTCATCTGAAAAATTTCACTATCTTCACACACACAGCAGCTTTTCTTTCTTTTTGCTGTAGTTGCACAGTATTTTCCCATTAAATTCCTTATGCAGCCTTCCAATGCTTAAAGGAAATTTATAAGCAGAAGGGGCTTTTCACATGGGCAGATAGCAATAGGATGAGGAGGAGTGACTTTAAACTGAAGGAGGGAAGATTTAGATTAGATGTCAGGGAAATTTTTTCACTGAGAGGGCAATGAGGCACTGGCACAGCTGCCCAGAGAAGCTGTGGTGCCCCATCTCTGGAGTTGCTCAAGGCCATGTTGGATGGAGCCCTGGGCAGCCTGAGCTGGTGGGGGGCAGCCTTACTCAAGGCAGGGGTTGGGCTGGGTGGGCTGTGAGCTCCCTTCCAACCCAAATCCTTCTTTGATTCCTCCTAAGTAAAGCAGTTTTAAAATATGTAGGTGGACACAAAGCACGCATTGTGCTATCCATTGCTAGTGACTGTAGAGAGCTTATAATCAGGATAAATCTCCCATCTGAGACCCTGACTGATATCACAGCAGTCAGTCATAGCAGACTTAAGGAGGCTGAGACTCTGCATTCAGAGTTTTACAGACAATGTTAGCTTAGCAACCTGCATCTGTGTTTACACAGTGGGGTTGATGCCGGATCCCTTGTTCTGGCTGTTCTAGTGGGAATTAGGTTTGGGACTTCTTTGGTCATCTGTGGGCTGAGTAATAAAGAAACAAAAGAAAGACATATGGGAGAGCACAGTGTAAATAATTTGACAATGTAATATTGTTGGTGTAGCCTTTTTTCCAAAGATGCTCTTTCAACACAGTCCACATTGTATAAAAACAAGAAAATCTTCGCTTGGTTTTTGGCCTTACCCTTGAAGGTCACAAGTCTCAGCTGTGATAGGGATTGCTGAAAGGCTTGCAAGATCAAGTAAGGTGTAACAAAAACACAACAGTAGCAATAAGAAATGTAAATATTTATCAATAGCTGAGTCCAGCTAGTCTGCGCAAGTACTGTATCTGTAATATTTCTATGTGACACAACTCACTGCAGAAAAAATTGCTGAAAACTTGGCACCAACTCCCAGTTCACTCCTCTCCAAAACCAAAGAACTAACTTGTACTGCTAATAACTATTTTCTTCAAGTTGTTTACTATTCTTTTCCAACCTGGATAATTCTATGATTCTATGATTCTATTTACAGTAGAAAACTGTTTCAGTGAATGCCAGGCAAAAACCCACAGCAACACTCACATTCCTTGCAAAGAATTTGCCTGCTTCATGTATTGGAAATATTTGAATATCTCATTTCTTACGCTCTTTTCCTAAGTATCTCCTATTGCCCAAAGCTGGGGACAGGATGATAATCTAGACATGCTTTGGTCTGATTCACGTATGCGTGCTTGCATGTAAATGATTTGTGTACCTCGGTGTTTATCTCTGCTTCCATTAGCATATCACTTGCTCCTTCCCCACCCTGTTTGCAGTCCTCTGGTAAGATCTAACCCTCACTTGCCATGGTACTTGACATATACCTTTGACAGAATAAAGAGTTAACTGCTATGAGAAAGTTGTCTTTTCTCCAAGCTGGAAGGAGACAAACCAGGAGCACATAGCCAATCCAAAACTATGAGGGGAAACACAAATGAGGCCATAAGTCAGTAAGCAGGATGCTGAAAAGTCTGGTGAGAGTCAAGGCAAACCAAAAGTCAGGCAGCTTAATCCAGAAAACTTGCACAAGCACAGGGAATGGAAGAACTCACACTTCTCTTGGCCTTCCCTGCAACCAGTGAGCAAGAGTATTTTGCCTGACAGCATGTAGCTTATATCACTGAAACGTATGCAAACAGGAATTTAGGCATGTCTACTCAGCCGCTGCTGAAGATAGAAGCACCTTCAGCATAAATAAGGTAATTCTGCAGCTCTGTCCCAGCAAGTAGAGTATCAAAGAAGGGTTATCCAGAGAGCAAAGCTGAGGGGAGCCCAAACTGGAGGCACCATAGCATGAGGCAGCATCTAATCACATCCGCTGAAAAGAGTCAAAGTGAATGACAGCTGTTCACTCACAGTGAGAGTATGCAGGCTTCATCCTGCTCATCAGTTGAAAAGAGCAAATGGAACTGAGTAAGTTGGAAGATGGAGCGTGGAGAAAAGAACAGGAAAAAAATATTATTTGTGTTTAAAAAAATAAAAATCTAGAGTTTCTTCACCCCTTTTTTCTGTGTTAGATGTTAGTGGTAGATTTATAGGCAAGCTGTCCTGGAAAACCCCCTGATGGTCAGTCTCTTTTTTTTCCTATCATACCAGGTATCCCAAGAAATGTATGTATTACTGCATTTCCCTCCATCTCCAAACCTGCTCTCCTACTGCAAGCACACACTACTGTACAAGTTCTAGAAGGATGCTTCTGCACACAGAGATGAAAACCTGCAACGTTAGATATCAACCACCTCAATTTTGCTGGGCCCCTGAGTCATAACACTTAATGAGGTACAAGCTACAGATCCCTGAGCTGACATTAAGGAAAATAAACAGTGCTGTATGAGAAGCAGTGCTGAGGAAGCCTTATTTTCTACTGACTGTCAGCCTACAGCTGTACTCTTTCTCTACACACAATATCCGCTGCTTCCTTCTGCATATTCCCTGTGGTTCATGCTTTCCCTCTTATTTCTCCAGTACCCTCACATCTACCAGTCTCTGTGACCCACAGCTTTAAAGTGGTCTCTCAGTACCTAAAGGGGGGCTGTAAGAAAGAAGGGGACAGAAATCTTTAGTAGTACCTGTTGTGACAGAACAAGAGGAAATGGTTTGAAATTAAAGGAGGAGAGATTAAGACTGGATATAAGAAGTTTCTTACAATGAGAGTGGTGAGGCACTGGCACAGATTGCCCAGAGAGGTGGTGGATGTCCCATCCCTGGATACACTCACTGTCAGGCTAGACAAGGCTCTGAGCAATCTGATGTAGCTGTAGGTGTCCCTGTTCATTGCAGAGGAGTCAGACTAGAGGGCCTTTAAGGATCCCTTCTAACTCAAATGATTCTGTGACACTATTCTATGAAGTGGTGAGGAAATCAAATGCACACAGCATGTCCATCACCAAGAAAACTTACTCCTCTGCGGAGATTCTTAACAAATGTCTGTTCTGAATGAAGTATGAATGGAAGAAAACACACACCACAAAGGTTGACAGAGCAGTTTCTGCCAGTACCCAAGGAAAGCAGTATTGTGCTAATGAACATATTGCTTACACCAAGATCAGAAGCCTGTGCTTAAATAAACCCACAGCTCCAGTGACTTGTCAACAAGAGATCACAGATGAGGACATCGGCAAAATTAGCATGCTGCCTGTTCCACTCCTCTTGGTGGTTACCTCCCAGATGTCCTTTAAGAGTGCAGACAAAGCACAGCAGATTTTACTAAGATTTATGAAGCAAAACTATGAGGCCAAAGGGCCACACCATAACTGTTGGCCTCTAATTGCTCACAACCAATCTGCTGCCACCAACACAGAGATACGTCTGGGCTGTGTCTCTTACTCTCTTTATTACACATATGCATCACACTATGCATGGCTGGAACTGAGAATGATTGTTGGTAGGTGAAATCTGTTGTCTTCAGTGTTAAAAATAAAACAAAACACCCTAAATTTCCCTAAGATCTCACTTCAAGCCCTCCTGCACTAATTTCCTGCACCTGAAAGCACAAAGGCAAATAGTTGAAAGGCTTCCTACTTCTGACACTGAATGGAAACTCAATCTATTGACCAAGTGTCCCCCTCACTCATTATATGTTCTCCTAAATGGTCAGACAAGTTAATTTTTAGTATTGTCACATATGTTTTCACCTGAAGGTATCTGAACAGATAGAAAGATTTTAAGAGTGAAAAGGGTTTAAAAACTGACAGCTTTCCAAGGTTCTCTCTTTCATCTCCAAGGTCTTTTCTCCCAGTTTCTTCTGTGGCTTCACTGAAAGGAGTGGGCTGTTTTCCATGCTCCTGACTCTTCTCCCTAATTTCAGACCACTGTATCTAGTAACTATCACAGCAATGAGATAGATGATCCTTTCCTCCCAAGCATTTCCAATTTTTGCCTTCAACTAGTCAAGAGCAGAAAATAGAGCTGCAAAAGTCAGATTTCCATCAAGATGACTGAAGCAACAGGCTTTGACCTGTCAAATCCCTATGAAACCTACTTTTAATTGCTTCTTACAGAGTCCTTTTTCCTTGTATTCAGTTCCTACTCTGATTTGCCTTCGCCCTCCCTGACACTTAACACAACCTCAAACATCATAGTTATACATACAATGCTAACCCTATTTCTTGGGTTATCAATCATTTTCCTCCACTTAGTAGGTGCAGAGTTATCCTGAATTTAGTATCACTTCCCTGTTGTTCAGAAAGTTGTGATGGTCTCTTGGGGGTGAGTAGAGAACAAAGACTGTCTTGTTGGGCATCTCACAGTCTATTAACGCAACTTGTCAGAGGACTTTTACTGCAAAGCAGATAAAGCAGAGACATGATAAAGGTGGAGCAGCATGAAAGCACTTAGTAGATGTCATGCTTGCTGAGAACCAGTGGGACATCTCACTCCTCAGACCCCCAGTGCTGTGCCCAAGGTTGACCACAGCTCCCCAAGTTTCTCACTGCTCTTCCCCCTCCACTCATACCCTAGCGTGATCCAAGACAAATTTGCCTTGTGCTGTTTTCTTATTCCTTCCTGTCCACTTGCGATGTGTTGATGGCAGAACTGAATGATCTTATTGAACTTTTCCAACCTTAGTGATTCTTATGATCTTTAAGACCTCTTTGACCAACCTCAGACCCCATGCAGTCTGAGGTCCTTTTTGGAGACATTTAACTAAACCTAAGCTAAGGATTTTCCTTGCTGCCCAGAAGAGTACAATAGGAAGGATCTGAGAAAACATCTAGGCAGAAAGTCTTCTCTTTGAATTCTTATTTTCATGCCCACTGAAGGTTTTCAGCTTGATATCTATGCCACAACTTCTTGTAATAAAAACAGTAGGAACAGGGAAAGAGCCTCCCCATCCGATCACAACCTTTTCACAAGCTTGTTCTGGGACTACACAGAGCTAAAGCCAACAATGCCTCACTGTACCTACTAGTAAGAAGGCACAAATAATGCATGCAAAATTTGGTTTGCAAACAGCAGGAGCTTACGGTAATGCGATTATTCTGTTTAACAAAAAGGCTGTCTAAATGCAAACTTAGGATTCAAAGTAGCCCACAAGAACTGTTTATGTCATTACTTGTGTAACGCTATAATGAGATGAAGAGTAGTGCAGCAGTAGCAGGGTGGCTAAGTCTTTGGATACAGCAAATGTGAACTAACCCAAATGCAACAGTCACAGAAATGAAAGAAAAAGCTGCTCACCTTTGGAAGGCCTCAGCTATTCAGGGATCTCCAGCAAGAGGTGCCTTCCCTTCCACTGCCAACCCCTAAGTGAGGTCTGGGAAAGGGTGGATCCTTGCTGCACCCATTTCAGTCACTCAGGTGCGTTGCAAGCTCCTGAGCTCCCCTGAGTTGGCCCTACCTTCCCACCTCAGCTCAGTCACTGCTTCAGGCTGTGACTTAGCGTTTCTGCTACACTTGCCAGTTGCTGTCTCTACTCATTTAAGTGGAATATTTCTATGATAAACAATGATAAACCTTCCAGAAAGGAAAGGCAACTGTCACATTTCATCTTAAATATTTGTGTGTATGATAGCACATCAGTAGGAAACACTGATATGTATTATTAAGTAAGGGTACAGCCACAGCTTGGCCAAGGCATTAAAATTAACGCCTCCACAAACTGAAGGCAGTTCTATGTGCTTTTATCTCAACCTGTATAAATTATGGAATAGTTCCACTGTACGGTAGAGTTACTGAGATCTCATAAACCTATATTAACCCTGCAGCTCAGAGAGTCAAACAACAAATTTACACTTCAATAGTTTTCAGAAGACCAGATTGCTAAGCCACAAGAGAGAGAACCATCTTTCCAGCACACACATACCTGGAATAATAGGGTGAATATACTGCTTCTTGCAGCTGTTTCAAACCTTGTGTTGGCTAACCCCCACACAAGAGAAGTTGCTTATTCCAAATATTGGAGACATGATGTAGAAAACACACCTTGCCCAGTATTAGCGAGCCTACAAGTCTTTTGTTTTGCTACATGTGCCAAGTAACATTTGGACTTCACATAGCAGAGGTCTGGACAGAATGTTTTCTGCAGCTGGGTTGCTGTTAGCACTGCCTGTGTATCAGCTGTCTGGAACTACTGATTTATACTATCCAGCCATTTCACAGTTTAGACGTTAAGATTACAAGAATGCTGTTTAGGAAGAACCTCTGTAAGCTTCCCACACTTCTCAGAAGATAATGAGCACAAGGCTGCCTCAGATATCACCAGTGTCACAGGAAGCTTTCGCTTAAAGAAGCAGGGAGGGGTGTATCTGTGATCAGTGCAACCAATGCTTCAGTCTTGTCTTACTATACAAAAATTATTACTGTATGTGCAATTACATCCTCCGTAGAGGGGAATGAGTGCTTTCAGGTAAGATCCGTTAAGAGAGAATGGTTGTATTATCTTTGAAAGCATTCTCTCCTTTAAATACAATTTTATTTGCTTCTAAATGTATCAGAAATTCACTAAAGCCTATGAAGTTAACATGGGGATAAGTAGTTTTGACTTTAGACTTAAAAACAAACAATAGAAGAGAGAAAATATACAGGGCATTGCTGCCTATTACAACAACCAACCAAAACAACCACCAACAAAACAAAGCCATTAACACATACCTCAAGATTCTGCTGAGTTGTGTAACAGTAAGCAGGAGAGACATCAGGAAGGAATCTCCAGACTCAGCAGGACCAGCTGTTCTGCTGCCCTATTAGCCAGATGGGCAAAACTAATGACTCCTTCATTCCTTTCTGGAAAAGGAAAAAAAAAAGCCTGCGATCACATTTGACAACACTTGAACTCCACATCTGAAGTAGTTTTACAAGCTGATGATGGCTCCTTTAGCAGCTAGCTCTTCTGACAGCTAAATGACTCTCCAGAGCTGTTTCAAAACTGTTGAAAAGAAGTCAAATGGAGCAATGGTATTACCTTTCAGCAAGATGCTAAGACTTCCATAAAGGATTCCTGAAGCATACTGCCCTCAAAACTTGTGGTTCATACAAGAAATCCCTCTAACTTTTTAGAATCACTTACATAGGAGAAAAGAAAAACCAGGCCTAAAACATTCAGTAATGAAAATTCTGCCAACCTTCACTTTAGGCCCAAGAGCTGAACCCTATTTATGAGATATTAATGAGGCTCAGGTGTCTAAGTGTGGGAATCACCTGTGAGCATAGAGCTGGCCTTTCTCAATACCACCTTGTTGTTTGCCAGCTATAGAATACAGCTCCTCTCTCTTTCTCGACTGTGCATCAGCCAAGCTCTGTCTGGCTCTGACCTGTAGGATTCTTAGGGCAGACTTCTAAGAATCAGAAAAATGTTCCAGTTCCCTCTCAGCCCAATCCTCTGCCTCCTCCCAGCTAGAGAACAGCCCTGGCAGTTCCTATGCAGCTCCAAGGTCACAGTTTTCCACCTGATGCTTTCCCAACACATCCCGAACCATGCTGAGCAACTTCTAACTTGAGATCATCTGAAAAACATTAGTTTTCTCATTCCTGCTCTGATTTTTCCCTATTTGTATTCCTCACCATGCTTCTGCTGAAAACAAATCTAAAATATTCATTTCATTTTGGTGACAAACTGACTCTATTTATTTCCACTCTACCTTCACTACATGACAGCCCCACTGCTTCATTGTTCTGATGGCTGATGGTTTCTAATATTGTTTTTGCTGCTACTTTTTTTTTATTACTACTTCTATTAATACCCTTTTTGAAATCCATCTCATTTTGATTCGTGACAATTCTTACTTTCTTCTTGAATTTTCTTTGTCTTGAGACATCAGCCTTGCCATTGGCTTGCTGATTGATCCTAGTATCTACCCCATTCTCCTATCTCCTCTTATGACCCTCGCCTTTTCTTAAATATTTTTCCCTGTTCACTTGCATCCAAACCCCTCACTGTCATAAAATCAGAGGCACAAATACTGCAATTAAGCTTTAAAGCGCAGCACAACTGCCATCTTCACAAAGATCGGTTCTTTAAAATAAAAGATTGTTTACCTGCCTCTCTTTTTAATCCCCTTATGCTTGACCCAGAGTAAATTTCTTAAACCACTGCTCTACAATTTTCTTATATTTTTACCAAATCAAAGCTTCAAGGTGTCAGCACATTTAATTTGCTCAGTGACCAAGTGGAAAAGAAGAGGTGGGTATACACTTTCTTGTATACCTGGATTCTACTGTAATAACCAGTGTGTTCTCTTTAGGATTAATCCAGGCAACGTTAGAGACACTGTATTACGTGGGGATAGCGATCATAGAATCACAGAGATTGGAAAAGACTACTAAGACCACCAGGTCCAACCAGCAGCCCATCACATCCACATGGCTGTGGAATACCTCCAGGGATGGTGACTGCACCACCTCCCTGGGCAGCCTGTGCCACTGCAGCACCACTTTTTCTAAGAAGTGTTTCCTAATATCTGACCTGAACCTCCCCTGGTGCAACCTGAGGCCATTCCCTTACATTCAGTCTTTGTTATCTGGAAGGAGAGGCTGACTCTTGCTACAGTGTCCTTTCCATTGGGTCTTCCATACTGAAGCCATGCAAAGTTATTCTAATGCTTTCATTTGTCCTTAGGGTGATTTGGCTTCATGCACAGCATCATTTTTTTGCTTCTGTACTTTATGTCCTGTTGCACAATGCAAATTTTCCCCTTACACTCATCTTGGAAAGTGGTAATGCACCTACACATGAGAGCATCATCCCAATAGTTTGTTTTCCAAGCAACTGTAATTCTTGCATCACATACAGTGATTTTTCTAAAATCAGGTCACCCTGGGTACACCTGGGGTCACAGGACTCTTCATGAGATGCTGCATCAACATTCAAGAATAAGAATCAAACATTATTTAAATGATATGCTGCAGTGAGGCTTGGGAATGCAGCTGTTTCTGACTGCTCTTTATTCCTCCCAACACACAGGCATGTTACATGTCTAAGATAAGCCTTGCTAGAAGAGATGAACTGGGCTGTGTCTCAGCCTCTTCTAACCTTCCTTTTCACCTCTGGAAATCTTCATCTGACTTCAGGACACTGAAGCAGCGCAGATAAAATGTTACTGAGAGGCAATAAAAGTGCATGAAAAAAAAGCAACACATCAATTTAATTAACACGGAAAATAGTGTCTAATGACCACAGTTGCCATCAGATGCTCTACTGTGCCACAGGAAAAGAAAAAAAAAAAGTGTTTTCTTGTGATCACATCAGGACCAAGTGGGAGAAGTCCATCTGGCACGGATGTTATTGGACCATGTTTTGCTGCTGGTACCTGGTGGGAGCAAAGGGCTAACTAATGAATTCATGACTCTGAAGGACTGGCAGTAGGAGACTGCATCCAGCTGATCTGGCAGCTGCCTCTTAGTTCTTGTAATATAGGAACAAGTGGGTTTCTTGTTTGCTTCCTCCATAGTGTGCTTGAGGTCACATACCCCTGTCATATCTCATCTCTCCATGTGCCTCTGCCAGACTTAGCTACCCCTGCCACTTTAATGTTCTCTTTTCTGACCATATTTGCCATCTTTTTCTCTATATCTTCTGGTTTCTTTTCTATCTTTCCCATGATGACACAAGGAGAGCAACACAAACCTACCCAGCAGACAGCGTATCATAGATTCACAGGGTAGCAAAACATTCTACTAACAAAGCACAGCCTTGTTTATTTTCTGCTGGTTTGAAGAATCCATTCACATTTTTTGACAGCTGCTGTGAGTTTAGCAGGAACTGCCTTGAACAGGAAGATGGTCTTCCTCATGGCTAGTTCTTCAGGATCTGCCAGCATGCACATGAAGTCCCATGTGCTAAAGTGTCTTGCTCTGCATATGGTCACATGAAATGCCATCCTCTACTTAATTCTCAAGCCAATCAGTACCACAAAATCTTCCTTCAACTCTTCACAACTGGCTGTGATTTTGATTACCCAAAGCAATGCATCCATTTATAACCTGGAGTGGTGACCTTACCTGGTTGTAAAAACTAACACTTTTTGTCTTTAAATCGGTCTTTAATCCATAAAACAAACCTTCACCTTTGCGACAACTCAGAAACTCCATGTAAATCTTTGAGGATTCCAAGTATGCAGTATCTAAAGGATTAGCTTTATCTACATGCACACAGAAAAAAGAGTAGGCTTCTGAACTGTGGCTTCCAAGTGGTGTCAAGTGCTCTCCTTTATTTTGTGTTTTTGAATATGTCTACTAATTCTCTTTTGTATAATGCTTCTCACACATGCCCCTCAGATGAAAATTGTATGTGTGAGTCCGTAGTTCCCTGGGTCCTCTTAGGGAGCTGTTTAGAAGTGGATATCACATGTGCCAGTCCCTGTGACCTTGAGGCTAATTTAAGCAGAGCCAATCCAAGCACTAAGTTTTTCATCACAGTTAATAGTTTGGTAGTTTCATATCAGAGCTTCTCAGGAGCTCCTGCACGAGTACCATCTGGTCCTGTTGATCTGTTATTAACTGTTTCACAGGTTTGTTTTAAAAAGGCTTCTAATGTCACCTCAGTTTGAGTCCTTTCCCCAGATTTGCCCAATTAAAGTTTTCAGGATGGCAATTCTGCTGAGCTCCAGCACTGGAGCAAACACCAGGGAGCAATCCATTTGGCTTTCCATCGCCCCGTCTTCCTCTTAAACTCTGATCATTTATCAGCTCCTGCCAGAGACCTCCTGTTCCTGACAAGTTTGAAAACATTCTCATTATTAGCTCCATGCCTTTGGTGTGCTGCTCCCAATAAATGTCTTATTGCCTGTTGCTTTCTTATACTTTTACATTTCCTTCACCAGAACCTGTATTGTTTTCTAATTTCTAATCATTTTCTCATTTGGACATTTCTGTCTATTCTGAAACAAATCTTTTTTGTCCTCTCCTTTCCTTTGCTGCTTATCTGTGACAACTTTGAAATTCTTTTTTCAACACGTAATATTTTCCTACTCTGAATTTCAACATCTTTTTTACCTAAAGAAATATAGGGTTCTTTGAATTCAAACAAAAATGGGGTATTCAAAGTTTATTTTTAAAAGCATTTTCTCATTTGTGCTTTTTGGCCCATTTTTTGAAGCTCTACATGGAGATCTTTGCAGGATTTTTTCTTCCCATGGACCTGCTGCATCTGGCTGCGCTCAGCTTTCTGTGCTGAAGGGCTCCAGTGATATTTATATCTGCAGCGATCCCCCGTTCATAGCCCAGGATGACATCAGGAGCTGCTTTTTCTCAGCCGTGCTCTCCACTTTAGTGCTGTGGAAAGAGTTATTTACAGCATCTACAAATATAATCTCTGGTCATATTTTCTCATAACATTCACCAGGCTGAAGGACATCACTGAGGCCTCAAGTTCTCTTTGTTTTCCACCCTTTTGTGCTTTCTAATTCTTCTTCCCACTCCTCAGCCAAGGCCAGCAGCCGAGTCACACTGTTTGCTGTTCTTCTCCTTTAGGCACAGGCTCAGATGGCAGTGACTCTGCTTTAGTGAAGCTCTGGCAGAGGTTACACAGACAGGAGGCAGAAGACCCATCCCTAGAGTTATTCAAGTCCAGGCTGGAGGAGGCTCTGAGCAACCTGATGTAGCTGTAGGTGTCCCTGTTCATTGCGGGCGAGATGGACAAGGCACCCTTTAAGATTACCTTCCAATTGAAATGATTTTACAATTCTATGATGTGCCACAATGACTGATTAACCTGGTCTGGCTCCAAGCTCTTTCCAGCATAGAACAACATAACACCACCTGCAATTCCTTCCACAGCTGAAGCTGAGAGCTATGCTGCCCCACAGCTCTGCTTATTCTCCACATTGCTGCTTGGAAAGTTCCAAGATCATTACATCAATATCATCACATAAAAGCCCTCCCATTTTAATTTTTGACCTTAACCCATTTAACTTTAGGACTTCAAGTTTTACAGAAAAGCCAGTATGTATCTTCTGATCCTGGCCTTGACAATAAAGGTTCAGGAGTTTTTGTTCATTGCTGCTCTTTGCTGTCCACCTCAGAAATTAATCAGCTCCAACACTAATTTTTTTCTTGTTGCGTTGTTATTTCTCACCAATAGGGGTGTAACTCAGCTCCATATATGGTCAGGAAGGATCTTCAAGTAAATCTAAACAGGATATTTGCTCACTGACATCTCAAAGCAAAGCCAGAGAGTCCTCTGCCAGTGTTTGGCTCTTGTAGCATGACCTGTCAGCATTTGGGGCTATTGTCTATTAATTAAGAGGACAGAGTTGTGCAAAATCAGTCCTGTCAGGAAGCAAATAAAGCAGGATAGCTTTGAAAATCACAGCGAATCCTTGGAGTGGCCCGCAGATGATGAGCAGCCAGTGGTGGTGACTGTGTTGTCAAATAGTGTTTTGTAGCTTACAATTTGTTCTATCAAATAATGTTATTGTGCTCTTTGTATCTGTTGTACTTTTCATGGAAAGAAATAGATGGCACTACTTTTGGAGTGACCTACATAATACACATTAAATCATTGAGCTCGCTAGCTGACCTTTACCATATGCAGCACAGGATGCAAAAAGCCCTGAGAAACTCAGTGAGTGCTGAGAGTGGTTAGACCACAAATATTGCTGTGGTTTTTCAGCACCCGGGAAACTAAGGCAGCCAGCTGCAAGCCTTGGTATGGTGCACTGTAGCCAGCTGAAGCGCATACATGCTCTACAGTCCAGGCACACTTGATGGATATACACGTAGGAATGAGATGGAGGGAATCAGAATGCACAGCTGACACTTGTCCTGGCAGACCACTGGTGTGCTTGTGGCCGGGTTCTTTTCTGGCAAAAAAGACTTTGCAAAACTTGAGAAAGCTGCAATGTATGTGCTGTGAGCAATTCATCATGGTGAGGAGAAGTATGGGGAAAAACACAAGATGTGTTTCTGTAAACCTCTGACATTAGAGAAAGCAAACGAGCAAGGAAAATACCCTGACTCAAAAAATCCACTCTAGAACTCAAAACATACAGTTTGCTACGGAGAGAAAAGAAGAGCTGATCTTGCACCTTCTCTTCCCCTCCAGTAATGAAGCAATTCCTCCTTCAAACTCAGACATGTGAATTAGCTCCACAGCCTGTGAAGCTGCTGTCTTTTAAACAACAGGATCAGGCTGAGGAGGAAGAAATAGTGTAATTGATCCGAGTTCTTTTCATCCAACCCATTCCATGATGAGTTAAATGAAAACACTCCACTGGAGGGCCCCTAGCACAGCACTCCTGTAGAGGTTTTACCCTCAGTTTAGATAGTCGTGGTTTGAGGTAGGGAGACACAGAATGGACTTTCCATCAGCACAGAAGGAATACAATCAGAGATTTCTCATAGCCCAGGAGAAGCAACACTTGCTCCAGAACTTCCCAAGCTCCAGAGCTGAGGAGTCTTTAGTGTTAGGAAAGTATGTGACTTCCTTCCCCAAACTATCTTCTTTGTACCTTCCTTTTTGTCGACAGGTTAGCTTGGCCAGTCATAAGTAACTCCAAATGGGCTGTATCTGCCAGTTAACACTCTTCAGATTTTAATTCGAGAGAATCAGCTTACAGCCTGTTAAGTGCTTTACTCACTGCCTTGCTGAGACTCATTTGATTCACTGATGTCTTGTGAAGACATTGATTTTTCTGTCATTTTACTATATTACTCTTATACAATAGTCAAAAGATGAACTACGATCAAGCGGCTAACACAATTAGCACACTGGCAGGGGTAAGAGAAGGCAGGTTAGACCAGGGGAAAGGCTTTCTGGAGCCACCAAAGGAGATGGTGGAGGCACTATTACAGCTGCTCATAGTTATTTCTGAGGCTCCATCCGTGACAGGTGGAAGACACTATGAAGCCTGGAAGAGGACAAAATACCAGGAGCCAAATTCCTTTTTAAAACAGGAAAAGAGAGGACTCTTGCTTCAGTATACTGAAATGAATGAGGAAAGCTTGGATACAAAAATAAGAAGAGTGATTAAAAACAAATGGAAATGTACAGAAAAACTCAGAGCTTTGTATCATACCTGTGACTGTGAAGGGAGGGCAATTCCAAAGTTTCTGGGTGCCTGGGTGGGACAATACTGCTGATACCAAGTGACTAAGTAACTTCACGCTCAGTCTGCATGGGGAGAGATGGGCTGCTGGGATGTTTCATCTCCGAGACCTCAGCATCCCCCTTTCCTGCTGCTTAGTACAGTCATTTCACTTGCACAGAACAAAAGGTTGGTCAGTAAATTAGTTTGCAGTTGTGGGTTGTTTTTTGTTTATTTCATTAAAAGAGCCCCAGATTCCACACAGCTTCTGTTTCATGCAGAACACAGACAAAGGAAAAGGCAAGGGAAAATCCCACCTGGGACAAAGGAGACGAATGTAGAGCAATTGAAATAGGCATACTTTAAACATGCCAGAATCAGGGAGAAGAAGAAAAAGACTTTTAGAAGGTGGCAAATAAATACATGTGTAAGCGTGCAACTATTAAACTATTCAATGAAATAATATTGTTTTCCCCAGACTAAATAATGTTTTGTTCACCTTAAGTAGCAGTAACCAAGGCTGTAGCCTTCCCATTCCAGTGAAGCCCTGAAGAAGGGAAGCTGGCCAAAAAAAAGAGAGTAATAAAACCTGTATCTTCTGTTCAGCCTTATTATTGGTGGGCCTATTTCATATCATTACTTTTCAGAGACTGAGAGCCAAGTTCCCTTTTTTATTTCTTTGCCAGGTCACAGTTCCTCAAGATTGCAAACTTGACCAGCGCAAGGTCACTACATTCCAGACTGCTGCCAGTGTTAAACTCTGATGAGCTCTTCCACATTGGTGAGCACCAGGTCCAGTAACACTTCATCTCTGACTGGGCTGTCCAGTATCTGGATCAGGAAGTCATCCTCAACAGACCCCAGGAGTCTCCTGCATTGCTTTCAGCTCACGGTGTTGTTTTCCCAGCAGATATTTGGGTGGTTGAAATCCCCCATCAGGATGAGGGTCCACAAATGCACCACCTCTTGCAGTCAAAGCAAGAAGGCCTTGTCAACAGTTTCCCCTTGACCACGCAGACTGTAGTAGACCTTGTCCACCAGATGTCCTTTTTTCAGTCTGATCCTTGACTCTGGATCTTAACCTGACTCTGGCTGTTCCTCAGAGGCAGTTCTTTGCAATCTATCTTCTGCACAACATAGAGGGCAACTCCCCTGCCCCTCCTGCCTTGCCTGTTTCTTCTAAAAAGCTTGTAGCCCTCAATTGTAGTTTTCCAGTTGTATGACACACCCCACTGTGTCTCTGTAATAGCAATTAGGTCACAGTTTTCTAATTCTGCCACAATCACCATCTCCTCCTGCTTATTTCCCATGCTGCATTATGGGACAAATAAGATTATTAGATAAACGGATAAATAAGGATGTTAGCATAGTGTCTTGACTGAGGACAAGCACTGTCTCTCTCCTACTTACAGTGACCAGAACACCCCCAAACCTGACTGAGCATCTCTTATCTTCATGTCAGAAGACAGCTCTCCCAGGGAATGACAAGTAGAACGAAAACCTGTAAAGACAACTGTGAAGCATGCAGAAATAGCTCTTCAGATGTAATATTTGGCAACAATTTCAGCTCGCTTTCAGTCCAGAAAACTTGGTATTTCTTTCACCACATAATTGTTGTTTTGATAGTGCTTCTTACACTTACTCCGTCCAGCATTTTGTGTGCTATTCATGTTAGAAAGACATTTCCCTGTTCTCAGCAGATGGAGAATCCTGCAGCTGAATACTTCTGGATGTTATCCCAAGCCTTTTTTTCCTCCCCCTTTCTCATTCCCCTCCTCTCATACATCCCCCTCAGACTGAAGCAAGCTTTACACAGATTTGGAGGATTTTTGATTTCACAACATGTTTGAAAAGTAAGAGTAACTTGGGAGATACAAAACACACAATATGAAGTAATATCTTCAGATATAAAAATCAAAAGTCAATGCCTTCTTATGGAGTGACCATGTTCATTTGTTTCAAGAAGTAACCAGTTGTGTCTGTAATCCAGTTATCCCTGCACGTGTGTTCTTATAATGACTCCAAAGGAAGAACAAAAGTAAATGAATACACTGTCAGTTATTTCCTCTTGTGCTTTTCCTGAGATGTCCTGTTGTTTCCTTGTCTCTTACCTTCACTCCTCTAATGTCTAACAAGACTACATATGGGCTTGGAGTTGAGCTTGGTTTTCTAGACTTTGGTTTCTACACCGGTATTAATTCATGTAAGTGTAGCACACACTACAGATAAATGGAATAGTGAGCTAAAAACAACAGTCAGAGTTTTATTCTTGTTGTGGTGACAATGACTTTTTTCCTTCAACACCTTTCACATTCAGATCCAGCTTCACAGCTCTTGCAAAGGTACATGTCTCTAACAAATTCAGTGGAAGGAATCTGAACTGTCCCAGCTAAGCTTCTACTCCTGCATTTTATAGATCAAAGAAATAGCATTTTCCTCAAGTATTCCTCTCATCCCCTTTTATTTCTATGCCAAACATTTTCTCATACTTTTAGAGTAACTCAGTATCTCACACAACTGTATTATTGAATATATCTGTACTCACCTCAGGTTTCCCAGGCTCATTTCCTCAGACATCACTTCTAATATGTGAATTTTGTGCACATTTTACAATTAAAACATAATAATAAAAAGGCAGAAAGCCATTTTCTCATCACCTCAACGTACTTCATTTAATGCCCCTTTCATTCAGTTCACTGAGGTAAATATTCTCTTCAAGCTTCCTTAAGAGTTACAGGGGACAAGTAATCTTTTTCTCCAGTTAAATGACTCTGAAACTAACAGCTTTTGTGTTCACCCTTCGCTACAGAGGAAAACCATGAGAAATCAGTCCATCTATAGAAACATAAAACTAAGTGAGGGGAAGGGAGGGGATGTCAGGACAAAGAGCCAAGAAAATACTTTTTAGTTGAGCACATGAGATATGTAGTAATGCATTACAGTTGATCAGAAGCTTTAAATGGAGTTCCATCACTGGGGGATTATATCATGAAAGTCTTTGACTTTCCAGTGAGTGCAAGTCCATTGTCTGCCCTGGGAGTATTTCATGGCCAGTCTTTCATCCAGGCAGCCTGATCGTGCAGTCAGTGTCCATGTAGTGCTTCCCTGCTGTCTCTTCTCCACATCTTGAATGTCACTTATTTCTCCAGCCTCTCACAAAGAAGTCCCACAGGCTGGCCACATGCATCAAACTGAACCCCAGATACCTTCAAGATATTATTTCAGTAGCCATCAATTACTTGCCCCCCATAGTGGTTGATCAAATCTGACTACAGGCTGACTTTTGACCATCTGGCTTGCATGACATAATCATAACATTGTTTTTAAGCTATTAAAATCATGCTGTGTAGATATTGAAAACAACCCTATCAGCATACACAATACACTCTGCAGGGGCTTTCTGATTACCACCAACAACCTTCTCTTACATGCCATAGCCCCTAAAAATAAAAGGTGGGTAAAGTGTAATGAGTACTGTAACATTCTTTTCAAGTAGATATTCCCACATACTCAGGCAGTTTCCGTCAGAAAAGTGCTTTCTGTGAAAGGATGTTACCAGCTGCCCTACAAACCAAGGATAACCAAAACTCCAGCCTGTGTTTTTTGCTCCTTGGTTCTCCCTAACTGGCTAGATTTCTTTCCTTTTCACACATAACTCATTGGTTATGAACACACTACAACAAAAACACAACCTAGAATAAGCAGCGAAGAAAAACTACTGCATATTGCAATACCACCCATATCTTTCTGGAGTCACACCAGTGTACAGTGATGTATAGTGACAATAATGCAAAGACAGTACAAGAGATGTGGTGATAAGTACCCAATTGGTAATTTAAAGAGAAGACTCACCCAATAGAGGACTCCAGTCAGCTAAAAAACACTGAGGCAATCTCCACCAAGAAGCAGCCTCCAAGAGATGCTGCTTCAGTGGTGGTCAGCCCTTAAATGAGGTCTAGAGGAGGTGGAGTCAAGCTCCACCCCTTCTGGGAGCACAGCTAAATTACCCTCACCTGTGCTCCTACAGCTGACCCAACACTTGCCTCAGCTGATTAATCAGAGGTTCAGGCTGTGATTACCAATTTCCCATACACACCAGGTAGGAAGAAAGGACAGGAATAAAAAAGAAGAAAAAGCAGAGGTTGTCAATGACCATCACCTGAGAGAGCACAGGGAAATACAGAGAAGACTGCTCTTCAGAAGCATACTTCTTAAGCATACTGGAATATGTGCATGGCTTAAATGCCCACAAAATCTGATTAAAGAGAGGGGAAGCCTGGAAGTAGGACGCTATAAGCAATCACTATGCATTAGGAGGAGAGAAAAAAGTACCCACAAGCTTTCCCCTCTGTTTACAAATGTTGTACTTGGTAGTCTATAAAGAGAAGTCTTGTCCTCAAAGACCTCTACCATTTTTGTAGCCCTCCTTTGGATGCTCTCTAATAGCTTTTGCTCTTCTTATATTGCTGCACAGCACAGAGCTGAGTAGTTGTGGAATCACAGGAAACATACAGGTGGCATATGCTTATTACAAGAAAATACTGAGTAAGGAAGCATATTCAGAGAGGCAGCCAAGGCCATTAGTCAGAGGTGTTGTGAATGAAAGGGGTGCATTATCCAGTTCCCTGCTCTCAGCTGTGGCATGCTGGCTTAGAACAGAAGGAATAATTCATTCATTTGTAGAAAACCAATGTGGTCCAAGCTGGAGAAAGGATGTGTAGAAAATAACCTGTGGCTATTTTAAGCTTAGCAGTTGTTTCTCCGCTGCCTGAGTAGCACACTGATGAGAATGACCTTACACCAGCTGATTTCTGCTCACCAAGAAGCACAGCAGGGGAACCTCTGAGACCAAGTAATTGTTTCCTTCAGTTCAGCACTTCGTGTTCAAAAGCAGCAACTCTAAAATCACTTTAATTTAATTAAAAAAAAAAGCCTTTTTAATTTACCCAAGCATCTCTACCTGCAGCCACTCCATTGATGTTAATTCTGAGGGGAGGAGTCAGAAGAACACTAGGGACTGACATCCTCAATATGTCTGGAGAGCAGTTCCTGAGTAGTCTTCAGAGCAACATCAATGGCCTTCCCCAGAGATGAATGAGAAACATCAGAGCTAATGAGAGTGGCTCACTCCCTCTGCTCACATGCTCCTTGGCTTCTTTCCTGAGATTAAAATGAAGAATCACATGGCATCTCTGATGATTGTGTTCCTTGTGCTGCCTTATTTGCTGATGGCAACATGCAAGAAGTTCAGCTGCTGGAGCTTGCTGTAATTCCAGGAAGGCAGGTTCTGGCTGTTTATTTATTTACTTACTTATTTTTGCTACCAGGCCACTCCAATTTCTTATTTATCATATAACAGTGTGGGAGACTTCTGGGAGCCAGTTAACATGCATACACCTTCCACTTCACCTTGTTAAACATCCCAATAATGGGAAAGGGTATCTGAAAAGAACTAATTCTAATACCCAATGGAATTGTCACAGTTACTGATATGAACAACCCTGTGCCTGATCATTCAGTCCCAGCTGTTGTTTCAACCATCTTCCAATGAAACCCTTTGTTACATGGGAGCACCACCACAGCTGTGCCTTTGCTTGCAGCTGTGGTTATTGATGCTTGTGCAGGCCTGGAGAATTTCTCTCTAGAAAGCAAAAATCAGACATTTGGAGATGTTTCTGAAAGGGTAATTTGATTTTACATTTTCCCATCTTGAAAAATAAGCTATCTCTGCTGATACATGTCTTTGTATCAGAGAAGCACTGTTACCTTTTTTATTGTTTATCACTCACCAGGGCTGAATTTGAACTGATGAGAACAGGATACTATGTTTGATATCAGCTTACAGTACAGTTGAAAGATCAGCTGCCAAAACAATCTACATATGCACACTTGATTTGATCAGTTCACACCTTTCAGTTCAGAGAAAGGTAGTAGCTATTTTTCACTATTACCTTGCAGATTGCACAGAACTGTCACATGCTTCACATTATTTCGGCGGTACTTGAATAATGGCTACGCCTGACTTGATAAAAGGTGACTCGTTCAATATTAACATTATCTAGACAGTCTTTTCCAGTAAGCATCCTGACCCATCCTCTGTTTTGTATTGAGAACATTTGCTTTTTTCCCACAGGGAGAAAAAAAAAAGAAAAATCCTTATGAAAATAATGATTTCTGTAGAACGCTTTGATTTACAGGCTTCATTTCATAGAAATGTGCACATACAGAAAAGAAGTGCATTGAAATGAATGTAGCTGTTAAGAATAATACAGCAAGAATCAGGAAGCACCCTGAGAGCTGTACACAGGCATCACTGTGGTCTTCCAGGAAACACAGGAAGAAGTTACAGAAGGAACTTTAAAATTGACACAACTTTATAGAGAATAATCCAGTTTTTGCAGATCTCAACCAGCCTAAAGGAGCAAGAGCATAGTTAGCAATCAGTATAGGTCATAAAGCTCTTTTGGTTGCAGGGAACTCCATTTTGTATGGTAGATATTGTTTTATTGCATTGATTTATTTCATTTAGTTAGCTTCCCTGCTAAAGAGAAATCACTTTGTATGTTGAAATATTTCAACAATATTTAAATATAGACCCGAATTCTGGCCTCGCTGAGTCCAATGGCAGATTCCCAAACTGGATTATAATAGGACAAATACAACATTTACAGATGGAAAATAAAATCCATTCAGCCTTTAACAAGCTGAAAAGCTCCTCTTTGGTGTCTGACATTTTCATGGAGCTAGAAGATAAAAACCTGAGAAGGATAACAGTGAATCACATCTATCCTGTGTGAGGCTCAGGGCAGTGCAGGTGATGCCTGCTCTTATCACTGCCTGGATCCCAACATAAGTGGCTCTCAGTGGTGTACCACAAGAGACCAGGGGTGCAGCCATTGAAGATTGCTCTACAGCTATTTGACATATGCTCTTTGAAGCAAGGGAGGGGAATTGCCCAATTTACACCAATGGATGGAGCATCAACAAAATCAGTAATCATAACCAGAGTGAGACAGAGTGATCTGCGATGTAGGTTCCATAGGGAGGTGTTTGGAAATACCATTCCTCAGAAGTTATGCATAGCAGGTCTAGACACGGCATTCAGAATCACAGCTTTGATAACTTGAGTGGCTGCTGGGAAAGAGAAGGGCGGAAAAGTGTACTGGGGAGGGGAGAAGCAGCCTGAATGAACCATCTCATTTCATAGTGAGAGCCACGGGTGTTCAACCTTTTGGTTTGTCTGGACTGCACTAAGTGAAGAATCGTCTTGGGCCATATATATATACATAGACCACTTTGAAAGTAATGCCACCTATTTATTTCCATGGAAACTACAACAGATACAATGAGAAAAATAACACTACTTGATAGAGCAAATTCTCAGCTACAAAATGCTGTTCTTCATCATAGTCACTACCGTTAGCTCTGTGTTTTTGCCAGCTATGAACAGGAGCTGCACGCTGTGCTTGTAAACATCTACAATAGAGCTGACCCACTGTCACCACTGCTGAAATGCATCACATGTCGCCTCACTGTGCTCACATCCACTTAGTTTAGTCTCCTTCAACATTCAGAAAGTGTCAGCGAATGTCAGTGGGTGCCATTTTTTCTGCATGGAGGAATTCAGTGACACACCTTCATATGCACTTCCAATGCTGGATGCCGTTGTGTCAGACTGCCCCTCTGCTGCCACCTGCCACACAGCAATAAACTGTAACGGGATACTGGTGAGAAGGTTCAACCTCTTCTGCCGTATCACCAGCATCTGCCTTTGGAATTGTGCAGAACATTGCACAATGCCAAAGACACTCCAGAACACTGGAGGCATTGCTTTTGGAGCAGTCTCCATAAAGTATATAACATAGTCAATATGCTTCATCCTTGAAAACAGTTATTCACAAACGTATGTATTGCCAAAAAGAGGTGATGTGTATAAGGTGTGACTGTGAAGTGAGGGATATTCCTTTTTGGCAAGAGAGGGCTTATGAAGTCTGGTAAAGAGATACGATCACATATTTCTTTGAGTTGAATGTCTGATTGCAACTCGATACATTCCCTTTGAAAATTCAGAACTGAAAATAGAATCACAAATATACCAAAAAACTGATTATCTTTTTCAGCCATCTTGAAACCTGCTCTCAAATGCAGCCCATGGGCAGAGGGTTGGGCATGCCTGTAAGTCAGTAGCCCTCTGCAGCATTCTGCCTTGTCACAGATCGCTCTGAGCATCAACGTGCAGGCTAAAATAGCACTGGAGGTCACATAAAAAGCAGTTTCTAAGCTAAACAGACTGCCCTGTTGCAAACGCTTTCAGGTTTTCATAGCACTGACCAAGATATCACTGGAGAGTGGGGTCTGTGGAGCTCATTGTGAGCAGCTTGGCAATGCTGTGTGGCTTCTGGCAGCTGGACAAAATGCTCATGTTTGGCAGGCCTCTCGCAAGACCATGGAAGGAAAGGATATAAAAAGAACACTGTTTTTGGATTAACCAGAGAGACGGGCTGCACTGGCCGGTCACCACGCAGTGCAGGAATGAGCAGGCTGAGCTCCCTCATTCACCACATCCACTGCTTCTGTGGAGCCAGAAGAAGGCAATCAAGGGCTGCCACCAGGAGAACAGAAGGCCTACATGAATCTTCCGAAGTAGCTGATGTGACGTGAGGCTTGTTAGGAAAGTGCTTTTTGTTTTATATACAGCTCAGCAACAGAAGCTTTTACTTTAATCTTCTCATTTTGTAGTGCCTGGGGTAAATAAAAAGTCTCAGCTGTGTAAAGCTTTAGTTTAAACAGACTGTATGGCAGCTCCATTGGGTATTTAGGTCCAGTTAATTCCTTATAACATGAGAACATTTCTAGTGACATCTGGATTCCCTTTTTCCTCCTCAAGGCACACTCAGTCTGTGCTCTCACCATGAAAGTTCAGAGCAGGTTGAAGTATCACCTGCAGGGGCAATTTTTGGTTGCAAAAATAAAATGTTTTGGGTTTTTTTAATGCTAGCCATTACTGGAACAGGCTGCCCAGGGAGGTGGTGCAGTCACTGTCTCTGGAGGTGTTTAAGAATTGTGTGGATGTGGCACTGAGGGATGTGGGCAGTGGGCATGGTGGGGATGGGCTGATGGTTGGACTTAATGACCATAGAGGTAGGTCTTTTCCAGCCTTAATCATTCTACGAACCTACAGTCAATTGACAGCAGCCCAGATCCTCATCTCAAGAAGTCCGGTTTCTATACTGTTTCTTTAATGAACATTAGAAGTAAGGCTTGGTTTTTCATTACTGAATAAAGCAGAGCTCTATTAGGCTTTTGGATTGATCTAGTTTCCCATTCTTCTTATTTGTTATGCTTTTTGACTGGCGTGCTCAGGCTATTCTTGTTGTGAGAAGAGAAAGGGAATACAGCATCAGATGAATCTGTAGTCAGGTTATTATTTGTCAACAAGACCAAGCAAAGTCCTGCTTTCCTGCAGAAATCAAATTCCCCTCCCAGCCAGGCTAAATACTTCCAGCCAGTATCCTGCCACCTCCCAGCAGACCTGTTCTTAGGTTCACAAAAGTTCCTTCAGTCTCCATCAAACTCTTCCATATACTTATCAGAACATACTTGCATATTCCATTCCCCAAAGAATATTCAGTTTTAAAAAAATCTGTCCAGAGCATAAGACTACACTCAGTGGTGTGTAGCAATAGGACAAGGAGTAATGGCCTAAAACTTGAGCACAGGGAGTTCCATACAAACATGTGGAAGAACTTCTTTATAGTAAGGGTGATGGAGCACTGGAACAGATTGCCCGGAGAGCTTGTGGAGTCTCCTTCTATGGAGATATCCAGGACCCACCTGGATGCCTACCTGTGTGACCTATTGTAGGGAACTTGCTTTGGCAGGGGTCTGGACTTGATATCTCTTAAGGTTCCTTCCAACTGCTGTGATTCTGTGATTCCCAAGTATTTGTCTTTAATATGCTCACAATGCTGACCTGTATGGTAAACAAGAGTAGTGTTGAACACCTTTCTGACTGAATTCAATCTGTAACAATTCTATGAAGATAAAAAGGCCACTGCTCTGCTCTGTACATCCCTGCTAATGAGCACAAGCATCAAGAAGGGGAGTGGTGCCCATGCTACCTGCCCAACTGATTGCTGTTGCTAATGAACCACCCTGATTAAAAGCTGTTCTCATCTGTCCATAGTGGAGTTCTGAAGGAAGATCCTGTAGTAAATGAGATCATCAGTAAAATAATCATTAGTGCATGTAGATTGTTAAAACCTGTCTGAAAACTGCTATAATGGGGCTAGAGTTGAAAGTTCTCTTAATTAACTTTGGGTCATATAGTCCTTGGGATGTGAAAGTGATCTGTCGCTATCCCCCCAGAATTATACATCGAAGAAAAGGGTAAGAGGGACGTCAGGTCTGATTAGATAACGAATGGTAGGAGGTAATCAGCTGCTCAACTTCCAAGGAAGAGCTGGCAGAGAGCACTGTGAATGTGAGCATGTAGATGGCACACAAACAGCCCACAGTCTGCCTCTGCTCAGGGTCCCACAGACCTGATGGTTCAGGGCACAAGTGCCATTTTGGGTGCTGGGTGCCTCCCAGGGGCTTGGATTGCCCAGCAGCCTCTTCTATTGACAAAAAAGAGCTAGGCAACAGAGGCAGCTAATTAGCTGCATAGGAGACATTCAAAGAGCAGGGTCTAAGACTGATTTTATGCTCCTCAGTCTGGCCAATGCTGTCCCACCTTTACCATGTGGGTGGTGTGTGATGAGTTGGTACAGGCTCTGGAAAAGCTCCTTGAGCACCACCATGTATGTCTGAGATCTGAGGGAAGTGTAATTAAAAGCAGATTTTGACACATCTGAAGGAAGCAGGTAATTGTATGTGCTGAGATAACCCCTGGGTTACAGTGGGGGAGTCTAATAGCCTGCATAAATGGTCAGCAGAATGTCATACTGAAGAATGAGAAAACAGTAAGTGTGAGTCCCCTTGCCTCGAAAGAGGTACCTCTATCCTGCAGTCCTTTACTCAGGTAACCAATCAGTCCTTCCAGTTCTGCAGAACAGCAGGAATTTACTTGCCTTGCACTAATTATCTGGATATGTTAACACATTCCCAGCCATGACTTGATATTGCAGGGCTTGATATTTAAGACCTTCAGAACTGCATCTATGTACCAGATGCTTGGCTAATGAGGCCTTCAAGAAACCCAGCTAACAGTCATTAAACAGAAAACACAAGATTAACATTTAAAAGCATCAATTACTGATTTACTACTTTAACAAGCTGTTAATAAATCAGAAAACCCCAGTGTTTCTCTCTCTTGTTTTTTTTTAACTCAATGTCACATTTGGGGAAAAAAAATAACAGTAGATAACAGCAGCCACTGAAGCAAGCAACAGAACCTGGCATGGTGTCTCCCACCTCCTACTGCTTTCTAAAGTCATTGCTCTAAACACACTCTTCCCTACTGCAAAACAAGGTTATTGCAACCATCACCAAATATGCTGTAACTGCGCACTGGGGCTGTATGGCCAGCACCAGCTGGTTGTCCAAAGTGGGGGAGATTTGACTCTAAGCCACATAAAATGAATACAAGACTAATTTTCCAATTCTAATTTAGTGATGCGACAGCTTTTGACCAGTACTGAGCAGCATGGAGCCACACAGGCACCCACCACTATTTGCAAACCAAAAGACAATTTACCTGGAGAGGGTGTCAGCCGATAAGCAAAAAGCCTGACCCAGGCAAGACTGTAGATGGGACAGCACTGTTAAAATGTTCTCTGGACATGCATCACTGCCTTGATGTCTTCATTGTGAGAGGCCCAAAACTAATGCAGAACTTTATGTGAGGCCTCAAACCCTGCAGTTCCATGAAAATGCAGTCCTCCATTTCCATTTCCCAAGTTATTGTTTAACCTGCCCCTGTCCTGTACTTGGCTCAGGGTCCACCCCACCGCACACTATGAGAGGTCAGTGAGGTGAGAGCTGCGGGCCTAAGCTCAGGGTGAAACTGCACCTCAACCAGTTGCACATCTTCAAAAGATTCCATAAACAAGGCCCTGAAACAGCACGACAGTCCAGTACTCGGCCCTTTGTAAGCCCACACACCACGGCACCTGATTAAAACAGCACTTTGAGAAGCAATAAGGGTCAAAGGACACACTAAAAGTCAAGCTCTGTCTCCTTTATCAGTGACGCTGTAACTTGTGCATTAGGTGGAGTATGTGGGGTCATGTGGTTATTCCAAAGCCAGCACCTCAGGATGAGGCTCATGAAATGCTAAGCCACAATCCAAATTCCTGAACAACACAACACCCTCCTCCAGGTTTGTGCTCCTGAACTGTCGTGGTGGATCCCACATGAGCATCAAGGTATCCCATAGAGGGTGAAGTTTCAAGCAACTAAACACATGCTTTACACATCAATTTTGTAGATATTTCTAGATGTTTATCCATCTCATAGATAACTAAGGCCTGCAGCAGGCAGGCAACCACTCTCTCATGGGCTCCAAATCAAATAACGTGGAGGACAGCACCCCAACCATACCCTGACACTCCATATTCATCCTGTTGACTGCTTGCAAATCCCTCCGTGGCATTTGTGTGTTTAGCACAGAAGTGAGCTTACACAGCTCTTCTTTATGACACAGAAATGCTATTACCTGTTTAAGGGGGCAGAAATATGGGATACAGAGATGGCAATGACCATGGAAGATCACCAAAATGCTGCCTTCCCTGAACTAGAATGCCTGCCTCCATTTGGGAAGGAACAGGAAGATGCCAAAAATCCTCTCATTGCATCTGGGATGCCATGTAGATAGCTCATATCATATAAGCTCACAAGTGCTTAACTTCCCAGCAGAGAAGAACCATTGACTTCTCAGGGAACATCTCATCAGCTTCAGTTCGTGCACACTGTTTTTATGAGACTCTGGGAGGGATATTCATCCAGAACAACAGCACTGCCACCAAGTGCTGAGCCTGACCACATCATCTGCTCTGCTCAGACCAAGAAGTTTCCAGCCCTCGTGCAAGAGCAGCAATGCTATGACAGGCCAGGAGAATGCAAAGCAGTCATCTATAGTGTTTTCCAAACTATTCCATTGGATACACCATAATAAAGGTAATTTCCTTTTGAACACGTGAAAACAAAGCTCGGGGTTTTTAAAAAATATATGTTAAGGCTTTAAATTAGTTTTTCTTTGAGTTGTGGTTTTTTTTTTTTATCTGTTTATCACTGCTGGGATTTTTATTTTCCATTTTCTTCTCCATTCCCAGTACCCTCATTGACTTGCCTGTACAAAGCAGAGCAGGGAGGGTCTCTCTGTCGATGCTTCTATGGAGTGCCAGGACTTCTGCAGAGCACCTTTCTGCTGGGGGCTGAACCCACAGCCAGACCTCCAAGGATGGACTCTTCTTTACTTCCTTTGACAGACCACTCCAAGACTTGACCATCCACTCTGTACAGAATTTCTTCCTGACATCCAGTATAAACCTCTCCTGTTACAACTTCAAGCCATTACCACTTGTTCTATCACCATTACCTAAGGAAACAAGCTGACTTCCCCCTAGCACAAGCCTCTACTCAGGTGGTTGTAAAAGCAATAAAGCCTCCCCACCACCCTAGCTCCCCCAGCTGCTCCTCATAAGCCAGTTTCTACTCCCAGTCAGCCCAAGTCTCCAGAATTACTCAACCCTAGAGAACAATGTTTGTGACCTCCAAAAGTGGATTATTGTGCTGTGTTTGCTCTCATGACAAGGTCAACAGTTCTTCTGCAGCAGCAATTTAGCCAAATGCGGTTTAAACATTAATCACAACTCTTAACGTTGCCAGCTTTAGTTGTTGCTGCACTCGGCCTGCCTTGCTGGATCAGCAGAAAGTTCATAAGCCAGCTGTGGGGCCAGCTCTGCCTCACCACACTCAAGCCCAGTATACATTGCCCTCGTGGCCTGCCTGTCATGACAGGACAGACATCTGGTGCTGGCGAAGGACTGTTGTCATCCTGCCTGACTTCCCTGCAGTTATGGTGCTCCCAAAGGCAGGATGGTGGTGGGATGGTGGGACTTCACAGCCATGGACACGGTCCAAGACATCCCTCATCTCCTGCAGAAGGCATCTTTCCTACAAAGTCTCTCATTTATGCTTCTATTAGGCAAACTGCAAAGGACACGACAAATATGAAAAGGTCGCTGCCAATGAAAGAGCTGGTGCAGTGAGGATAATAGGGTTCTGAAAAGGATACCAGCTTTGGATTGCCTTAAATTGCATCAGGGGACATTTAGGCTGAATATTAGGAAGAATTCCTCCTCAGTAAGAGCAGTGCTGCAGTGGCACAGGCTGCCCAGGGAGGTGGTGCAGTCACGGTCTCTGGAGGAGTTCAAGAGCTGTGTGGATGTGGCACTGAGGGACGTGGGCAGTGGGCATGGTGGGATGGACTGACAGTTGGATGGAATGATCTTAGACATCTTTTCCAACCTGTATGATTCTGTAATTCTGAGCAACTTCCCCATCCCTTCCCTGATTCCCAGCCTCTGTTCCCTGGAGTCAAGAGGTGGCAATGGGGACTGGGCTCCAAGTCCCCAGACACTGTCAGCCGAAGGACGCAGCCATGCTGCTCCAACATGTCTCTTCCAAAGATGTGCTGAGAGGCTACGACCATAAGTCACACCCACGCTGGGAGAAAGAGAACTGGCTGAACATGTACTGGGCTCAGCTCTGGGTAATGCAAGGGAGGTATGCCAGCATATGGGTCCCACCATCTTGCACTCCAGTAAAGCTGGGTGCTCTCGGTTAAATGGAGAAAGAGAAACATCACCAAGGAAAAAAAAAACATTTAGGAAAGGAAATTTATTTTATTGAAAAAAAAAAAAAAAAAACATTTCACTTGTACACCATGAACGTATTCAGTTATTTTCAAAAGAAGAGGTTAAGACTTCCACAAGAAAACCACATTCTTTATTACAGCATTACTCTATGAGATGAGGCTCTGGTGGTGTCTGCACTGGGCATTTTTCACTAAACAGTAGCGCAGGACTAAATGTGCTTTGGGCAAAAACCCTAAATATTGCCCTCTTCCAGATGCTTCTTGAAGATAGGACACTTACTTGGCCAACATTTCATGGTTTCTGAATTAGACACAACAGAAATTCACTGCTATCCTTCTCCCCCACTTTTAACAATCTTGATTCTTATTTCCCATTCAGCCAGCTAAAAGCTGGTTTAAGTGGCATACACGACGTCATGCCCAATCTTCTGGTAAGAAAACAAGACTGAAAGGGCTGTGTGACACTAATAATCCCAATCACTAACAATGAATTATAGTATCAACATAAGAGACTCAACTTTCCAGGACTGCCCTATGTCTCTACATCTCCAGCCTTACGGCTTCCTTCCCTACCAAGGCATGTATTCAGTAGCTGTCAGCACAGGAATACATGTGCTTTGCTTAATGCAGGGCACAGAACAGAAGCACCCGCCTGTGAGTGGTATCCCAGTGCCATTCACTACAGGCACATGGCAAGCAACATGCTGTGCTCCCAGTCACCTGTGATGGGCTATGCTGCATTGCTTGGCAAGGCACCTTCTGAAAACTCCTTATGAACCAGAGACCTTTGGCATCATAAGATTTAAAAACCTGTAAGCAAAAGTAAACAGCAACGCCACAAATTCCCAGGTAACTTGTCTTACTTACTGATTTGACTTCTTATTTAGAGGGGAAGGGATGGAAAAGAGCCAGATGTGACCAAACCTAAATTCACGCAAATGCTGTGAAAGCAGACTTTAAACGTCCTCCACCTGGACATTACTGCTACGTTTCCTAGGTGAATAACTGCCTTATTATACGCTGTTTTCTACTTTGCTAAGCACAAGCATCATATCAACTGCACAAACAGTCACAGTAACTCGTGTTAGTACTGTAACGTCTTTGCTGGATTTGCAGCTAGATAGAACTTGGATTCCTGCATACCCAGCTCTTCTTTCAAGTGCTTAGATGACCAGGATTATTTTCATTACAGCTACCAGTGCAGCTCTGCAATTAGACTCTGCTTGTCCAGCCTCTCACTGCCAGGAAAAGCAGCAATCCCAATTTCCCAGTCTCTCATCCAGCCACATCTTCCCAACCCCTTCCTTGTAGCAGCACACTTATCTGTTCCCTGGATGAGAATGTTCAGGGAGCTAAAGGGGCTGAAAACTTCAGGGTTTTTGGACGGATGAGTTCCCCACTGGTTTAGTTCCCCCACTGCACTCACTACAGGGTCAAGTAAGGACCAGGACCAGCACAAGTGATGGACAAGGAAGATTAGAATGCGTTTTTATGGTGTAGTTGAGCTGGGTAAGAGAAATCTACCACAGCAGCTGATAATTCTGTACTCTTCCAGAGCACAAGAAACTTGCCTAAATCATCCAAACAACCCACTCAAAGTGTCTCTTTCTCTCCATGAACTGTAGAGGAAGACTAGGGAAACCTCATGGCAAAACAAGGTTCTTAGGAGGGAAAGAATGAGCATCCTGCCGCCATACACCAGAGCTAGGACAGCAGCATGCTGCTTATCGTATGCTTTGACTTCAAAGCCAGTAGAGTTGTGCTAAATCAAAGTTTTGGTACTGCATGGCCGTTCCCTTCCCGAGTCTCTCCCAGCAATACATTACTCACCTAAGTGATGTGTTTTTTGCTAATACAAATTAATAAAGCAAAGCAGAAGCGGTACTTCTAAAACATCCAGGACTTGGAAAATCGTGACGGAAACACTCTTGAATTCTCTCCTGCTTCATCGCAAGAGCGATTTATTGAGGAATACGGCAAGGATGCTGCTTTGTTTCTCAAAAAGAGACATAACAAGTAATGCTCCAGGTCACCCGCTATTGTGGTAGGAGCACAGAATGCAGCAGAGGGCCTTGCCCTGCAGACTGATTTATGCCGCACACCCTTTCAGACTTCCTATAAAATCCCAAATGACCAAAGCATAAAAGAAAACAAGATCGAAGGGCTTAAGCCCGTCTCCCTGCCACAGGAAAAGATAAAAGACTACAGTGAGATTAAAAAAAAAGTAATCATCATCATCATGTTCTTGTTTTCAAACATGCCAACAGCTTGCATTGTGACTGAATGGGATTGCGCTGGTAACTCAACTCTTCTGAAAGCCAATGTGTGTATTGAATTTAAATTCAGATCACTCTCTTTTAGATTCTTCACAGTGCCACAACTGACAGACTGGAGGGAAAAAAAACCAACCAACGTTTTCTCCCACTTAGCCCACTCATCTCGCTGTCGCACTCATTCAGTGCAAACAGTGAAGTTAGCTTGGCCAGCAAGTGCCGATCCAGTCTCTAGGCTTGTTTGCCTACATGGTGCTACTAAGGACCAATGAGATCCACCCCGTCCTATTGCATTAAATAAACAAATCCCTCACCCATCTTTACTCTGCCCCAGATGTATTTGGTATTTCATTCCTCTGCAAAATCTAGGCTTATGTCACCACTTACCTGATTTTGTCATGGATAAGGTAGCAATATTTAGGGTTTTCTTTTTATACAATGGTGTCTACCATCCTACTGCCTCTCTCTACAATCAAGCGTACAAGCCTTACTGCAGAAAGAATACAACTCAGAACTGACAACCAGAAAACACACAAACACTACAAAACCTACAGTTTCATTAGAAATTAAATCATTTGCTACGACACAGAAGGTTGCTGTTTCTCTGGCATAAAATTCACTGAGTTACTACATACATCTCGGAGACAATCATTGAGATGTGTAAACACAGAACAGGTCCACCTAGTCAGTACAAAGCACCACACAGACTTGAAGTACATAGAAAGTTTGCTCATAAATATTTATTTCTTTAACAATTCAGCACTAAAAAAATATTACTTAAAAAGGCATCTTTTATTTAAGTTATTTTAGTTTGTCCAGGGCTGGTGGGGTTGTACTGTCCCTACTTTATTACAGCCACCTGACTCTATTTCCATCCCATCTTACTTTTCAAGAAGAAAAGCCTAGGTGTGGCTGGGACCCACAGCTTCATCGCGATCTATAAAAATATAATTCTTTTAAGACTTTCTACGTACATCCTGAAGGCCTGCACAGCCAGCCCCCAAATTTTGTTTCCCACCCCCACCACACTGCAAATAAAGCCTCAACATACACACACGCATACAGACGCACAGAATACACGTATTACTCATCTACACACTGAGTTTTCTAAACAGCAATGCAACCGCAAGGGCAACAGGTAAGGAATACACATGATTTCAGTGGTAACATATGGCTCAGCCTTCTCATATTGCTGGTATTCTCTGCCTTAATAATGTGCTGCCTTATTCACTACTCTGCAAAAGGTGTATTTATGACTTTTATTCGCACCGTCGAGGCACTAACTAGGGAATGCTAATTTAGGAACATACTTGGGAGCATCCCATTTGCCTCGAGATCTGCTGCTGCTGCAGCAGCAAGCACCACGCAGTTGGCTGGTGGTTTTGGGGCCGTTACCTGGTACTGGCCTCAGTAAAGCCTACAGGAGCACTCCTAGGCTGCTGAAAACTAAGTCACATCCTTTTCCTTCCTGGAAAATGAGAGAACTGGCTTGGGCTCTCCTAAAAAGACACGTATGGACACAGCAGCTACCCAGCATCTTGCATTCAGTGCCCTTCCTGGCAGTTTAGGGATCACTCCAAGTTTCTGATCAAACCTTGTAGATTTACCTTCAGTTTGCTCCTGAATACAGACATAAATTCCGTTCTACTCACTTACTTACATAAGAGCAGAGCTGTTTTCAGGCTTGTGATGGAACATGTCAAAAAGCTTACTTCCCATGGTTTACACGTATTCAATTGATATGTTTAGAATGCCAGCAGGCTACCAAACTGCTCAGCAGCAGGCTTTCAATCATCAAAAGCACATCTTTGAAAAAGGACAGCTATTCTCCAAGTAATTTCTCTTGGGACTCTAATGGTTGAATGCCTAATCAAGGATGAATTGTGATATAAAAGAATGGATTGCTTTTTTTCAGTTTATGGAGAAATACTTTGGATTTTCAGTGACCAAAATCTGTCTCAACTTCTAGTGGTCAAAAACAGTTAGTCAGGAGAAGTGGCGATCTGTGATATAAGCCTAACTTCTCCAGTCAGCATAAGAATCTTCTCCAATAACCTTAAACTGGATATCTGCTCTGCTTCTGCACACTGGTACAGCCTACACAATGTAGAGTGCTGACAGAAGCACTTGTTCTGACATGCAGAAACAGTTGTTTCCAACTGCATAGTCTTGTACGCTCTGCAGTAAGATAAAAATTACTCTGTGTGAAGGGGTGTTCAGCTAAGCGCTGCACAAGAAACAGACCTGAACATGAATTGTGATCCTTACTGCAAACCTCTTTTCTCACCTTCTTTGCAGAGATAAGGAGCGCATCATGGGGGGAGTCCTGCCCATGCAAGTACAAGGCATACAAGAGCAGTGCTGTAGGTGTCAGCAGTTGTCTTCCCATGAAAAGTTCTCAAGAGAAAATCTAAGAAGACAAGGATGTTATTCTACTCTAGAGACTTATTTCCTTGCAACAAGATGACTGCGGAGCACAAAGGTACCTTCTTTCATTAACTATGCATTCTCTATACCAGGATATATCCAATTAAACCTTTAAATACATCCACTTATTCAGCAAGACTATCAAACTGTTCTTGATTTGTTTAATTCTGAAATGATTACCATATTCAAAAATAGGATCTAACAATTTGTGTGTACAGTATATTAAATGTAGATGCTTTTATTACAATCTTCCTTGCCACATAGTTTAAAATAAAATATATCAATACAATCACCAGAACAATCTCAGACAACGAAAGAATACCATTCAATCGAGATACAGTAAGATACTCAAAAAGGCAGTATGAGTAGCTGGAAACCTTGGTCCTCCAATTATTTTGTATAACACATTGATCAGAGATTTTCCAATATAAATTAGCAAACAAACATTAAAAGTTAACAATTTCATACCGTAGATTCCTTAGATGTTTATATTGAGTGTGAACAGTATGGATTCTAGCACAATGTCTTTATGCATGTGTCTCTCAAAGAGGTAAAAGGGAACTTTAATTATGCAGTAACTAAATCCAGGCCTGGAAATGAGTAGAACATTTGTAAACAAGTTTTGGTCTTTCCTGTACAATGGCTCCATAAACGAGTGCAGTAATCAAAATGGCTGAGCGCATACAATGAACAAATCACCCCAGAAGAAAAGGATCCAACACAAATCATGTCCAAGTAAGTGAAGAATGGTAGGGAAGTCAACTGAACTCAAACACAAATTGCTCACCATTCCCACGAGGGCATGTCCTCATGGGACTGCCCCTCAGTATTAGATGTGTACCTCACCGCTAACTTTACATATTCATGTGCCCTCCACACACACACTGGGGAGTATGCATGGGAGTGAAGCTGGCATTCTCCAACCAGCCTCAAGGGTGAGCAGGGGCCATGGACTAGTGGGCTACAGCAACCTTTTGTGCTGTTAGGGCAGTCATGAAAGCCTTCTCATTAGTTACAGACTCCACTTTCTGAGCTAAAGTGCTTTTTCTTCTGTAATCATTAGATACCTGACCTAACCTGGTTTAGGTTAACCATTTTCCTTTACCTAGGCAACTTCATGCGCATCAGACAACTCTGATGAGTTTTCTCCAAGTCCATAAGTAGTGGGCAGCTGTCTAATACTGAGATACTTTCAAGAAGTATGTGGTGGTGCTGTTTTAATATAGACATTATCCATGGGAGGAGAGGCAGGAAAAATGGTTGGATATGAATGCACTGAGACTTTGAACTTTTGTCTGCAGACATCATGAGAAAGTGCTCTATAACTCTGAATCAATAAAAATGTATCTAAGTATTACATATGTATACCCTGACATTCAAAAATACCTGTTTGCCCGCTGTGAGTTCAAAATGTCAGCTACAGAATATATTTACAGATGATTGCTGATGTTTGTTCCAGGCAAGAGACATTAAGCACAATTATTCCCAGAATATATAAGCCCAAACTAATTTCAATCAGGGCAGTGGGAGTCTGAAAGAGATACTACATGAGCAGCTTCCAAGGACTCAAGCAGAAGCAGCAAGCAGCCAACTGTTACAGAGCCCACCTAGGACAAAATACAAACTGCTGCAAATTGAGCTCATTAGTAACACAACCTTCTTTTTATTTCTTTCCCCTAAAGCTACCCTTACTGTGTCCATCCCCTGTACAGATTTAATGCCACAGATTTCAAGAAAGGTGTGGATTACTGCAGCGACTCTCCTTTCTTTGGAGCAATAGGGAGAGATCACATCTGAAGGGCATAAGCTGCTCCAGCAAACACCTCACTATCTCTTTTATGGTGAGATCAAAGTTGATTGTGGTTAACAGATAAAACCCTCTTTGTAAGGAACTTTTATACTTCCTAAATTCTAAGCTTAATTCAGTGAAATAAAGATCCGCCTTTCTCTCAATTCCCCTCTGAAAGCCTACTTTTTCAGAGCCAAAAACAATGGCGCTGTCTCACCCTTTCTAAAAGGGCTTTTCTGTAGCACAGACTTAGAACAGGTAGTGTTTCTTTGACAGCAAATTCTGACAGCGCAAAGTTAACACTGCTTTAAAAAAAAGAAAGAAAAAAAGAGGTCAATTTGGAGCTTTTCTCTACTGCTGATCCCCTGATGTGAAGAGCTTCAGAATCTCAATACTTGAATATCTCTCGGATGTTCAAAGAGGTTGCGGAGGCCGGTGACTCCACAACCTCACTGGGAAACTTGTTTCAGTACACTGGTAAGACAGTTCATGGTGGACAAGTGCCATGAATTCATCTCCGTTACTGACTGCTTATTTTAGTGACTGCTCACATCACCAAAACTATTATTGCTAAAAGGTTATTTCATGGCAGTGGTTACTACAAGCCGTGACAGCAGAATCACATTTTATAGTTCACTTTTGTGTGTTGTTTTTTTTTTCTTAAAATTCTCATCGCTTTTCTTTCTTAATTTCTAATGTCAAACGTATGAGAGAAAACAGAAGTAATAGTTGTGGAGAGTGGAAACCTGAATTTTGCCTCTTACAAATACTGCAAAGTGTGTTCATCTCTTAAATTCCATTTGGTTTACAGATACTGAAAATGAGGGATTTCAGAAGTACATTAATCATGAAATCTTACTCTACCAAAAATAATATATATATATATATATGTATCTTCAGTTAAAAGTAACTTTAAGAATAAATTACTCTTCTACTAAGTGAAACCAATCAACTTTTACAATGGCAGAAAATCCACAAAATGGTGGGATAAATGAAGTCTGCAGTGGCAATAGCAATCTCCAGACCAGCTCAGCTGGGGACTCCCACTTTATGTGACACTCAATTAAGCAGGCGTGATGAGGAATGGGCAGGAATAGTATCTGGCAGATATCCAACAGTGATTTTCCCAGGCATATTCACATCATCAAGAAAAGCCCAGAGCTGCCCCTTCCCCTACTGCAAATTTACTTCATGAAGAAATCTGCTTCAAGCAGAAGTGAATTTTTTATCTGCCTATGACATCTAAGGAAAAAACATCAACTGAATTTGGATCTAGAAAACACACTACCTCTCTCCTTGGGAGAAGCAAGAACTTCAGTCCCATACAGAAATCAACAGGAATTGTGAGTGCTCAGTACTTGTCAGCCAATCTCCCTTCTGGCGTAATATGTGACTGGCATAATATGAAATAGATAAAAATTCTATTTTTAAGGCTAATGAAGATGAATTTTGAAATTAAAAAGTGTTTGAGAGATAAATAGTAACACATTTCTGTGATCTCTACTCAGAGTAAGTTGCAGAGAATTATATTATGAACAAATTTTGTATGTTATCCTGAATTTGGTAAACATACGCAATTTCCTAAGCCACATGTATTACTGTTACCACACTGCTTCATTGATAAGCTGCCAATAGCGCTCACTATTGCTAAGTGGAAACTCTCTACACAGTGTAAATACATCCATGAAGAAAGAACGATTGCTTTCAGGCTTCAGAATAAGAGCTGCTTTCTCTATTGTTCTTAAATAACATTTGTCCTTAGTTAAAAAAAAACAAACAAAGAAAGTGTCAAGCCTGGCCTCAGAGGTAAATCTACACAGTTGTAGTCAGTGCTACTAAATGAATATATTCTCTTATTAATGAATGTGTTTCTGGAGCATAGTTTTGGAAGAAAAACATGAGGGCACCTGTGGACATTAGAAATTAACAGCCAGTACCTGCAAAAAAACTGAAAATGTGCAGCTGTTCATAAGACAGGAAATGGGACCAGTTATCAGTAACATTAATGACAGACACCTCAAGGTCACTTCAGAGTACTTAAATGCCAAACATCTTCAAAGAACTTCTACACACATCCAGAGCTTTGTGTGTAGTTTTAACCCTGCTTAGTTTCGTAGCAGCTGAGATCATGAATACCAGAATAGGTAACCATATCTCTCCAGGAAAAGGGAGCTTGTAGCAAGCTCCATTGGCACTAGATGCCATCTTGAAATATATTCTCCAGTCAGTCAAGCATTCCATTAGCAAATTCACATCTGAAGTCTTTGGCAAGGCAGGAACATTGTACTCTCTTGCCCTGGGAAATTACACACACAAAGTGAATTTGACAGCCATTTTGATACCTGGTAATATGCTTTAATGCATACTGACTCTGTTTTGTTTTTAAAACCGAGCAAGGCCAGCACATATGTTTGAAAGTGGATATCTGCCTATGCTGGGCACTATTTCATGAAAGTCAGGTTTCTGTCACAGATCTAAGGCAAATATTACAATTTACAGGAAAGAAATGAGGACATCAATACATTGTGCGTTATTGGAGACATACAGCCTTTATAACACAGTAGCTTTCACTATGATCTCTGGGTTTTCTATGTCCTTTTTGCTTTGGACCATCCTCAGTTCCAGATTGGCTGAGTTTGGTTTGTTTCCTTCTCCAGCTTGTGCTAAAAAGATGACATCAGAAGATCAATAAAAACAGCAGTTTAAAAGTAAACAAGTTACAATGCCTGATACCCCATTCTATTTTTTCTCTCTCCTCCCACTTCCCTTACTACCCTTGCTAAAGGCTTCTGAAGTAAGAGATGCAGATCAGCACTGTATTTTCAGCACCTCAGTTCTGCAGCAGCTCTCTCCAGAAAAGAGCACAGCTCTGCTGTCAATTAGAATGACACAAAGACATGCTTTGAGAACCCCACTGTTCCCATCTGGATCTCCTTAAATGTTCATAGACGTGGGAACTGAAAAGTAAAAGAAGCTGAAAAAATCAGTTTCTTCACATGGCCAATATGGCAAACAGACTGTTTTTTACTGGTTGACAAGCCCTTCTCAATACCGAGTGCATACACTAAAAGGTAAAGTGAGTGGGCAATACTTAAAGCAGAGTTTCCTCTGCATGTCAAGTTCAGTATTTCCTCAAGTTCTTCCACTGTTGCTTTGCAAAGCAGACAAGCACTGTCAGCATACTGTAGTCCCAATATAAGCTGAACAGTGACACCTTCAGTCTGGTGTTGTCAAAAATAGGGCAGGTGCACACAGTAAAGAACATACACTGACAAGACTACCTAGCTCTCATTCTATAAATTCTCCAAATTCTCTAGGAGCTTCTGCACTGAAAGCAGAAACCCAGAAAGCTCCCTAAATGTTTCTTCGGATGCAAATCCAGACAAAGAGAGGGCAGAACAAGGTTTGAATGAATTACCTTTTGCACTCTTAATGGTCCTCTGCAGAACATGTTGCATGGCTGACACAGTCTTTTCACATGCCACCTGCACATTACCATAACATATTTAGTTTGTAGTAAAACGTCAGCAGCTCAGTTTAATATTAGTAATACTACTACTCAGGCAAACACAACTGGCACTACACAAACAGGGTGACAATGAGGTAGGTTGGAAAAATAAGTTTTTTAGATTCTCTTAGCTCTGGCCAAACAAGTACTAGAAACCATACACCTGTAGCAATGACTCTACAGACAGAAGGAAACAATAAACGGTTTTCAATGCTCATTATGAAGCAAGGATAAAATGTATTTATAAATGTACGTGGAATCTCTAGAGACAGAGCACCTTATCTGACAAAATTACAAACTACTGAAATTGACCATACAAAGTTGTACAAGCTAAAATCTTGTAGGAAAAGGGACATTCTGCTTTCTTGGCTCAGAAGCGAGAAAAAAAATTCTAATCAGATGAGAGTCCATAAATAATATAGTAGATTAAAACTAATTAAAACAGAAACGAAGTCTGAACTTGCAGACAGGTGAAAAACCTCTCCCGTACCTTCAAATTGTTTGGGTGTTTATGTGTCCATGCCAAAAGCATAGCAGCAAACAAGTCTCCTGTTCCAACAAAGACAGCATCCACTTTAGGGGATTCCACTCGAATTCTCTGTGTTATCTTGGTACCATCTGCATTAGCTGCAACAGAGACACAGTTAAGTTGCAGACCCAAGCAATTAATACAACAGCATTTACTATAATTTAAAAATGATTATCAGGTTTGAATTCCTCTATTGTTTGGAACATAAAGATGCCAAGGAATACTGTAAACTTTGTATCAGTTCTTTCTCAGTTCAGTCCCAAAACTGCTGAGTAGGATAGCATTTACAACTTACATACTTCACATCAGTGGGAAAAGGGAGCTAGCACTATCGCTTTCATGGAGACATGAGAGCCTAAAATGTTTCATTTAGACTGCAGCAGCAGTTTGCTCAGATGCTGAGCAAGGGAACCCGCTGAATCCTAGGTGAATCATACCCAACCAGAATCTAGACAACCTCTAGAGTAGGAACAGCTATAGATATCAGCAGAGAATTTCTGATCCATGCACTATATTGTTATTGCCTCTGGAATTATATGACTTACTCAAGATTGGCATGTACTAAGCACTAACAAACATGGAGCAGTTCTTAGTGGAGTCTAGATGAAATGGCAGTGCATTTTTTTTGTTTGTTTCTCAGTCCAGAATATGGCATCTAGACTGAGACCACACAGACAAACAATTATCTGCCACCTCAGGAACTCTGTCCTCATGTAGAAACATCCTGCAACAGTCCAAACATAGAATGAATCTTTGGGATGGTACAGAGAGGATAGAAAGAAGAAGCAGAAGGGCGTTTTGCAACCAAATAGTTACACTTTTCATTAACACTACTAAGCCATCCAAAAGTTCTCTTTCATACCATTACTGCTAGTAAGGACTACTATTACAGGTTTCAATAGCATCAATCACCCTCACATAGAACACTCACTCATTTACCTTCTGCCCACTGGCCCAGAAGCTGCTCAGGTATAAGCATCCATGCCTGAGCCATGTGGTAGGTGTACCTGCATCCAGTCCTGCTGTCCTTACTTGCTGACTGGAATTAGCTGATCAATCTCTAACCTAAGTTGTCTCACCTTCCTTTGATGATCACTGTTCTGCCAATGGGAACTGTCTGCCATCACCATTCTGCTCTGCTTACCTTATTCAGACATACTATGGTCACCCCCACCTCTCATCCCATCTTCCTCATTGAGCAGCCCTGTTCTTACTGCTCCCTGGTATTACTGTACAGAAGGAGGTGTTCACTTACAGAATTATCTCCTTGAACTACAAGTGGATCTGATGAAATCAAATAGAATATGAAAGCATAGAACTAGTTTAAAAAAAAAAAAAAACAACAAAAACAACACAGAGAGCAAATGTACTAATGAAGCAGTTTGTAACTTACTTTTCCTGTAGCTTCCCAGCGCAATCAGGTAGTCGTTTCCTAGTGGCGCCTGTAGATCTGAGCTGGTTATCACCACAGTCTCTGGTCCCATGGCATGGAGCATATCCATTACCTTCCCATGTGCAAAAAGGCAGGAATCAGTGACTGCAATGTGTGTTCATTAAACCTTGCATCATCCAAACATTTTTTCACAAGCACCTTCTTTTGCCATCTTTCATAGAGAATGAATGGTTTTCACTCAAATAATTCACTTGAATTAGTATGATTAATTTGAAGTAGGGGAATCATTCATATTTAATGCACAAATTTTGTTCAAATATCCAAGTATCTCTCTGTTATCTTTGGATGCTCCTTTGAACACAACATTCTGTTTCAGCTATTATCAGAACTTTTCTCTGCATCATGTTTCCAAAACACACTATCAAAAAAAGAAGAGAACAAGTACAGAGAGACATGCATCTGAGCTGGTATTATGATACAAAGTTAAGAAACCCAGGCTAGGAAGTATCGTTTAGTCATATCTTTAGGAGTTAGCAAAAACAATGACTTAAAGAACTGAGTTGGAAGCACAACTGTGCCTATCTCCATCTTCCTTTCCCATTCTGTTACGAATCCAAAATGTTCACCAGTAAATTATGTACCTTTCTAGATGTATTTCCTCTCAACATGTTCCTCACTTAAAATCATTAACACTCTACTTCTGACATCACAGCTGATTGTTACAAGACTGATTTTGATTTCAGAAGAAAGAACGACTTTAAGTAATGAGTCCAGCATAAAATACATAAAATATTAGTTCTCCCAGAAGCGTTTAGCTAAAAATCCTCCCAGGCTACCTATGACTCATGAACAGTTGAATGATAAGGATTTAGATGTGCTTTTTGAAAACTCCCTATCATTCGTCTAATAAGCCTCCAACTTTCTTCAGTTGTCACAACTCTGCACAGACATTAGTTGGGTTTTAAAGATGCTGCGAGCTCACCAGCATATGCTGACATGATCAGCTTGTGAATAACATTAAACTTGATTTCTCATCCACGATTTAACAAGCATCTAATCTATTCCTGGTTGTGGCACTCAGCCTCCTCTACATTAAAATTAGGCTACATTTAATTTTTGGTTAAAAAAAAAACTCCATTGTCACCACTGGTCTTGCTGAAGAAATCAATGAAAGCATGTCACCTTGGGAATAGATGGCAGAATTCCTGCCACCTTCAAAGGGGAAAAATTTCAGCACAAAGGTGAGATGAGTATATGCAGCTCAATGAGAAAGACATATGTAATAACCTGCAAGCAACCTTTAAAACATGTTTCCATTCCTACGTCTAATTCCATCTTCAGAGGAGATTTTTAAAACCCATCTTAAAGAAGAACTAGCATTCATGAGTTGGAAAGAGCAGCAGATAACTTGTAGTTCTTTAGCACATGAAACTAACATTTGCTTCTGTAACATTAAAACCAAAAACCAACAGGTGCTCAGCCAATAGAGTTGCTGAAACTATGGTTTCACTTGGGAGGATGAGAACAAAAGAAATGAGTAACAGCAGCTGGTAGCGTTCAGCACCCTCACCCATAACAGTACAGTAATATAAAACTGGTGTGGAAAGGAAAAATTAAAAGAACTCAGATCTCTGGAGCTGCTTTATGCTGTGAAGAGATGGCAGTCAACCGATGCTGTATGACGTTGCAGGAGGAAAAAAACAATAAACATTAGGGCTGACAGAGCCCAGCTACTCTCCAGGGTGCCTCTGTAGCTGCTGTTTGTTTAAAGATTTTGTGTTCCTTTGAAGTTCAAAATCAAACTGGAATAAATAACACCAGTCCATTATGAAAGCACTTGACTTTTCAACAAAATAAAAGGCTCAGAGATTTAAACAAACAAACAAAAAAAAAACCAACATAAAACTACATTCCTATTTTGTCCTTTATCACCATATCCTGCAACTCTTTTAAAAGTCATTCAACTTGTGTAAAAGGGTAAATCCTTACACCTCAATGCAGTATATCTGCAGCAGTGCAGTATATTTGCATCAATGTAGGATGAAGACGGCAGCTGACAGCACTTCAGATCTGCCCACCTTTCATCAGGAGTTACCTGAGGGTCATCACTCCCAATCCATTTTCTCTCCCTTGCAAACTGTGTCAATGGGAGAATGAGAAATAGCTGTACTCAGCATTGCTGCTGCACGACTAGCATGTAGACAGCAGAGGGAGCGACTGAGGCAGGTTTCTAATGATCAGAATCCCTCGGGGTTTTCACCTCAGCCAATGACAAGGAACCACATTGTCAGCAGTATGGATATGCATGTGTGCTGCTGCTTCCCTTCCTACACTGCAGAAACTCACAGTGAACATCTCACTGACACTGCACAGTCTTTATCTGTAGTTCTTTCAGGAAGTTTCTTCGTAAGTCTGACACGAGAACAGAATGTATTTTGCACACTGACAGTACAGGGCTTAACGATTGATGGAGAAAGAGACGCTAAAGTGATTTCAGGGTTAACAACAAATGGTAAACATTGCAGGTAGAACTAAAGAATAAGAACTTGCACATCCTATCCTTTATCTACTTACCTCCAAAGCATCTTTTTCTGTGTAAATCTTCCTCCCAGTGAGTAACCTGAGAATGAAACAGAAATCTTGAAAGAGCACACAAAACAGAAATCTTGAAGGAGCCCACATCTCCCAGGCAATAACAGCTTTGTTTACTCTTTGAAAAGATGAAAGCTTGGACTACAGAATACAGGCTTAAACAATTTGTTCACCACACAGTCTGCTGTACCAGACTGCAGTCTTTAGAAGTTACACGTACAGATACACAGTGCTTCTGCAGCATGACTATACCACTTCTAACCCAAATTCCGTACCCTAACATTATTTCACACAAGCCTTCTCTCTCCATCTCCCACGTAGCTGCTCTCTCCCTTTATGGAGGCAGCATCATAATGGATTATCTCCTGACCAAAGAGTTATGACTACGTAGACAGAGTGGGCATGAGGCCAAATTCTTACTTCTTATCAGATGTTGCCATGGTGGAATTTCTAAATCAAAATTTGGAAGTTTTAGTCAAACTATTTCAGTTTTTATAGTATAACGTATCATACAAGTTTTTGCAGGAATGGGTAGAACAAGAGAGAGGGAAGAGAGGTATTTTTTCAACTTGTTCTAGATATACAGGTCTCTGGAAACAGTCATGTAAAAGGAAAGACTGGAGAAAATAAAATAATGGTGTTCCTCAAATAAATCCCCCTTTTTCTTCCTGCTTTCAATATAGGACAGTAGGTTTGCAGAAGAGCACTACTTTAAAGCAACAGCTAAATGCCCAAACCCAACATATACATGCAAACAGTACCATACTGAGACAAATGAAGAGTTTATCTCTGGGTTTTCTTGACTATAGAAAGAAATCGAGTACTTACTCAGCCTCAAACTGGTTAGGAGTAATTATATCAGCAACAGGTACAACTTTGTCCCTATAGACTGGGAGGAGATCCTTAGGCACATACTGTAGGAGAAAAACACAGTATCAAATGTCATCAGCTATTTCAGATATGGGAGTGACATGCTCCTTCCCTGAACTACCATTCATGCTGACACTTAGTAATCTTAAAGCTCCCAACGTACTGTTAGGTAGCAGGAATTAAAGTGGTTGTGCATCCTGCAGCTGGTGACAGTGGGAGGTGACTGAAACCATCACTAAGCACACCTAAACTTCATTAAAAGGAATCCATGTCTAGATGAAGAGTTTTGGGGTTCCCTCTTACCAAGATGACAAAGTATAAGGAACAAAAATGGGAAACCCTTTTTCTTGTCTGTATCTCTAAAATAAACTACTTTGCTGTTGTATCAAAGGAATGGAAGTTCTTTGCTGCATCACTGCAATACATTGGTTGTACTGCACTGCAGGGCTTGGGGAAGAAGCAACATTCATGTTCTGTGTTATTCTGCCCCCTCATTTCAGTGCAACATTTCTAGAGTGTGCACACATGAATGGGAATCCAATTTGTAAACTGATCAGTGCAATTTAATTTATTGTAAATTACATATTGTAAATTACAAATACTTGTGTTACACACAAAGCTAACAAACCACTCGCATACTTTGGTGACTTCAAGTAACGAGGGCCAATACTCTCCCTTCTGCACTCCTGTTCTACATCCATCACATCTCCTTTAGCTATATGCAGCCCATTAGCAAAGGCAGGCTGATTCTGTAACTGGTGATATACACGAAGATGAAGCAAGAGCCTAAAAGACTGTAAGTCCTTCAGACTTGGAAGAAAGTTGAGAAGTATCAGCTCTTTTGGCACGCAATGGAGTTCAGCTAGGAGCTAAGCTGCAGGCCTCAGCTCACCTTCCTGCATCCTGTTGTAGCCCTATTTAACAAAATCTACATTAAAGTTCTTTTTTTCCTAGTAGCTATTCTTCATTAGCACCCCATCTTCTAACTCAGGATTAATCTTCCCTTTTGTCCATGCTTTATTTTCTCTATTAGGCACATCAACTACGTAGGGCAAGGTGTACATATAGATGCACCCAAGTGTTAGCCTCCCATTTCAGCTGTATTAGTGACAGATAAAACCTCATTATGTTACTGACCACTAGGTGATATCAGAATACACATCATCTTGAGACTGAGCTCACTCATGTTGTCTTGATGAAGTAATGATGTCACTGGACTCAGCCTTTAGACAGGAATGCAAGACTAGGTCACATCCAAATCAAGACCTCTTAAATAATCATTTTACTGCTTTTTACATCAGGAATGAGTTGGTGGGTTGTGTGCTAAATTTTCTCATCTTCTTCCATCTACCTTGTCTTCTACCCAAATGATATGGATAACTCCATGCTTATGACTTCTCCCAAGAGCTTTTCAAAGTCACTCTACAGCTAATGCAGATCTACAGCTATTATATTTCTGCCTTGTTAGAAAAAGCCTAGGACAATAAATATTGCAATAGACATAAAATGAAAGAATGAGACCACAAAATCAATGGCAAATTTATTACTAAGTGCTACTTCATGTGACTTTTCAGGAGCAGGTAAACTGTAAAAATGTACAAGGACAAAAAGAAAATCATAGAGTGTGACCAGCTAAGGCAGAAGAAAATAGAAAATATCATCACTGCTGATCTTTTCCCACATTCCACTTTTACTGAAACTATCTGCTAGTGTTGATTAAAAATGAAACATTTCTTTGTTGTAATGCAGTGGATCCAAACTTTTCTGTCACTGTAACAGCCCAATGCCTAACAGCTGTATCAACTCACATGAAATAAGTCATCTTCATTTAGGTGCAGCTGGTATGCCAATTCATATAATCACAGATCGTGAACAAGACTACCAGCCGGAACTGCTATCTTGACAGAAGATGGGAGAACTCCAGAGAGAAGTGGAGGGGATTCAGGAGGATATTTTCCTCTGCACAGGTTATGTAGTCTACCTGTTCTCTCAGCATGGAATTAAGAATAACTCCCAGGGCTATGCAGCCATTATTCTTCCCTGATACTAAACTCAAGCAAATACAGTAGTAGTACAAATGTAATTGACGCTGGGATTCAGAGCCACACTTGAGGAAAACGCCTGAGTCTTTGGTTTAAAAACTAATAAACTTTTATGCACATATATTTACACAGCAAATACTTGCTATACAAAGAAAACAGTAAGTACTAACCATGGAGCCTTCTCCATTCCATTTGTCTCCCATCACTGGATCACATACTGTAACAGAGAATAAATATAGTTTTAGAAATGGGGCCCTATTTTTACTTAAGTGCAAAAACATACTTGCCCAACATACACACAAAAAAACATTGTATTGTACACATTAAAATTATGTGTATTTAAAAAGAAATAAAAAAAAATCCAGGCCAGAGGACATAAACTCAAATTTAATGTAATAACAGTAGCACACATTTGGCATGTGTCCTGAATCTTCAGCAATGCTAACAATGTATTTTAAGTGCCTTGGTTCCAAGAAAGAATGGAAACAGCCCAGCCTTGTACATGAAAAAAGTATTAATTACATTAAGAGAGCTTTCAGCAAGATAAAAAGAGAAAAACAAATTGCAATGTATCAAATAAACGTCCAGTGAGTATCTAAGGAAGTTTCAACAAAAAACAAGTATCATTTGTTTACATTTTGAAAGCATTTTCCATACAATATGATCTCAGTATTAAATATAAGGGATCTTAGAAGTTTCACTACATTCTCTTTACCTGACCACCTTCTCACCATTCTATGCTTCTTTCTGTTCATACTCCAGTACAGCTTTTAGCTTTCGCAATAGCAATATATTGCAAGCTAAAAAACTGAAAATCAAGTTCATGGAGATTTCTTCACTACACCTTCAGAACAAGAACTGCACTTGGTTAACTTTACATCTGCCATCAGACTATGCAACATGGTGCCCTGCAAACCCTGTTAATCATTGCAAATTCCTGACGACACAGTTTGTTGATCCTGAAGATGGTTCAGTGGTCATACCCAGTTCTCCATCCCAGTAAATCCTCACTGACTTTGCTCTGTTATTGTAAATTCTTTGCTTGATTCAAGCCCATGCTGATTGAGTTCATAAGTCCTGAAACACTCAGGGAATCTCTTCTCACAGGTCTGTTGCTCTTCAAGCATTCCCAGGTAATCTTAACAAGAGGGGAGCAGAGTTAAACATGCCTCAGAGCTTAAGCTAAATTATTAAGCTTATAAGGCACATTAATATACCTGTGGGATGGAGCAAGAAACCACATCAGGGCAGTGGCGGAGAGTCTACCCTACTTTTGACTGACCTGAAAATCAAGAAGGGGCTTCAGGCATTCGTGCTCCCAGCCTATGCTTATGAATACAAACAGCAACAGTCAGCTGGGATTTCACAAAACTTCCTTTCATACAGTTACCCCTTAATACACACTTTTCTTTGGATGTTTCATAACATATGAAATACACTGAAAGTATCACAAAAATTAAATCAACTTTCAGAAATGCTGAAATGAAATTTCATTGGAGTCTGAGCTGCTCCCAGCCAGATCACAGCACAAGATGACCAACATACTGAGTAGCATTAGAATGACATTTTCATCCTAAAATATGAAAATGATGGGCAGGTGCAACAAAGAAGCAAAAAGAATTATAAATCACATCCTTACCATATACAAGGTTAGAATTTTGTTGCTTCAACTCTTGGACAATATCCACCACCATTGCAAGAAATGATGTGTCTCTTGTATATCCTTGGGGAAAAACATACAAACAAAGATACCTTTGAAGTAGATTTTCAGAAAAGTCTTTTTTTTTTTTTTTTTTTGTAAACACTTCTAATTCTTTGTGTCAACACATGACACAAAAAAAAATAAGGGGGCATTTTAAAGTATTTTATTTAGAAATAATATGTGGAAGACAAGTCAAAGTAATCTCTAGAAATACAACTTCTGAAATTCATTTGCTATATGCATCATACATTTAGTGCTCATACAACTTCAAAATGCTTGGACGTGTATGTACAAAAAGGTTTGGACTAAAGGAAAAAAAATGTCCTTCTCATCCTTCTCTTTAAAACAACAGTCTGAGCCAGCACTATTTTGTACATGGCACCTAAATCAAGTTTAGGTATGTGTTTAGGTTAAGTTCCATATACTCTTCTCATATCCTGGTTAGAAGCAGCATGGGGTGTTTTTCTTCCAACATACTAATGCAATGGAGAATGAATCTTGACCACTTCAGAGCAACAGCCAATATACCAGTAAAATTCTTAATTTTAGGCTTAGCAGCGAAATAAGTTGTAAAATGGTTTTATTACATCTCAAGGCCCTAATCACAATGGTAGCACTACAACATTCATATAGTTATTGATTTATAATACCTGTTCTCTTCACTTACATATTTGCTCATTGTGTTTATTTTATATATTACTTTATAACATATGTTAATTGGTACTTTTATTTTCACTTACTTTAGTTCATGTAATAGCATTATTCTAGCAAGGTAGTGTCTTCAAATAAATGCTGATTCCAGTAAAATGTATTTTTAGAGATTTTTTTTTAAGTTGTAAAATTGTTCAAATTCTTACATACTGAGGAGAAACAGAAGAAACCTCCATGTTTTGGGGGGAAGTGCTTTGTCCATATTAACGATAATCAGAAAAAAAAAATAAAGACAAGGAAAGATTTTATTTTGAAGTGGGCTCTCATGGTAGACCAGCATAACAAGAAACAAAGTTAACAGTGGCACTTCAAAAGCACTAGAGAATCTGCGTTTATTTGGCACCTTGAATGCTTTCCTGCAAATGAAACAAATAGATGAAGGTCCACAAGTAAGTGACAATCACAAAAGCTAATGAAGTGTCATTTTATAGAACCAGACTGAAGAGAATCATTTCCATTTCAGCTAAAATATCTACAATAATCAGACATGCAGCTACAGTCAAATACTATCTGCTGATCTGCTGACAAATTAACTTAAGTGTTTGATAAATCATTTCCAGGTCAGAAGTAGCAAGTTATGACTGTGCAACACAGTGAATTACTGTCTCTGAAGAGAAAAATCTTTTGACCCTGGATGAAGAAAGACAGATTTTTATGTTCAGCTACAAATCAACTCAACACTAAAAGAGATTAAGATCATAGGAAGTGAGTGCCATTTTCACCCACTTCCCATTGTCTATACTGAAATACACTGAACAAGACTTTTAAACAAGTTTCTACAAACAACAGACCTATCTATCTATACACCTATACCCACAAGTCATATTTTAAAAGGCATCATAATAGTTTTTCTTCAAAATGTCTTCTATTGTTAAGTGAAGATTTCTGATCTATTGCATCCATTTTTGCCACTAGAAGACACTAAAAGAAAAGGAGTTGGGGCAGCTTTCAGGAGTGGAAAGTAAAATAAAAAAGGAACACCTCAGCAAAGAGAATACTCAAACACTGTTTGTTGCCTACTAACATTTCCTGAAAACTCCTGCAATACAATTGGCTCTTCTGGGAAATGTGCTCTGTGTATCTTCTATCAAGGAAAGAGGCATTGGAGCAGGTCCAAAGAAGGGCAGCAAGGCTTGGATGGGCTTGGAGAACATGCCCTACGAGGAGAGACTAAGGAACTGGGGCTATTTAGTCTGGGGAAAAGGAGGCTGAGTGGAGACCTCATTGCTCTCTTCCAATGTTTGAAAGGTGCTTACAGCGAGAGCGGCACTGGTCTCTTCTCACTGGTGACAGAATGAGGGAAAATGGCCTCAAGTTGCACCAGTGTAAGTTTAGGTTGGATATCAGGAAACACTTCTTTACAGAAAGGGTTACTAAGCTCCGGAATAGGCTCCCCAGGGAGGTGGTTGAGCCACCATCCCTGAATGTGTGTAAAATCCATTTGGGTGTGGTGCTCAGGGACATGGTTTAGCAGAGTGTTGTTAGAGTTAGGGTAGCTTGGTTAGGTTGTGGTTGGACCTGATGACCTCGAAGGTCTTTTCTAATCTGAGTGAGTCTATGATTTCATGATAAAAAGGTTGTTCTTTTATTTTTCAATCTTAATTAACCCATTTATGCTGAAATTTATTAACTTTAACTCAGTCTATTTTCTATTTAGTCTCCTTTAATTTGGAAAGATTTATTGAAATGGAAGGAAAAGTAGCTTTTCAGATATACTATATATTTCAATCCAGAATGGTGGCTTGGGGGTTAAATCCATTCAGTTAAAGTCTGCAGTTTTCTCTGTGTACAAAGAAAGCACCTTCCTACATGAGGAAGCTGTGAAGTTAATTAAATCAGGCAATTTAATTCTATTTACCTTTAAAAAGTGGCTGCTCACTTCAATAAAAAATGATACTGTAATCTAAACCAGATGCATACCTCCCACTGAGGTGAAACCCCGTCAGTACTCTAAAGAAACAGGAATTGGATGAGAAGCAGTTTGTAATTAAAAACACTCTTATAATGTCTCTTTTTATAAAGCATTACACACAAAGTTCTCTTTGCAATATTTATGAACACTTTCCACATAGTGGTGCATAAAATTACATCCCGCAGAACTGCATCTACTTGGAGAAAATGAAAGGACCTACAAGAATAAAATATCAAGAAATACAACAGACTAGAATACAAAATCTGTATCGAAAGCACAACCTTTCAAAAATCAGGTAGACAAAACATGGACATATAACCACATATAAGTTATGCTATTGTACAGCAGAGAGCTACTAATGAGAATTTAGTAGAAAGTGTCTTCAGAATGAACTTAAAAATAATATTCTGACATTCCTCCTTTTTTTTTTTCTTTTTTGTAGTTAATATTTTGTGAGGGACTATGTCTGTACACAACTGTCCTGTACAAATTTGTAAACTATACAAGAGGATCAATTAACCCATTTTCAACAACAGCCTTCAGATTGGAAAAGACTGCTTCAAACTAAATAGCATAAGCAGCTATGACTACAATATACAACTGAAATTGCAGGAGGAGTCTGAGGAGAAACACGGGAGTTCTTGGTTTGGAGTAAGGAGCAATAAGTGTAGGAACTGTTGAGTCACAGCCTGAACCACTGATTGAGCACCACGGGAAAGGACCAGGTCAGCCCTGGGAGCACAGGTGAAGGCAATTCAGCTGTGTGACCCGAAGGGGTGGAGTCTGGCTGCACCTCTCCTAGACCCTTTTTAAGGGCTGGCTGCCACCAGGGAAGAATTTCTTTTTGGGGATTGCTTCTTGGTGGAGAGTTCCCTTATGAACATGGAATCTTCTGATATGGATAAGCAAACTTCTTTCCTTATAGTACCTTTCTATCGTGCCAATCTTTCTGTCATTATGCTTCTGGTGAAACACCTTTTCCCATCGCACTGATCTGTTCATTCAATTGCTACACCTGATACTATCTCTGTGTTCATTTACATTTCATGTGAACTCCAGAAAAACAAGTTATTTTTACCTGTGAGTACATAATCATACTGGTTGACTTTGTTCAGTTTAAGTCCTTCATACAGTTCATGAAGTTCATCAGAATTTAACACCTGACCCTTCCAGTGGGCATAACCTGCAAAAGAAAAGCCAGGTAATTTTACAAAAGCAAGATTTCCTAATCAGGATCATAAAGTTCAAACACTTGAAGAGACAGTATCAGACATCAGCAGCAGAAGGCCTTTCTTTCTCTAATGCACTATTACTGAATGAATACTGTTGTCAGCAGAACTGTTCCATTCTCACTATGGGGAGGCTAGCAGTGGAATCTATTTTTGTTATTACATATTAGTATAAAAAAAACCTAAAGGCAGCAGGATGACCTTTAATTACTAGCCATGAACTCTACGCTATGCAGAGCCCAGATTTCTCCCAGAAGAAAACGGGCATATATCTGAAGACCTCTTTGCAGGTATGCAGCACTTTCACACTTGTGTAGCTTTCATTGGCACCTACATACACTGCATACGGTGACCACAGCAGAATTATGTCATGGAACATTCTTTAAACACGTGCATTCCAAAAACAGGACAATTCTCATGTTGAGGGTGCTGGAGGAGGCAAAAGAGTATTAGAAAGACACCAAAAACCAGACAAATAATATCCACATCCTTGAATGATCCCTAGGAACTATAAGCAAGCATTTTTGGCTGTGAAGTGAAAAAGAGAATGCTTCCAATCTTCATTAAGCTCAGGGTTTGTTAAAAAGCTTGTGTTTTTATTAAGTGAGATTACAAAAAGTGAAATGTTACACTAGTACCTTATTCCACACCACCCCTGTGAAGAGACAAAGGTATTTTGTCTTTAATTCCTGCTCTTGAATTTGGAAAATTCTGTGATGAAAACTCTTGGCTTTGACTGTCACTCTAAACTGTGTTATTAAAGTAATTGCCAAAAGGTGCCCAGAGATTAGGATAAACACATTTTTCAGTTTCCCTTCTTACAAATGCAAAAACACTCACAGCAGGGTGAGCAGATGGATCATTTTGTTCTCCTCATCTCAAGAAAGCCTGGTCCCTAAACCATGACACTGTGCCAGCTGGCAAAGGGACTGACTGCACCAGCACTAGGATTTTCTCCATAGCAAACGGTTTTTAAAAGTCTTTGCAAAGAAATGGACTAAGAAGGAGGTTCCCACATGTTAGGACAGTTGTTCCACACCAGCAAACAGATATTGAAAGTGGCAACATCTCACACCTGGGCATTCCTCTAGCTCCAAGTATAAGAGGAACCTTGGCTACAGCTGCCTCAAGCACTTGGCTTACTCAGCATTTATACAACTGCTTGTTCTACCACATCACAGTTTCAGAGAAAAATAACCTACCCTCTCCTTTTTCCCCCAGACTATATTTCTATTAGTACTCCAAAGCCAGTTTGGACAGGAATGCAATGCAGACATTTGTGTTCCACTGTATCCAGACTTCACCAGAGAAGCTCAGCTCATTCCTCCAAACACGGTAATTCACCAGGCGTGTAAAGAGAATGCCCTCCTCTAGGGAAGAACTCAGGGAAGTGAAGCCACAGCTCCTTAGAAGATAATAGGCAATGCCTTCACTGGATCTGCACGGAAATAGAATTTCACTGGGAGCTGAACTCTGTCTGAGTGAGAAGAAATCAAATCAGTGCTGATGGTGACATGGAAACCACCCTGAGCCCTTTCCCCAGGGTATCTTCATATAACGTGACAAATTAAGTGCATAATCCCATGACCCTGACTTTTTCTTTCCTACTCTCCAGCCAAAAAGCTGCTTCTGTAGAGACAGAAGAAAAAGGCAGTTACTGTTGTTTAAAAAGGACCCTGGGATCCCAGGAAGATGAAGGGAACTGTAATGAAACTGTAAGAGCATGGGTAAGCACTAGTAAGAATCCAGGTAGATATCAGCAGGTCAAAAATACAGCATGCAACTGCAAATAGCAAGGAATGACAAAAGCAAGCCTAAACGTGTAAAGGCTTTATGGAAAATCACCAGAATTAAGGACAGTAAAGAGGAACCACTGTATTTCTTGTCTGGACACGAATACTTGTCAAGCAGTCAGTGGAGCTGAAGGTGCAGAGTTGCACTGCATGCCTTGCAACAAGAACTAAAGGAAAATCAGCATCCTAGAAATGTTACTCCCATACCTATGCCACTAAATATGGATGCTGGGAAACAGGAAGAGAAAAAAAATTAAGTCTTCTTTTTACTGCCACTTACTAAATCCTCTCCCTCTGCAATCACATCAGAGTGGCACTTAGTAATACAAAAGCTCAGTCTCACAGAATCTGGCTATCTGCACACACTGTACAAAAATCACAGCCAAGAAAACTTAATGAGTTCCAAGCATGTACTTGGAAAAAAAAAAGACTCGGTCCCATTTGGAAATTCCAATGGTGGCTAGGCACAGTACAAAACATTAATAAATATATCCCACATCTTGGATGTTAGTTTCAGATTTTGGCTTGTGCCTTCCAAAAAGGAAGAAAGATGGATTTTTCTTCTTTTAGTTACAAAACCATACAATAATTCCACTCATTGCCTATGAGAGCAGAGGAATGCTGCCAGTCACGACATTGCTTCCCAAAGCTGCATTTAGCTCACGCTGACTGCATTTGTCTCCTGGATTAATAAAAAAATTTAAACACATAGTTGAACATAAACTATACAACATCTGCAAACCCTTCTACTTATCTGTATTATAGCCTTTTATTGCAGTTAAATGTTATATGTATGTTTTCTAAGTAGTCAAGGGAATAAAAGCCATGTGAGATATGATGCTTCTTGCCTCTCATCTCTCTAAAATGATGAACCTGTTCACTAGTCTTCTGGGAAATTCTTCGTTCACCAAAACACCCAAGAAGAATTTATGTATTTTTCTTTCTAACCTTCCTCTGCTGGCACATTTTTCTTTCCCTTGGAATACATCTATAAGCTTCTCAATTACTTCCAAGAATGAAAAGAAAAAGAATAAAAATCCCAGACATATCAGAACAACAACAAAAAAGTCACCATTTAAGCACAGCAAGGCATGTAAGATAACTTTGTTTCCAATGAGAAAAATTCTGTTCTGAGGTTTGAGCTTCCTCTGTTTGCTCTCTGGAATAATGTTCCAAGTATCCAGTTCTGGGCTCCCCAGTTCAAAAAAGACAGACATCTAGAAGTCCATTGGAGGGCTACAGAGATGATAAAGGGCCTAGATCATCTCCTGTATGAGGGAAAGCTGAGTTACCTGGGTCTGTTCAGCCTGGGGAGAAGATGACTTAGAGGGGGATCTGATAAATGTTTATAAATATCTGAAGGGAGGTGGGAGGCAAAGGGATGAGGCCAGGCTCTTCCTGGTGGAATGTAGCAATAGGACAAGGAGTAATGGCCTAAACTAGAACATAGGGAGTTCCATAGTAACATACAGAAAAACTTGTTAACAGTAAGGGTAGGATGGAGCACTGGAACAGGCCGTCCAGAGAGGTTGTGGAGTCTCCTTCTCTGGAGATATTCAGGACTCATCTGGATTCCTACCTGTGTGACCTATTGTAGGGTACCTGCTTTAACAGGGGGCTGGACTTGATGATATCTTGACGTCCCTGTGATTCCATGATTCTATGATACTTGTCAATAAGCAAGTATTTTAAATGAGGAAAAGGAAGAAAGATCGGGTGCTTAAAGCATGTGATGGACAAGCAGTCTGGGCTCAGCTGTGCAAAAAACTCATACACAAATGCAGTTCTAATTTCTCCACTGGACAGAACTGGAGGATTATTTACAGCTGCTCAGTGGAGGAGTAAAATATTGCCACTGTTAGGCACAAGTGGGGATTATTTCTTTTTGTCCCACACTCTGTAGTTGTGAATGACTTTATATAGGTGGCAGACTGTGAAGAATCACATCGACAAGAAATAATTACAATTTCTCATGTATCAGAACTACCAGTCAACCCAGCTGCCCACACACACCCACTAAGTAGAAGTCAAAAGTGCTTTGTTTTAGAAAGGAAAAAAAACATGCAACACCAAAGCCAGACTATTTTTTCTGGGACAGCTTCAAAGGCAGAATTTGGAGGTCAAAGCAAACACACTGCATGCTTACCATTCACTTGCCAATTAAAAACAAAACCATAAATCACTGAAAAATTAAAAGCGTGCCCCCAAAAATACTGGTAGTCAAAGTAAGACAAGACTAGATCTTTAATTTTGCACCTTAGACAAGTAGATGCTTTTGCACACGATAAAGTAATAAGGAACTAAAAGCCCCAAAATGCTGTAGGTTGCATGACAGATTCTTTTATTTCCACACGAAGCACGATGGCATTCAAGAGTGAGTCACTCTAATCATAGCGTAACATTGCCTCACGGAGCAACATGACACTGTTCTCCAGGGGGGCTGATTTAAAACACGTTTTCCAAATCTCAGGATTATCAGAGACTAAAGAAAGCTGATTTCTCTGGGTAGGAGACAGCAGAAATAGGTCTGTGGTATCTTAATCATTTCTTAAAAGAATAATGGTTCACTAAAGAAAGTCTGTTAGTCATGAATTCCCCCTGGGTTTTGTCTTTTACTGACAAGATTAAGTTTAAAGTTGGAGATGTGGAAGAAAATTCACTGTGTTAAACTGCCACATCACATACTTTGTTACCTGTACCAAGCCAACCATGTCACATTCTTTTTGTCTTCGCAGCTAGCCTCTGAAGCAGAAGTTTAATATTGACTGCAGCAAGGTTTCTAATAAGATACTGTTCTCATAGGAAAATCAACAGCTTCCTTCCCAGTTCACCCAGCACATGATCCCTGTGTACTGTGGCACTGCTCCAGACACAAGCCACAGCCCAATACTGCACTTCACGTTCACTAATCCCACCAGTATCACAGACCTCACGTACATTAACTCGTGTGCTGTTATGCACAAATGAACTGCACAAGGACACTGCTCCATATTCTCTCTTGAAGGGGAAGTTCTATTCCTCCTGGCTTTGCAAAACTAGGTTTAGAATCTATATGTCTACCTGTGTGACCTATAGTAGGGTACCTGCTTTAGCAGGGGGTTGGACTTGGTCTCATGAGGTCCCTCTTGACCCCTGTGATTCTGTGATGAGTTCCAACTATTTTAAAGAACTGCAATCTCAGAAACATTCTGTTTCAAGAATCTGACCTTTCTATTGGTAACGTAATTTGCCTACCTTCAGATACATTCAGTTTGTGGTCTAATAAAAGCTCTTTAGAACTCTTTGAACACCATATAAAATTGATTTATTCTTAACACTGAAAACCCAGAAGTGACGAGACAAACACCAATCCATTCTGAGCATCTCGTCATTATTTCAGATGCAAAAAATTGCTTAATTTCTGGAAGACTGTAACATTTTACCCAGGCATTAAAAATAAAGCGAGCGAACAAAAATCACTAATTTCCAAACTAAATACATTAAAGTCACATCAAAACCTCTGTTAAAACATAAACACACCTTTGTACTCTACCAAAGGTTACAAGCAGCATAACAGCTTTTTGCCTGAGCCAAGAGAGATCCTACAGTCCTTGTTTAATTATTACTTCTTTTGTGCTTTTTCTCTGCTGCCACTTAAGCTTTTAAATGATAGGAACATCTCATAGACTTCCAAAAGCTGCCTGAAGCTGAACACGCTGGTTTGCTCTCTATTCAACAAATTAAGCAGGTGATTAATAAAGATGTACCTCTGAAATACTAATAAACTATTTAAGTATTTTTCTCTCTCTCTTTTTTTTCCCTCCTGTCAGAAACCATTCTTGCTCTTTCCTGAAACACTGAAGTCAAAATTAGTCCTTTGATATTTCCCAGAGTATATGTCTCAAACAACTTGCCAACACCATTACAGTAGATGTAACTCTACTGAGTCAGAAACAACAACTTGGAGCACATTCAAGGGTGAAAGGTAGTACTAAAAATGTTTCCAAAAATAGTGTCCTCTAGCAATGAGAATGTTAGGAAGTCTGAAAGTATGATCTGAATATACGATATTTTGTTCATATTGAGGCCTTGAACCCAAATAAAAATATACCTAAATGTATTAACATTCTCATTCCCTCCTATTCTCACCTCCAGAATGCAATTTCAGGATAACTGCTTGCCTTCTAGGTGAGCATACACACAGAAGAAACATGTTTAGCTCACACATTTGGGGTTGGCAATGTGATTATGAGTGTCATAGGGCCATACCATAGAGAAAACAGCAGAGAAGACTCCCTCATTCACAGGACTGCTTGTGCAGATGGCCATACTCTAGTTATTTCAGTCTCAGTAGATTACTGCCTGATAAAACTAACTCTCGTTCTGAAGTAGCAGGACAGAACATCCCCATGTCATATCATGTACCAATCCCAAATCCATGGATTTTTGATAGACTCAAAAATTACAATTATGTCCAGTATCCTGAAAACAGGAGTGAAACCATAAAACAGAATTCCTATCGACAGTTACTCGCTGAGCTGAGACACACATTATTGAGTACAGCTCAATCCCTGAGGGGCAGCGTCTTAAGATGCACATAAATTTTTTACCTGTGTGGTTTGAAAACTGGACAGAGTTCACTGTGTCAACTTCAAATCCCAGAACCTGCAAGAAAACATAGGAGTATTTCTTTTACTGATACAGCTTTGTCAGTGTTACCAATACCACAAAATACAGGGCAGCATTCCTATTTCCTAGTACATACTTCAAAATCTTTTAGTGCTGTCTCAAAGTCAAAGCTGAATCAACATACATGCAACATAAATAAACAATGCAGTAATTTGGTACACAAGAGGTTATGGAAAAAGACCGACACTGGCAACAACATCAGCAAAACAGAGCTCTGAATCCTCAGGCAAGAGTTCATCTAGGGATAAGGACAGAGAAGTTTTCCCAATCAGCAGCAGTTGTGGTAGCTCTGAGGAAAGCCTTGGCTAGTCTTCCTTGCTAAGAAAAGCAGTCTGAATTTCCAGGTGCTAACGGAATGCAAAATACAGAGGGAGGATGCTGTTTGCATTTCGGAAAGCCAATCTTTCTAAAAGGAGGATTGAAGAATCAACAGATCTACATGATGAGACACACTTGGATTTTACAAACAGTCTCTTTACAGGCTAGTGCTAAGAGAATAGAAAGAAATCCTGGATAATTAATTTGGGGAACAATTAGGCAATCAGTGGGAACAAGCTTTCAAAAAGACAAGCTAAAAATAAGGCATGTACCAAACCCATCTGCCACCTTGCATTACCAGCAAGTCGAATTCTGAAGTAATTGCTAGTGCAATTAACAAATGTATTCCTGTTGCTCAAAAAGAGACAAAAATCATGAAAAAGAAGAGTACCAAATCAGGAGAAAACTAATGAGGATTATTAACCTGACAGTACCTGTTTAATGGAGATAGGGACTACTCCCTAGGAAGCCATTTTTAGACACTGTTATCTGTAGCGAGAGACATTCTAATGCAGCAGTGACATAACAGTCTGACATTCCGTATTTGCTTGCACAGCCTACTTGCTCTGAGTAAGAATTCTCCTCAAAAGAAGAGCTGCTATATACAGCTCGGTGAGTCATACCAGGAGATAATAGTAATGATGCAGTCCTGTTTATGATCCATTTTCAGGCAATTTGCTGAGAAGAGGGAGAAGGCTTTTTGCCAGTCACGTTTTTTTTTCACTCCGCAGCACGTTTCTCCCTTTTCATCACAAAGGCAACTCCTTCACATGCATTAAAAATCTCTGGGTGGAGATTTCCTCAGTGCTTGTACTTTCTTCCTCACAGAAAGCCATTAAGTAACAACCTTTTCTTTCAAACCCTGGACCATTATACAGAGAGAGAGGTACGTGCTGCCATGTAGAGTTCTTTTTGCCTGCAGGCACTGCATTTCTGGCACACTACAGCTCAGAGTATAGGCAGGTCTTCACACAGTAAGTGCCCTATTCCAACATTTAATCAAGGTATCTGTTCATTCTTAACTAAACAACTAAGTAATCTTGCATAAACGATGGGCAGAGCAGTGGGTTGTCTTGGCGTGATCAAGTAAAAACTCTTCTCTGCTTCTGTTCTTCTCCAGTTCCTTATTTCCTCTTGGTGGATTTATTTTCAAGTATAGAGAAATTAACAGTATGTGAACACGGCAGTACTGTTAGGACCTTAACCCTGGTTTCTGCACATGCTCTTCAAAGACATGAATGAGAGAACTGCCTCTACAAATGTCATCCCGTTTTCAATTCTCCCTGTAAAGAACAGGCCTAATAAATTCTAATAGCCTTCCATCATCTTGGCAATAACTACAAATTAATCCATTCCCATGCAATACTTACATCACACATCTCCAACTACTTAACATCTGCACTTTAGAACAGATTTACTAAGATTTATGGGGGAACTGAAACTAGATGATCTTTAAGGTCCCCTCCAGCCTACAATTCACTAACCCATAGGTTGGATGGCAAATAACTTTAAAGGCAGATCCACACAGTAGTTCTGTCAGCGTTCAGTGTTCAGTCAGCAGAGAACAAACTCAAGCTGGTAATGGTTTATCATGGTTCAGTGAAGAGTGCAGTTGTCTCTATGCTTGGCTTGACAAATACAACAGAAGCCACGCGTGCCACTTGGCCACTTTGGCCATCAGAGTTACAAATGCCTTTACTGAGATACTGACTCTTTCAACTCATACCCAGTGACACATCATGTTTCCACTGCTTCCTGATTTCTTTTTTTTTTGAGTAAAAAGTTGACCTCCCTCTTGTTTTAAAGCTCCCTTCAACTAACGGAAGGCTGCAATGAGGCCTCCCCAGAGCTCTCAACTCCCCAGGATGAACAAGCCCGGCTCACTAAACCTGTCTTTGTAGGAGAGGTTCTCCAGCCCTCCAATTACCCTCATGGTCCTAACGCAGATGACAGCAGATACTTCCCAAGTGTAGTGTCCAGGCTGCAGTTGCCAGAGACACATATCTTTATCCCTTTTTTTCAGACAATCTGGTCTCTTGCAGGCCCTCCAGCAGCGATCACTTCCTCTTTCCACCCCCTCCTCCTGCCGTCAGTCTGCATAAATATCATTTGCCCACAGAGCTGCAAATCCTGAGCGAACCTAAACCCAAAGCCTGTTTGGGTAAGGATGATAAGCGCACTCCAAGGGAAAAAGATAACTGACTTCATCTCAGACTAAGCACAAGTCAAATAGTGTTCTTCTTAAGACCGCAACTAACGTTTCCTCTATCATGTCATACATAAGTCTCAGAAGAAAATGGCAATTCCAGCAGCTTTTAAGTATCTTCACCAAAGGGGGCAGAACTGTTTCTAAAAATGAATCACAAAACACCAAAAACAGGATTTGGAAGGCATGGCTGGCAGATCCACATGACAGATTTCAGGAAAATATCTGGAAGATTAACTCAAAATACACACACTGGAGTAGAATGTATTAGAAGAAACAGTTGCCATGAAACGCATACTCCAACATTACGCCTGGGATCAAATGAGGCTGAGCTCTTTCTCATTATCTTTTGGATGTGCCAACGTTTATGCATTTCTTGTTGAGTTAGGAGTTACAGCTTTGTTTAAATTGTACCTCCTGCCCTCCTTTCCCTGTCAGAAAACATTTCAGTCACATACACACTAAAACATGCCAGTCTTCCACTGCCGGGAACTAGTAACCAACCAAGACCATGAGAAATGAAAGACTACAAATCCACGTTCTTCCAAGAGGTCAAAGTTGTGACTGTCGTGTAAGGGGGAACTGTCAAAACAAGAAGAGAAGGAAAACTATGTTATAGAAAATGATGACTTTAACAATAGAGAAAGACTCGGAAGCAAATGCAGCATCTTAAATTCTGCTTTAACGACTGCTAAAGTTTATTTTCTATTTGTATTATCCACGTTATGTACTGATGGTCTAAAGACAAATAAAAGCAACCATTTTAAGCTCCTATTTGCTATATGATTGTTACTACCGCTTGAGACAGAAAACTATTAGCTTCCAAAATTAGCTTTGCCACAGAGTAAAGACTAATTTAAATTCTCATTTAATAATTTTATTTACTCTGAGAAATGCTTTTAAGAAATGCAAAAGCTGTTAATGTAGCTGACTCTACATACAATTTGATTTGCAACATTACAGGCCTTATAAGAAAAAAGGTAGGAAAAAAAAAAGAGAAATCTGCACAACCTCTGAAGCGTGCAAAAGGAAACCGGTCATGTGATTTACTTCTACACTGATTGCTTCCTTGGGTACTAAACATAGGAAAAATAGCAAAACAAATTACTCCCAATGTATTCCATGGACATATTGAGAGAACAAGAGCTCTACAGGTGGCTGAGAGAGAGGCTGTAGAACTGCTGTCCTTGGAGGACTACAAGACCCAAGAGGACAAGCACTGACCAACACATGAAAAGCCTTACCCATTGTGCTGCTTTGGCTATAAGGATAAAAACCAGTGTCACTGTATGTTTATACTACTAACTATGCTGGCTTTGTCAGTAAAGACACTGTGTCCTTTGTTGTTCAATGAGCAACTGACCAATTAAACTTGAATGCTTTAATTAGTACTTAATTTAGGCAATTTTAGAGAATAATGACCTAGTTCTGCTAGGTTGAAATTCAATTAAAAATATCTTTCTACTCTGCAATATCATCTGTACATATTGCCCTCCTTGGCCAATAGAGGCATCTCATTCTAAGGTTTGAAACTAAAACCACAAAGCAGTACTGCAGCTCATATGAAAGGAAAAATCCAGAATAAGCAATAGGCTTATAAGAAAGAAATGCAGTGTGAAGGAAGAAAAAAAAAAAAGATTATATAAGATTATGTAAACATGATTCTTCTTGACAAATGTTCACAGGTTGTCACCCATATTTCACGAAGCAAAACAGAAACCTCCATCCACTGTCTTCAGTTGCCTCAAAGCTCTTGATTTTGGACCAAATAAGCTTTATCATACTAGAACATAGCAAAACCAATTAATCCAAGTGATCCCATAAACCACAAATTTAGAGAAAAATATCTAAATCAGAGCTGTAAATGAAGCTCACATTCATACAAACAGGAACGTAAAGCATCTTATTTCTTTTACGCACAATTAAGAGTTTCACATTCAGATTGGAGCTTGAAATGCACCACGGGTGAAATTTTCACTACGCAGACTGTTTGCTCACATCTCTAAAAGATGAGTTTATTTCCCAGGGGTATGCAGTTTAACAAGCAAGTGGCACTGGCTAAGAAGAAAGCAGAAGATTATGTTAATTAGGAGAATTCTATGGTTCTATGGATTCTGCTAACTAGATTACGTCAACCAGATTCTCAAAGAGAACCTCTCAGACTCCATTTTTGAAAGGAGGATTTGACTTGAATGCATCCAGTTCTCCTCATATGAAATGCAGCATTATTATATAATACTTAATTCCCTTGTACTTCAGCACTTCTGCTTAACAAGATATTCAGTTTATAAGTGAACCTCATGTAAAAAAAGGGCGACTGTTTCAATGAACATTTAAATGATGAACCACCAAAGCAAGTACCCTATCATTTGTGCCAATGGATGGCAACAGACTAATGAGTTAGACCCAAGCAGAGAAAAACAGAATAACAGAAAAAGGTTTAACACAGACTAGACAACCAAATCAAACCCATCCAGACAGGGCCTAAAAAAAGTAGCTGGTGAATTAAGTGAGGAATTCCTACTAATGGATCATGCTACTAATTTATCTTCCTGTAGTGGGCAAGATCACAGAACCATAGTGGGAGCTATTGGTGAACGGTTGGACTCGATGAGCTTGTAGGTCTTTTCCAACCTTGGTGATTCTATGATTCTATAGAATGGTTTGGGTTGGAAGGGACATTTTAGCTCATCTAGTTCTACATGCAGGTCCATTATCAGAACCAGTCATTAATTTTAGCTGCTTTCCAACCTGATGACTAAAAGACTGGGATGCCTAGGAATGACTTACTAAGTCATGAAACCTGGTCAGATCACACTGCCTTCACTTAGAAGTGATGGGGAGGCAATTTTATTGCACGTTAGCAAGCAGTCTGACCCACCATACTTCACAAAAATCCACTGCCTCAACTTAGAGTGATTGGCTCTGCAGATAAAACATTCTTGTGGAGAGGCTGAAAAGCAAGGAACCATGACAGAAGCTGAGATGTGGTTTTAAACCAGTTCTAAAAGAGTGCTGTGTGTTCAGACATTTTTGTGTATGTGCTCTTCCTCCTGGTCCAAACAAAATGCTTGTACTATTGGAGGTTTTCCCAGCTAGCTGGGCCTCTTGTCCAGACAGGCAAGTTGTAAAGCAAAACAAGATCATCACAATCTAACCTCTAAATCATTTTATACTTCCGAACTCTTTCTAACCACTGTGCTGCCTTCTAGAGACGTGGAAGACATATGGAGGACTCGATCTATTTTCATGCTATCTTAAACACAGCAGTACTACAGATTTCAGTGACAGAAGTTGCAAAAAATAAATGCTGCTCCAAACACTGAACATTTCCCCCCTTAAAGCACTAGGGGATGAGCATAATACTCATCCCACTCATATGAAACAGTATTATCTGCCAACAGTGAATAAGAAATGGCACCATCACTTTACAAACCTGTCTGCATCACTTGACCTCAGATGTGATAAGCCAAGACTCTGCTCCTCCCACACTAAGAACATAGCTTGGAACAAGGCCCCGGTCCTTTCTGTGCTACCAAAGAGCAGCCTCAAACACGCTGCACTGCACATCCTCCATCTGTGTGCTGCAATGTCTGTACAGGGCTGTATCATACCCATTTCTTTTTTCAGATATATTAAAACTGAGTTTAACTTAAAGTCATTAATGGCATTAATATTAATGCCACAGTTAAAATTATCCTGTCCAACAGGCTAACCGAGTTGGTTGTGTTGTTCTTCCTTTTCTGTCTGCTAAGCAATGGTGGTACTGCTTTGCAGCAAGAAAGACTCTGCATCAGGACACAATACACTATGAAGTACCCAACATCTAACAAGGGTTCTTATACACAGGCAGAAGCTTATGTAGCTTCATGATGAGGCAAGCCCAACTCACTGCCAACAGGCCACATGCAGCCCAGCCCAGCCCACCCCAACCTGCACTGTGGTTGCCCCCTGCCCTCATGGTGGCAGTGCAACAGTGACAGGGGGTCATCATGGCTGGTACAGATATTTATGAGCACGGCATGCAGGAAGGCTCTTGTTCATTGATGACAAAAAAAGGCATAGAGCAAATCATGGAATCATAGAATTTCTCAAGTTGGAAAAGACCTTAAGGATCATCGAGTCCAACCACAACCTAACCATACTACCCTAACTAACAGCCCTCTGCTAAATCATGTCCCTGAGCACCACATCCGAACGGTTTTTAAACACATCCACAGTGGTGACTGATAAAAATATTGTTTTGTAGCTGAAAATTTCCTCCATCAGAATTACTGTGCTCTTTGTATCAGTTGTATTTTTTATGGAGATAAACAGGAGGCATTACTTTTGGTGCCACCTACATACATGCAGCCCAAGGCAATCTCTCTTCACTCAGTGCAGCCCAGGAAAGTCAAAAGGTTGGACAGTCGTGTACAAGCTTTCAGAAATTTGTCTTCTATGGCCATCACTGTCATTTCAGGGAACATCACTTCTTGGAACACAAATATAGCTTAAAAGGCTGAATTTCTGTAATCAAACTAACTCAGGGCTGGAGAAAGAGGAAGGTTTTTCCAGTTGTGGCTTGCATCTCTCGCTGGCTGTGCGCCAGCTCTTTCATTTAATTGCTCTCCTTACATTTGCTACAGGATCACAAACCATACATTGTACCGGATAGAGAAAATCAGAACACAAGTTCAGTTTGGGAAAAGGAACCTGGAGAAAAGAAAAGGCAACCAGCAAAGCAGGCACAATAGCTGGCGTGGGCTGATAAAACTGAACTAAAATCACTGTTGACTAACCCAATCTTCTGTCTTCGAGCTTACCAAGTAGATAACAAGAACCCTGTAGGTATAACAGAGCTGTATTTTAGTATAGCATTTGACAAGGCGCTGCAAAGACAAATCATTAAGACGCTAGAGGTATTTTGCCATGAGAAAAATACAAAAGCACATAAATGGCTTAGAAACAGAGGTGCTGGAGGTAATTGCTGATGATTCATTAATGCAGAGTCGGGTACCAAACAGGCCACTTCAGATTCTAGAGTTAGAAAAAGATCATTAAATAACAGACAATTTATTAAAAAAGGTACAGCAGATGACTTTGAGAAAAAGATATTTAATGAAGGCAGGCATCAGAGACACAGGAAAGGCTGTAACAGATACAATAAATGGTGTTTGGATAGTTCCTGATACTTACTAAAAAAGAGATGACTTGAAAAAACATACAAAATACACAACACAAAGCCTACCAACACAAAAATCATGAACACAAAAACCTCTGACAGCAAGAGAAGGATATTATTTTGGCATTTTTTCCATGGGCTGATATGAAACATGTAAGTTTAAAGAAGGAGATTCATCTGGAGTCCACAGCAATTCTACATATAGCTGTTTGGTTTACAAGCAGCATTTTACAGGAGTATCATCTGTCTGTAGCACTGCTTCTTCATAATCCATAACAACTGCTGCAACTTCTACACCCATGACCTCTGTCACTATAGTAAGATTGCTTCAGTCTATTGTAGGGGTAAACAGTGAATGACTGAAACTCTAGAGACTAGTTCAGGAGAAAATCCTTACAGAAAGAGGCCCAATAATACTGTGTCCAGTCCTTCTGGGTCTGATTTGGTCTTCATGAGTTTCACAAACTCAGGTTCGGAAACATGGCCCAGAGACTTCATTACAAGTTTCAGGAGAGTGCTAGATATAAAGCCATTATCCTTGAGGTCACAAATTAGCTCTGAAGGCTCTTCAGGAGCAACAAGGGCTATATCCTTGGCAAAAAATACTCTGAGCTGCCTGTTCACATATTCCAAAAAATTTCATTCCAAGTTACTCAAACAAACAAGCTCCTGTGCCTTCAAGATGTATGAGCCCATCAATATTGCATTACACCAGTTCAGTTTGGGATCAGCCCAACTCAGAGTCAAAAGTTTCGTAGCACAGATGCTCAGTTAACCTTTATACATGCAGCAGGTCACACACTCCCCATCTGATGGGGTCAAGTGATGGGTCAGCAAGACAGTGATCTCATTACACTGGGCTAATATAATGAAAGACAATGAACTATCAGTCTCTCTCCCCCCTTTATTCTTTCCAGTAAGGAACAAACACAAAAGAAGAATGAGGTGGTATTTTGAATACCTGACTGCCTTCCCCCCAAGAAATACACTTTGCCTCCCACATCCTGAGCCTCTCTCTACTTACTAGGTAACAGTAAACCTTGATATTGACTTCAGATGCAGAAGGTGCAGTTCATCTGTAAGTCACAACACAAGAGGAGATAGTTTTAAACTTAAGAGTAGATTTAGATTAGGTATTAGGAAGAAATTCATGGTGACGGTGGTGAGGTTGCCCAGCGAAGCTCTGGATGCCCCACACCTGGAGGTATTCAAGGCCAGGTTGGATGGGGATTTAGGAGACCTGGTCTAGCAGAAGGTGATCTTCAAGGTCTTTTCCAAACCGAATCATTCTGTGATTCTAGAGATCCATGCTTCTGAAGAATACTAAAACCTGCAGGATCTCTGCACATTTCAGATTCATCCTTTTCATGCTACTTCCTTCTACATTTGGATGTAGTTTGACTAAAACATCATACTTGTTACTGCAAACTCTTGCCAACTGGAATCACACACAGTGTGCTACACAAATAAGCTTATAAAAACTAATTAGGAGAGGCAGACACACAGGACAGCAACAGTACTGAGGCATGAACTTAATTTCATCTTTATTTTAGTGAATCAGATCATAGAGGAGGGCAGAAAAAGTAACAACATATTATTTCCCCCCTGATTTTTGTTTTATTTTTAATCCTATTGCTTATACTTTGGATAGCTAGTTCTTTAGCTGCCACTCCATTAACAATGCCTGGCAAGTACATTATGTACTTCCAAGGTGGAGCTATACTGCAAAGAAGAGATTTGTTTTATCCAGCACGTACGCTACACTTGGCCTTCTTAGGTAGACTCTGAATGGATCCCACTCTCCTACTATCACTTCAGATGTTAAACTGCAAGATAACAAATGCCTATAAGAACAGAACAGGACAACTTCCTGAAGGAGGCGTCACATCTGTAAACATCACAGCCAGACCACTATGGGGAAAGTACAAAGCTTCTGTAAGAACAGTTAAACATCCTCACCAGTTCCTCCAGAACAAGCAGATGTCTTAGATCACAGTGTGCTTTGAGGAATGTTTCCTTTGGACAAGATACCAGGTGCGGGAGCCTGGGGCTTGTTCTCTCCCTGAGCCACAGTTACGCCAAAAAGAACTGTCTGTGGGGCTCTGCAGTGAACTGGGTCAGAAAAATGACTCATGAGATAAATAACTTGACAAAGAAGGGGGAAAAAAAGATTATTTATAACCTGGATGGCTTTTCAGACCAGTTAGCCACATGGCCTCACAAAATGAATTGACATGGACAGAGAAATAGTGCAGGTGGAAGAACCAGCTGGTGTTGGGAAGGAAGGTTGCTGTAAAATACATGGAAACACCATTTTAGAAACATATATATATATATATATATATATATATATATATATATATATATATATATAAAACATACATATATATAAAAAATATATAAAACATATATATATATAAAACACACACATATATAACATATATACATATAAAATTTCACTAGGTTTAGGCCAAATTTGGCTAAATGCACCACCGTAAGCTCAGACATATCGTTCCACAAAAACAGTAACACATTTTGAGAATTTATCCAACATTTGTTTCTGTTATAGCTTATTTTCATTCCCTTTCCACTTTCCAGAAGTCAAGGAACAGAATTATCAAAGAGCTACAAAAAAATTATTGTAAGATTCAGGAAGAAAACCAGTGATTCAGTGTTAATTCCAAACAAATAAGTTAACAAACAATGGAACATTTAAGGCGAGAATCAGAGAAAAGATAATGGCTACATCATTCTTGGTTGAGGTTTCCATCCCATATCCCCTTCTGAGAAGTAAAGTACTACTGGTCCCACAGTGGAAAAAAGGGGAACAATTGCAATCAGACTGGAAGGGTTCCACCAACCAGAAGAATCATTTACTTCTGCTTTCAGAAATCACTGTATCAACAGCTCAGAAATTGCACCTCCAGCTTGCACTGTGTCACGGGGCAGGCTCTACCATTTTTCAGCAAGTGCTCCATCGCTAACTGAAGCCAACACATTCCTCTGGCAAGAAGTGCCAGAGTGAGGTTAAACCAACTGTGCAAGGATTTCTACTGCCAGTAATGAAAGCCCAAACCAGCTAATATGCTCAAATTTACATAGGCTGACATAAGGCGAAGAAAGTTGTTTTTTAAATGAATCATGTAAGAGGTTGTTGTAACAAAACAGTTTCTCCTGCTCTATTTTTAATTGTTACAGATGTTAAGAGAACTGGAGCTCAGAGTCATGGATGAATTAGTGCCAACGAATACAAAGTCCTGAACAGACACAGAGAGCAACAAGGTCTCCCATTTCTCTGGAGTCAATAATCCCAGTTCCCGCTGCTGCACCCCATCAGACTCGTGCTCCAGATCCTTCACAGCTTCACTGCCCTTCTCTGAGCACACTTCAGGGCCTCCGTGTCTTTCTTGTAGTGAAGGGCCATAACATGAATGTAAAGCCCCAATTCTTGCTTCGGATGCGCAATTTAGGACAATCTCTGGACACTACAAACAGAAAACGTATTCTTTTCCCTTTGCATTCATTTTTTTAAGAGTTGATTTTTTCAGCCTTTGATCTCTAACAAAAACAGGGGTTGGCCAGTAAATACATTTCCTATTGTTATTCTGTAAAGGCCTTTGATTGATTCACCCTTCTTCTGACTCATATAATTGATGCTATAGAAGTAGTTTTTGAAAAGCAGAATAAGCAGGCATCTTAAATAAGAGATACTCCTATTCCTACTCTTTCCCTGTACAATACTTGGTACATTTGACTATACTGTTCAAAACAAAAGATTAAAAAAACAAAAAGCCTGAAACTTTTCTTTGTTGTGGCATCAGATAATCATTAGAAACAGGTTTACAATGGTTTTGATCTCAGCACATGCAAGCAAATTCTATCCGTGTCCGAACAACACACAGTTGGAGACTATCCTTAAATACCACAGAAATCCCCAGCTATGTTGGCCAAAGTTGTTTTACCATTTCTTCTTACGATAAAGAAGGAACTAAGACCACAGGCCTATTATCTGTGGAGAAGAATCACCGAGGACTGGTCTAAGAAACACGAGAATCACCTGTCTTTATTAACACCCAAACAGGCAGCTATTTCCATTCTTCATAAATAAAAAGAAACAACAGCAACAAAACCGCTGAACAAATTTGCAAAGGCTCTCATTCTGTACTAGAGGAGCTGTTATGGTGGTGTCATACAGGGCAGGGAAAACAATTTCAGATGCCAGACCCAAACAAAGCGTGGTATCTCTCCATGCTTTTAGTTCCATCTCCAAGGTAAACAGATATGGAAAAGGAAGTCAAGAACCAAATCATAACAGAGACAACATTATCTCAAATTCTGCGAGCATTAGGGCAGATCAAAAGCAAGCAAACAAACAAAAAAATCACCATCATGTTCCATTTGCATTATCAAACACACAGTAAGAAAACAAACTACAAGATTTGGCTGTGATTGCTACTTACACATCAACAAAAATCCACAGCCTCTGGCTTGCAGACAGTATTATTTAGCCCAGTGGACCAAATGTGAATGTCCACTGCCCATGTCAGATCAGTTGAGATCTTCTCTTGTGTTTTCCTTGTCCTTTCAAACTTCTTTGGAAACTTACAGCAGCCCAAAGGACTGAACATACAGCCTGAAATATTCACTCACAAGAGCTGATTTTCTGATGGGTGTCCCATATAAATCTCAAATCCACCTGACAGAGATGTTCCTGGTGACCAGGATGAGGTACCTCTGCAGAACAGAAACACATTCATCCTTGTGTATTCACTCTGTGGTTTGTGGAGGCCTCTCACCCTCTGCCTTGCCAGCACTGCAGCCTCTGCTTATTGTCATATTTACACACATTCCTTCCTACCTGGAAGGTCAAGTAGGAGAGGGGAGTCAAAATGATATTTAAGATTATCAAAGAAGAGATCCCTCTGGGGAAGAAAACACTGACAGTAAAATAACACTGTGTCTTGTGGTAATACGTATATTTTTATTTCCTATCACGAAAATTATGACAAGTTAAGTAGGAGACACATTCCTGGATTAAAACAAGTTACCTGACTAACAATAGCAACTCCCTAACATTCATTTTACCACTTTTCATCTCCTAAATACTGGAAAAACCTAAAGCTTTTCCTGATACCAAAGCCACTCAGGTAACTTAGAACTACTTTATGAGCAACTCAGAATCACCTTCACAAATTTTAAAGGTAAATAAAATCATGCAAGCAAAAGCTCCTAAATCATTTGATACGATAATTCAAAGCATAGCTGAGGACAGTTCACCTCTCTGGGAAGTTACAGAATACTCTGAGTTGTAAGAGAACTACAGGGATCATGGAGTCCAACTCCAGACTCCACACAGGACCACCCAAAATCAAGCTCTATGTCTGAGAGCGCTGTCCAGACACTCCTTGAAGGGGCTGTGCCCACAGCCCTGGGCAGCCCATCCCATGCCCATCACTCTCTGGTGCAGACCTCTTTCCTGACCCCCAGTTGCCCTTCCACTGACACAGCTCTATGCTGTTCCTTTGGGCCCTGTCACTGTCCCTTTGAGGAGCTGCAGCCACCATGAGGCCTCCCCTCAGCTCCTCTGCTCTGGGCTGAGTACACCATGGGGCCTCAGCTGTTCCTGGTACATCTTGCCCAGCAGGCAGCACGTGCCCACATGCATGCACATGTGTGTGTGTGTGTATATATATATACATATATATATATTATATATACATATATATATACATATATATACATATATATTATATATATATATATATATAATAAAGCCTCATTTTGCTCAGAACCAAAGGAAAAGAGGAAATAACATGAATATGCCAGAAAATTTGCACTTATCCTCAAGACTGCCATCAGATCTCCTTACTACAGGACTTAGATTTATAACAGATGTATAACACAGATTAATAGACTTGGGTTTATAATTCTTCTCACTGGTTCAAAACAAACAAATAAATAAGTAACCCCACACAAAAAGAAACAGAAGGAAAATGAAGTTTCGCGTATTGGAAACTTGCTACTTCTGCTGTTCCACCAATACCAAGGTGAAAATAACTTCCTAGCAAGCACAACCTCATTAGAGGCTGCCTACATACAAATTTCCAAGTGCAGCAGGAGAGTTTTTTTCACACTGCCCCAGCAACTTCTGTGCTACACACCAAGGAACAATACACAGCATAATTCTGACAACCTCCCATGCAGAACCAGCTCTAAGTCACTTTTTAACTACCATAGTATCTAATTGTGCCATAGTCCAGGAGCTAAAGACACTTTCAAGGACCAACTTATATGACTTAAGTCATACAGAGGCTCATACGCGAGAAGAAGTCTGAGTAACAGAGCAGTAAGGAGATCCTCTAAGCCAAAACTGCAAAGAAGACAACAGTTGACAAGCCTCATGATTTCTGGAACAAGGGTTACAAGCATGAGTCTCCACATACAAAGATTTCCCTACTATATGATGATTTCCTGTGTACATCACCCCAAGCATGTATTAATTTTCAGAAGACATGTTAATCATAGCTGGCTGCTGCTGCTAAGGGGCTATAGAGGGATGGCTAGTAGGCAAAGGGGACTATTGTCCCACTCTGCTCTGCTCTTGTGAGGCTCCACCTGGAGTACTGCATCCAGGCCTGGGGCCCCCAGCACAAGAAGGAATGGGTTCAGACGAGGCCATGAAGATAATCAGAGGTCTGCAGCTCCTTTTCTACAAAGACAGGCTGAGAAAACTGGGCTTATTCAGCCCTGGAGAAGAAAGGGCTCACTGGAGACCTCATTATGGACTTCCAGTCCTTGAAGGGAGATTACAAACCAGAGGGAAATCAACTTTTTACATGAGTATACAGGAATTACTTTAAACTAAAAGAGGGAAATTCTTTTCCCAGAGGGCGGTGAGGCGCTGGCACAGCTGCCCATAGAAGCTGTGGTGCCCCATCCCTGGAGGCGCTCAAGGCCAGTTTGGATGGGGCCCTGGGCAGCCTGAGCTGGTAGAGGGCAGCCCTGCCCATGGCAGGGGCTTGGGGTGGGTGGGCTTTAAGCTCCCTTCCAACCCATATCACTCTGTGATTCTATGATGTGTGGCTTGCTGCAGGCCTGGTCTCAAGCACATCATTTATCAGCACAGATCATCTCTGGTGCCTAGTCAAGTGAGATTACAGCATCGTTTATTAAGCACGGATAACCCATGTCACAAGACTGCATGATAGCAATGAGATTTTTAAACAGCAAGCTTCGTGCAACCCCATCAGAGCAAGGGTCTCTTTATGGTAAGCAGCCAGATTGTATCATGAAGACATTTCACAAGCCACGTACCAAAGCTCACCCCAGAGCACACTAACTGCCACCAGACCTTAGTCGGGCACATGACCATCATAAAGGACAAAATTCACTTAAACCCAAGCAAGCCTCACGCACCCAATTAGTGAAGGGCTACGGAGGGGCGAAGCTTAGCCAAACTCAGCCACTGCGGGGCTCAGCCCCTGGCCAGCACAGGTCTCAGCGCGGGACCCCACACGCGCGCCCTGCACGCCGCGCCGGTGCTCCCGCAGCCGCCCGCCAGCGGCACCCGCCGGCCCCTCGCCCCGCTGCGAGAAGCTCGACCGTCCCCTGACCTTACCCACCGCCCTCGGCAGAACGAGGCCGTCCCGCAGCCTCCCGCACCGCGCAGCGCTCACCCACCTGCAGGGGAAAGGTGGCCGCCTTGTTGCCCACGTAGCCGCGCACGACGTGGCTCTGGATGGACAGCACCCGGCACTCGCGCTCCGGCTCCATGCTTGCAGCTCCGCCGCCAGCCCGCGCTGGGCCGACGCGGCGGCGGCGCCGGGAGCAGCAGAAGCGGCAGCGGGAGGCGGGGCGCGGGCGTCACGCGCTCGCCCGCCCCTCCTGTCACCTTCCGCGGGGGAGGGAGGCGGGGAGCGCGGCGGGCCGTGGCCGCGCTGAGCCGCGGCTGTCAGGCGATCGGTGCGGACGCCTAAGGGCCGGTTCTCGCGGCGCGGCCGAGATGGCGGCGCCGGCGGTGGTCCGCTGTGCGCGGCTGTCAGCTCCGGCTGCCGGGTGACGCCCGCAGGTTCCCGCCCGCCCAGTGTCACCCGGCCGCCCCCTCCTCCTGCGGTGTTGTGACACGCCTCGGCCGCACGCTGGGCCCGCAGCTCCGTCTCGAGCAGTGCGAGCTGCCCGTGGCTCTGCACCCCTTGGTCCAGCCACCTTCATTGCTTCACTCGGTGCCTCATGAATGCTTCCAGCACCCAGAGCTGTGCCAAGCACTGGCCAGCACGCTGGTTGTCAGCCATTCTGCCCTTCACACCACATTTCCACCTGCTTGCCACCATTTGCGATCAGCACCTCCACACAGCGCAAGGCCTGACGCTCCAGCAGCACACTGCCATGGTGTGGACAGTGCACACATTATAGAATCATAGAATCACTAGGTTAGAAAACACGTCTTAAGATCAGCCAGTCCAACCACCAACCCATCCCCACCATGCCCGCTGCCCATGTCTCTCAGTGCCACATCCACACAGCTCTCAAACACCTCCAGGAGCAGTGACTGCACCACCTCCCTGGGCAGCCTGTGCCACTGCTTCACCACTCCTGAGAAGAAATGGTTCCTAATGTCCAACCTGAACCTCCCATGGCAAAACTTGAAGCCATTCCCTCTTATCCTATCTGTTATCTGGGAGAAGAGGCCAACCCCTACCTTGCCACAGCCTCCTTTCAGGTGGCTGTGGAGAGTGATAATGTCTCCCTTGAGCCTTCTCTTCTCCAGACTGAACAATCCCAGTTCCCTCAGCCACTCCAGATCCCTCACAGCTTCATTCCCCTTCTCTGGACACACTCCAGAGCCTCAGTGTGTTTCTTGTAGTTAGGGGCCCAAATCTGAACATAGTATGTCCCACCTGTCCCACAGCTCCTCAGGCACCCAGAAGGTGCTGTGAAGCCACCAACGCCATCCACAGCCACACAAACCACTCTGCAATGGCCCACCAGCTTGCTGTACTCTCAGGCCACACAGCTTGCCAACAGATTTTGAAGTGAGTGCAATTGTATGTTATTGACACACACACAGGATCCCTTCAGAGTGCTGTCAAAGAGTAAAAGATGTTTTGGCTGGCAAGTGCTGCAATACATCAGGACTCTGTTGAGATAGGACTTGATAAAATGCCTGGGAGCTTCATCTTCCTCTGGCCATTTGTCATTACTGACCATCGCAGGCACAGTCAAAGATCATGTCACAAGGAGAAATCATACCTGATGTCTCTTGTTCTTCTTAGTGGACAGCTTTAAATTGAGTCTGAATAGAAATATCATTTCTCAGAAATATTAAATTATATCTCCTCATGTTATCTAGTGGTAAATGAAGGGACACTCCATTCCTTTCTCTGTCATCACTCCAGTTGCAAAACACAGAGCTTGCTGTAGGCTGGCTTTACATCTTAACAGGCTCTGCTTTTGTTTGCAGTACTTAATGTCTGACAGCAGGATACAAAATCATCTCTACCAAAATCTCATGTTTTTCCCTTTGTACTAACTACTGATATTTGCACAAATTATTTGTCGAAAGAATATTTGAGGTGTTAGTCTTAAAGGAGTTGAGTTTACCGTAAAGAAAATGTGCAGTGCTTCTAAAGGTTACAGAACAACTTAACAACTACAGAACAACTTATATTCCAGCACAGTTAAGGCTGAGGCTTATATCTCCATCATCTATAAATGTAGGTATTTTCTAATTTGTATAAACTGGTGCATATCCTTGTAAGGTCAGAACAGTGATTCAAGTTGATAATGACTTGTGTCTTGTATGATTAGGATACAGCAACCTGGCAAAACATAACAAAACAACATTTCACATGAGGAGGTTGCCTCAGTGGAACACAGGTCTGTGTGGCAGGTTAAGGGCATATACTGGCTTTAAACTAGGAGGTTTACATCAGATGTTGGGGAAATTCTTTTCCCAGAGGGTGATGAGGTGCTGGCACAGCTGCACAGAGTAGCTGTGGTGCCCCATCCCTGGAGGAGCTCAAGGCCAGGTTGGATGGGGCCCTGGGCAGCCTGAGCTGGTGGGGGGCAGCCCTGCCCGCAGCAGGGGATTGGAGCTTGATGATCACTGAGGTCCCTCCCAAACAAAACCACTCTGTGATTCTATGATTCAGTTTCTGGTCAAGTATCTTCACTCTCACACTGGTGTCTATGTTACCCTAAGGCAAAAATGAGGATAAAGTGAGGTTCCAGCTTCCATTTGCTGTGACAGTATGAGGCAGGAGACTTGAGGAGCAAGACTGGCAAGTAAAGTCTGCTTTCATGAACTCTGAAGAGCTGAAGGCAGTACTTGTCACAGACCATAGACCATCAGATTTTTTTTCCTCTCAAAAGCTTACAGAATTGTATTAGAACTTGAGCTGCTTTTCCTAAGTGGAACAAAAAACACATTCTTGACATTAAAGCATCATCTTTCCCCAAGTAAGCAACCCAGGACTTCAAAGCATAAGGTGACAGCTTATTTAAATGGAAGGAAGGAAGGAAGGAAGGAAGGAAGGAAGGAAGGAAGGAAGGAAGGAAGGAAGGAAGGAAGGAAGGAAGGAAGGAAGGAAGGAAGGAAGGAAGGAAGGAAGGAAGGAAGGAAGGAAGGAAGAGGAAGGAAGGAAGAGGAAGGAAGGAAGAGGAAGGAAGGAAGGAAGGAAGGAAGGAAGGAAGGAAGGAAGGAAGGAAGGAAGGAAGGAAGGAAGGAAGGAAGGAAGGAAGGAAGGAAGGAAGGAAGGAAGGAAGGAAGGAAGGAAGGAAGGAAGGAAGGAAGGAAGGAAGGAAGGAAGGAAGGAAGGAAGGAAGGAAGAGGAAGGAAGGAAGGAAGGAAGGAAGGAAGGAAGGAAGGAAGGAAGGAAGGAAGGAAGGAAGGAAGGAAGGAAGGAAGGAAGGAAGGAAGGAAGGAAGGAAGGAAGGAAGGAAGGAAGGAAGGAAGGAAGGAAGGAAGGAAGGAAGAGGAAGGAAGAGGAAGGAAGGAAGGAAGGAAGGAAGGAAGGAAGGAAGGAAGGAAGGAAGGAAGGAAGGAAGGAAGGAAGGAAGGAAGGAAGGAAGGAAGGAAGGAAGGAAGGAAGGAAGGAAGGAAGGAAGGAAGGAAGGAAGGAAGGAAGGAAGGAAGGAAGGAAGGAAGGGGAAGGTGTCTTCTGCCTTCTCCCAGCTTTATGGGCAATTGTTGGAAGGCAGATGTTGTCCTTTTTTTCTGCTTTTTCTCCCTTCCCCAGCACTAGAGTATATTCCTTTGGGGCATAACTCAAATAACATCTTATTGGTTGCATGGTATTGCTGGGACAGACAGGGCTTCTCAGAAGACAGCTGTGCACTGACATTTCTGGGTTGTTTCTGTCCTTTTAGAGTCTGCCCTGACTGTATAGTTCCCTTCCTGATAGTGATATACTATCCACAGGAGGTGCCAGGAAGTGTTCTGGTGTTTACAGCTGTTCGTTCTAAAAACAGCCTGAGCGCCTCTGACATTCACACTGGAGCAAGTTCCTCCCCCAAGAAGTAAAGTACTCCTCATGCATTTATTAAAGACTGACCGTGGGTTTTGTATGGCAGCTATTTGACCATGTGGGCAAAGCAAGGGATATCCCTATGCCCGGAGAAGTCTGAAATAGCAGAGCACAGCTGATACCAGACTGCTTGTACACGTGAGCAGGGGAACTATGGTGTGGGTAGCAGTGCTGAAGCCCTCAGTAGGAAGGCAGTGAGTCTGCAGATGCAGAGCTCTGCATTCCCCTGCAGCTGCTGACAGTTTTTCTTACAGGGGAACAAACACATTTCTGTTTCTCCAGGCAAATGGAGAAACCCTTTCTATGCAGGATTACTGCAATCTTCTTAATATTCTGAAAGGAGTCCTCCAACCTCCTAACAGTCTTTATGCTTATCCATGAGGAGTAGCTGAAACCTCCCTTTGTGCTCTAAGCAAGGTATGTATATGTAGAGGATTAAGCAGTGGAACTTGCATGCGCAATCAAACGTAAGCAAGGGGATGACTCAACAGCAGCTGAATATCAAGCACCACAGTTTTTCAAAATATGGGTGAATTTATGCATCTATACACAAAAGAAGTTGCTACAAGCAAAGCGAAGCCCACAAATCGGTTCTCACTCCCCTCTAGAAAGCAGTTCATCTAAGCGTGAGCACCCAGTTTCTGAGCAGTGGTTTTGTTCTGTTTTTTTGGTTTTTGACCCCGCAGTCACTGTGCATTCTGCTGTGCTGTCCTCAAGCCTGCTCTCTATGAAAACAAACAAAGAAAGAAAACCAACTCACAAGGACTCTGCCAAATCTAAGGGTTACTAGGACTATGCAGAGAACAATAAGCGTTCAATATGTCACAGGGATCTTCATTAGAAGAGGAACAAAGTTCAGGTTAGATCAAATGTAAGCTAATAGGGAAGCTATGCAAAGCTTCCCACTATAGCTGCTGCCGTGGTACTTGCTGAGATGGCACCTCAAGCTCCTGACCTGCATGGAGGTTTTTGGTCTTTTGTTTTGCTTTTAAGTTAGCCTGTCCCTTCAAAGCAGTTCTCCTTGGCTAGAGCAGAATATCATCAAAAAATAAAACTAAAATTGTGAGTAGACAATCATGATTTGATGAAGAGAGGATTGGCCAAAAGACAACAGTTTACCAACAAATGGCTATGTTCCACAGATGTATTTTGTTCTTCCTATACTCTCCTTCTACCTCTCCTTAATCCCCTGTCATTGCACCATAAAGCAAAACAGACCTGGAGCAATACAAATAATTGGCCAGCCGGCAGTCCACGTCTTTTCCTACCTTATCTTTGCTCCTGAGCAGACAGAACATTTTTATTGGCTGTTTGTTGCATGAGCTGTGCCTTCCAAGGTAGCAAGACCTTTGGAATTCCGGCTGACAGGGCATGAAGAAGTTGCAAGATTACAGTGAATAACCAGTTTAGCATGAGACAACAGTGTCACAGTTTTGCACTAAAGGTAATCAACTCTTAGACTGCATCTAGGGCTTACTAGGACTGTGCAGAGAGCAGTAAGCATTCAGTATGTCACAGGGATCTTCATTAGAAGAGGAAAAAAGTTCAGTTTAGACAAATGTAGGCTAATAGGGAAGCCATCCAAATCTTTCTACATAAGCACAGCAGAAAGAATATAGGGCTGCCAAGAATATGAAGCACTCAGCTTGATAAGAGATGAACAAAGAGAGGGTCTTCAATCAGATTTTGTACCTTGTTTATGGATTCTCCAAATCATCACAGCACTGTCAGAAGACAAAAGGTCAAGATTGTGTAGAAGTCACACCAGCAGCTTTTCCTCTTCTCAATAAGCCTTCAAGGCAGCATGTTGGCCAAGCACAGAACACCATTGTGCACTCCCTAGCAAGAAGATCACCTGTATTTAAGATACTGTTTTTTCCTAGTCACTTGAATGTTAGCTAAGACATGATTATAAAGTAGCAGTTTACTATTAGGATAAATTCCTTCCCAGCAAGAGCAGTGCTGCAGTGGCACAGGCTGCCCAGGGAGGTGGTGCAGTCATCATCCCTGGAGGTGTTCAAGAGCCATATGGATGTGGCACTGAGGGATGTGGGCAGTGGGCATGGTGTGACGGGCTGCTGTTTGGACTGGGTGGTCTTAGTGGTCTTTTCCAACCTTAATGATTCTGATTCTATGATTACAGTAGCAATAATAAAATATTAGCCAGCATTTGACTTAAGAGGGTTATTCTTGTTTCACTTGGCCTATATGAAAATGATTAATGTACTCGGAAGATGTCAATAAACGGCAGGAAAGCTGTTTTCTCAGTGCAAGAAAGCAGATGATTGAAAATTGATTTTGCCATCACACCTGTTCTGCATGGTGAAATTAGAATGGCCATGCCAAAGCATTTCATAGTGCTCCCACTTCCAATGTAAAAAGAGTAGCAGCCAAGGCTGCTTTGCAGAAACCTCACATCCCATTAAGCCTGCAAACTAGCAGGGCTGATATGCATTCACCTTTGGTAAAAAAACAGCCTGCAGAAAAATTGTGGGACCACCTCTTCTTTAAGCAAAATTGAGGGAAACAGTATAGCAAGCAGTAATGTTGCCCACACATTTTGTTTCCAGCATCCAAGGAAGTAACACCATTGTGGAGCTAATCAAAGGGAAGCAGAAGGCCTCCTTCAGTTTGCTAAGAGAGCTGTGGTGCTGAGGTTCAGCTAGCAGTTTTATCCTGGCTGCTCATGCTTGTGCCTCCAGGATCCAATCTGAATGTTCTTGTCACCTGTTACATGATGTTGGTAAAAAGCAACTCTCATTACTAGGTGTTTACTCTCAGTTACGTCTTTTTAGTGCTTGTGTACTGATTCACATGCTGCAATACAGTACAACATGTGGTCACAGCAATGCACACAAATGATTTCATTCTGCTTTAAATCCAAAAGCAAAAAAAGGAAGAAAAATAAAAATCTGTTATTTCATTGCTTTGAATGGTTTGATTTCACAGGCATTTCCGTACCTGATTTTTAATATTTGACCTTGAAGCTACCACACTATGTAAATGTGTTTTATAAAACATGGCAGCAGCTGGAAAGAACAGGGCCTATCCTGGCAGCAGGAATAAGGCTGGCAGTCATGATCTGCCTCTCTCAGCAGCTTGTCCTGTCTGCTTTTTGCATCACGTGCTGTCCTTGTGCAGTCATGAGTCACTTGCTTCGCATCTCACTGCATCCTGGGGAGCAGTATTTCTTCCCTGGGGGAAATGTGCACATGCAGCAGTGAGAAGCCAGGCCACCGCTGTGCTCTAAGCACAACAGATTTGCATTTCAGTTCAAGCTGCAGGGAAAGGAATACATGGGATGTTGACTAATACTGCGTCTGTTTTTAGTCCTGTTACCTGGGTAATGGTAATTTCACTTTGCTCTTTTCCTCCAGCTATTACAAAAGGCTTCCTACTTTAATTTAACCTTTAAAAGTCTGAATGAAACCCAGTCAGTCTGCAATCGAACTACATAGTCCTTCCAGCTAGCACTAGCAAGGTGGTGGTAATAGAGGACTGATTTTAGGAGTATAAAAGATGTTAGTTCTGTTCTAAGCTGGAAACTCCTTTCTAATTTGCCTGTATGATCAAGGGACATTTCTCAACACTATTTTAGCTTTCATTGTTGTATCTTCCAGCGTATGGGAGATTGGTAATCACAGCCTGAACCTCTGATTAATCAGCTGAGGCAAGTGTGGGGTCAGCTGTGGGAGCACAGGTGAGAGTGATGTAGCTGTGCTCCTGGAAGGGGTGGAGCTCGACTCCATCCCCTCTGAGACCTCATTTAAGGGCTGACTCCCACTGAGGCAGCATCTCTTGGAGATTGCTCTCTAGTGAGAACTGCCCCAGCTTCTTCAGCCAAGGTGCCACCACTGGTGAGTTTTCCTTTACTTATGCCTTCTGTATGTTTGCTACCATCTGTATATTAATAACCAATACATCCAGAAACTACTATTCTACCTAGTTTTGAAGTTGTTCGGCTTTTTCTTTCTTGGTACAGAATTAAAGTGGTAGGATGAAAGCTGGAAGAAGTCAAAGGACTTTCACCGCTGGCTTCTATTTTTGGGTCCCTGAATAACAAGCTGTTATTTTCTGGAACTGAAGATAAACCCAGATACAAAAAAGCAGACATGCAATCCAAAGGCAGCTCCCTAGTCTCCAAATCTAGGAGGAGGAAAAGGAATAAAATCAGAATCTAAGTCTACTGTGGAGCATTCGCGTATCACCAGCAGTGCAGTTGTGTGTGAGGCAATGAATCTGGCTGCATGTTTCTGGAAAGGGAGAGCTGGAACGTGGAATGTTGTTTTTGACTCATTTTGGTCTTAAGCAAAAGCAGGATGGTTCATACAAAAAACATTTCTTTTGAGGACTTTTCATCTTCCTGAAGTTGGTGTTCTGGAGTGAAAGAAGAGACAACTTTTGGTGTGAAAACTGCAACCACCAGATACTGTAAAACATTCAGCAAGATACGAGCAGTTTTGAGAGCAAAGGTGTTTCTTTCCCTATGACAGCCTCTATAATTAAATATGCTAAACTGGTACGATAAAGATTGAAGATTGCATGAGACAAATGGGCAAAGACTGTAAGAAGTTAACATCATACAGATACCCGAGCTGCATCATCATCAGCAGCAAACCAACATCACTGCCCACGGCAGGATAGAAATAATCAGCAAAAAACTCTTGAATCATCTCCTCCCCCAAGGAGCTCATTCAATGTGCCCTGAAGCGAGTGCGTGCAGGGAGCAATCAGGAACTTCCTGCTCTTGGCAAAGTGACAGTACTGGAGTCCAGGCCCTCAAAAGCCAGCTTTGCAGCCTGTGAACATCAAACATTTTCTTCTTGTCTTTCCATAAAGAGCTCCTGAGTATCTAAGGAACAAACACTGGGCGCTCTCTCCTTTCTGTCAGTCTATGTGGAGCCAATGCAAACCTCATGAATGATTCTTGTTCTTCCTTTCAAAGGGATTAATGACAGAAAGACTTGAGGGTTTTCTTTTCAGAAATTACTCCATGGCAGGGCTCTGCAGAGACAAGTACACAGAGTGGATTGTACAAGCAGAACAAGAGTTTCAGCCTTCATTTGATGGCAAATATCTCCCAGTTGCTTACCACAGCGCCAAGGCCTACGGAAATGTAGCTCCAGGCTGGAATGAGATGGCTCCCTAAATTAAAGGGCTGTGGGATTCAGCTCTCTGGGGAGCCCAGCTCTTGGCACTTCCACTTCTTTTTCACAAATCTGGATCAAAGAGGTAGCATTTAATCCAGGGTTCTGTTCCAATACACATTAGTTTGTAAAGAACAAAGTTCCCTCAGTGAGAGAGATCGTATCATTTCCTAAGCGGGATCACAGAGCATGGTTAAGATGGGAGTCCAACCAAGCCTTGATCAAACTAACATGTTCAAAAGCAGGAGCACTAAGAAATGGTGCGCTCAGAAATCTTACTGGACTGTGGGGATCAGTCCTTCTTCTTAAACAGTACTGTTATTTCTTTCTGATCCTGTATGTACATTTTCGTGTGGAATATGACATTCAGTGCCTGGTTAGCCTTGTGAGCCTTCATGGAAGGTCAGGCAGAGGGAGAAACACTATCAGCTTCTCAGTAACAAACACTGCAGGAATGCTAACAGGAGGCAGTTTCCAAGATTGCGGAACTTTTACACGTTGTCAAAAATGCACAGTGAGCAGAATTCAAACCTTGCAGGGCTTTACTAATATCCTGCATGACAAACATCTGGAGGGCAAACGTGAAGAAGTGCAATTTAGCCTAGGGCCTGTTACAGCATATTACATGTACCTCGTGGAACAATAAGAAATGCTAATGGTTAAGCCACTGGAGATTTTCTTTTAAAAGCAACTCTGAAATTGGCTATCTGCTGGTGTTGAATCCAAAACACTGTGCTATTTCAAAAGAACTGCATCCATTCCTAAAAGAATGATGGCCCTGTGTATGGGAAATTGGTAATCACAGCCTGAACCTCTGATTAATCAGCTGAGGCAAGTGTCGGGTCAGCTGTAGGAGCACAGGTGAGAGTAATTTAGCTGTGCTCCAAGAAGGGGTGGAGTTCGACTCCACCTCCTCCAGACCTCATTTAAGGGCTGACCACCACTGAAGCAGCATCTCTTGGAGATTACTCCCTGGTGGAGATTGCCTCAGCATTTCCCATTGAAGACATCCATATTGGTGAGTTTTTCCTCATAAATAACTGTTTGAGTATCTGTTACCATCTTTGTGTCATTCTACCTTACACCCTGCTAACTAACTACTCTTGTGAAGGGCTTGGAGAATATGTCCTATGAGGAGAGACTGGGACATGATTTAGCAGGGGGTTGTTAGTTATGGTAGTGTGGTTTAGGTTGTGGTTGGACTCAATGATCTTTAAGGTCTTTTCCAGCCTGAGTGATTCTATGATTCTATAACTCTTCAAAAGGAGTCCATCCATAGTTGACTTGATTTTTAAGCCCATGCCTTAAAGCTCAGCGACTTCTTTGGTATGAAATACTAAAGGATAATCAGAGTAGTCAGAAATAATCAGGAAAAAATAGAGGTGGTAAAGCCTGACATCTGTCCCTCAGAAATGTCGTGTAGGGATCTCTACAGACCAGAGTCAGCTGTTTCATTCCAAAGTCAATTTCAGTAAAATCATTCATATTCCATGATGAAATTAACAGGGGTCTACAACAAATTTTGGGCTTTTAAAAACCATTTATTTATTTTTCAGTAAGTTTTCCCCCAGGAAGGGTTGTTCCTATGACTCTAGTTCTCAAACACACTATATAAATAACTTTGAAGGTCTCACTGTATTTCTCCTGGATTTGCATGGTGAGAATAAAATACAAAATATGCTTGTGTTATTTTGTGGAATGTTGCCCAGACAGATTTTCTTCTGTCTTCTTAGAAAGACCAGACAGCATGGATCACTGAAATGCTAACCCAGGTCCAACTTTCTTGCATGGATCACATAAAGAGCCATCGGGGGCACTGAATCCTGCAACGATTCCATGAAGCATATTCAAGGTAGGCAGTACAAATTCGCCTGTATAGCACCCCAACCAAAATGACTAAGATTCTATACCAATGGAGGGCTGCATAACTGTAGAGGAAACACTAAGTCATGGCCTGAACCCATGACTGAGCACCCCGGTGGTAAGACAAGGCTAACCCAGGGGAGCTCAGGTGCATGCAATGAACCTGAATGACTGGAAGGGGCGTAGCCAGGACCTACCCCTTCTAGACCTCATGTAAGGGTTAGAAGTGGAGGTGAGGGCATCTCTTGCTGGAGATCCCTGCTTACCTGAGGCCTACCAAAGGTAAGCAGTGCTTTTCTTGCATTTCTCTATCTCTGGCTGCTGCATTTGGGCTCTTTCTCATTTGCTGTAGCTAAAGACTTTGCCACCCTGCAGTTATCATCCCATTAAAGCATTACAATAATGCACTACATTAAGTTGTGTAGGGTAGTGGGGTGAGCCTGGAGCACGGTGTGGGCCATAACAAGGGGTCATGGGGATCAGGGGTGGTTGTGTGTCACGGTATATAATTGCTCGTTGTGCAGCAATTGGACCTACGGCTTTACATACTGTGTGTGCATTCCATTTGTCCCTGCTGGGCAAGGGTGTAGGTGTCAGGAGTCAGCAGCTTATGTTGCCAGCAACATTTGGATCTTGGCCCCACGGCTGAACTACTGATAAGGATTCTCACCTGACACCATGTAAAATAAAAGCACATGCAACAGTTAATTCTACGTTAAGGTTCTCTGCTGTCACTATGACCTTTGCTACTGTCCAAACATGCTACCATCTTAAAAACTTATGTATTCATAAAAAGTGTGTAAACCTCTTTAAACATGTAACAACACCACCACTTTCACAGCACTTCTTTCTGAGGGAAATCTGGATTCATTCATATTTTAGCTTTACCGGTGCTGCTTCTGAAAATTCCATGCCTCTTAGAAAAGTATTTTGTACTTTTTTTTATTGCTGCTGCCCAAGCACAGGACCACTCAGTTCCCAAGATGGAAATGTTATATACTTTGGATGTCTTGACGTAGGTAATGCCATGCTTCATTCCACAGAAAACGAATATGTAAACAGCTTTCAGAGTGCCCATCAGCTGCATGCTTTGGCACTTGGACAACTGTACTACTAATGTACACATTGCACCATAGTAGTGCTTCAATTATCTATTTCAGTTGTTGAGGAATTACTGGGTGTGATCTACTTTGTTTCTGCTGAGCAATTTTGCAGCTGCTATCTACTTTATGACACAGTTCCAAAGGTCGGCAGTTCAAGGTGTACGAACATGTGTACCTTATTGCAGCCTCACTCACTCCTAATTGTGTCAAAGTCTTCACCAGAATTGGTTACTCACGCAAGAGAAAAAAGCACTGCACAAGCAAGAACAACTTCTTTGTACTTTCAAGTAGGTCCCAAGACACTACCCTCCCCTTTCCACCTACAAACTTACCCGAAACACAATGGCCACAAAAAATAAGATGGTTTATTGAAATAGACTAAATGATCTAATGCTTAGACACCGTATTTCCATTAATAACGTTGTTGCAGAGGTACATAAATGACAGTAGAATTTTTTCCTACCTGTAATCAGTCTAAGCATAGGAAATACAAAAAAGGGGCGCTAGAAGCTTTTCAAGTCACAAAGCTTTGATGGAATATAAAAGATCTTACGTGCCCAATAATTTAAATAGAGTTTCAACTTTTTATGTTACTGGATAATTGTGCTTTTGAGTCCTCTTGAAGCTATAAGGGATTATAAACTGTTAAGAGAATGAGAAATACAAAGTTGATTGGATTTGTACCAGAAATGTAGAGATAACCATTAAAAAATACTGTCCTTTAAAAGATATGCCACAAGCTTAAATTTTAACTCGGAGTATGACGGGCAGCTTCAGAGATGGAAATACACTACAAAAAAAAGCTATGAAGAGACATCACACAGGCTAGATCAGTTTTTGCTTTCCTTCTTTCACCTTTGGGTGCACCTCCCCTTAGAGAACCATGATGTCTGTGCAGTCAATATCTCAGATGTTCTGTTTATTTCAACTTTGTTTACGTCTGTATTCAGTGTTTACTGGAATTATACCAATATCTGGGGTAATTTCCATTATTTAACCTAGCAATGCTAATTGAGCTGCACTGGTATTTATTTTTTTGTTTGTAAAGGTATCCTGAATGAAATACCAGACATCACTGACGACAATACGCATTGCAAATGCATATTGATAAAACTTTTCATACCTGACATAGCACAAGACACTACATGCACGAATCGCAACACAATCACATCATTAAAATTGTAGATAAAAAAACCTGACTGCCAGTGTTGTCTGATACATTTAGTGGTGTCAGCAACAGAATGCTTGCAGCGCAAAGGATCCAATGCCTATTGAAAAAGATCCAGACAACCCTTTAAATATATTTCCATAATAGGTTATATGTAATAAATAAAACCAACATGAAACCCCAGTGCATCCCAATGCTTGACTTTTCTAAGCGCACCAGATCCACCTGCTGACTGTTAGCATTTATATCCTTGGAGGAATATGGCATCTTCAACATATGGCATTGACAACCATGCACATACAAATGCATTTATGCATATCCCACAAAAGACTTCTCAAACACAGCACAAGATAAACATACAACATAGTTACTGTCTTGTCAGAAGATGCATTATGCTAATATATAGGATGAGATGTTAAAAAACAGGTTAACAACAGTTGTTCAAACAGGAAATGCTATCAGTTTTCTCAGATGGATTCGCCAGAGTTCTTTACTGAGGAAAGAAGAAGAAGGGGAAAAAACAAACGGGAAGAAAGCAAAGAAATTCGGTTCTTCGTTTTAATTGAGAAAAGACAGGAGCAAAAAGACTTTCTAACATCCTGATGGTGATACCACAAAGTTAGTGAAAGAACTGTCATGGTTAGCTGCAAAAGTCTGGTTTCAATCCAGTTGCATACAGGAACTACTCTGGCAGAGGACAGTCAGCACCAAAGACTGGTAAAAAGTAGTATTCAGCAATGCACATGTATTATGCCACAAAATTTAACTCTGCTCACTGAATTAGCAAAGCATTTACTAGTTCTCATCGTGCAAGGTATTGAAGTAGCCCTACTTCCTCTAACCTAGGGGATCCTGGAAAGAAACCGTGGGAAGTTTCATGAAGCTCTGACACCAGGTTGTATTTTGAAGCTGAACTCCTATGTAAAGATCTGCTGCAGAGGCCTGAAAGCAAAACTTTCAATTGAAAGATTTGATGTCTTTCAATCATATTAAAAAGATATTAAAAGAACAATTTTTAATTGTTCTCCCTTTCCTCATAATTCCCCCTTGGAATACGATAACAGTCTCTCAAAGAAGGACACAGTATTCCATACAAAAAAAATCTGCACATTAGTTAAAAAATAGTAATAAATCCATAAGCAACACAAGGAAATATTACAGAAAGAAATCTTCTGGTTCTACATCAAAGCCAAAGCAAAACTGTTTGGACTATCAAGTTTTACCCTGTGTTGGGAGGCACCGAAGACTTGAAAGAGGCATATCCTAACCAAAGATGCACGACGCTGATCTAGCTTTACTACAACCAGTGGTTCATTCACTGAATGAGATCTGTTCTGGTAAAATGTGGTGATACCAGCTGCTGAAGAAGAAATCTAGGCGACCTGTAATACCTCCGGGAAAGTCAGCACTGGAGCTGGAGAGGTGGGGAGACCAGCTGGAATTATCAAAGATTTCTCTCACGTGAATTACAGTAAAGGCCAGCTTACCATATGGCAAGCGTAAGTCAGCTTTGGCACTTGTGTTACCAAAAGTAATGCAGTGAGAGTTCTCAACTCAGCAAAAAACCCACTATGAAGATTTATTGTATCAGTCATCAGTTGAGCAGCCACACAAATATAATTGCTGGAAAATCTTTCTTAGTTGGGTAAAGCTACCCAAGTCCAGCTCGTGTTAAGCAGAAACATGAGGTAATTGTTATTTGCAGAAGAAGAAACAAGATGCCAGTGATAGGGTAAGATTTCAAAATAGACAAATAACTAATGGAGTTAAAATTTATGTTGTCTTTCTCCTTTCAAGCCCTGACCTGTCAAAAAGAGTTTAACAGCATGAAGTGCAAGGTTTCTTAAACTGGCTCAAAAAAAACCATCCCAGAACAATGCAACCCTCACCATTCCTTAATTAAATGTAAAAGGCTATTGGGAATTATGTGGACGGTGACCATATTTTTGTAGAGTATACCTGAGTAGAGATTGGATTTTATTTCTTTTCAGTTAATAGGCAAAACAAATATTTCAAGACACAGCTGAAGCGCTGTTAAAATAGTGATGTCTCAGGTCACAACCAGAATCTGGTATATACAATTCATATTAACTTAAAAAAATAAAGAAGTTCAAAATACCTCCAGAGAATGTTATATTTTAGCAAAATGTCCTGTACAAAAGTAGGCCTATTGGTTTAAAAGAATCCCCTAGCAGTAGTTTTCTTCTTAGCTTGTGCGGTAAGTGGTTTCTTCAGTTTAGGCTCTCTGTCTGGGGTACCTGCAGGAGACTTCAGCACTCCATGACGGGGTTTCTGTGCAGGATTGAAAGCCACACGAGAGGGTCCTTCTGGGCTCACCAAGATACTTTTGTCAGTCTTTTTAAATTCTGTTGAAAAACAAATGAATTAAAAGAAATACAATTATTGGACTCATTAATTAACTATGGAATTGTTCAGCCCTGGAAATCTGCCTTAGATCCTTAAGCCTATCAGAGATGGTGGTGAAATGCATTTCTTAACTGCGTTTCTTTGACAGTGGGGTTTATTGCAACCCACAGAAAGGCTGTGAACAATTCATTCCCTGCAGTTCCACAGGCTACCAGAGAATTAGCCAACCCCTCAGAAACAAAGTGTTTATGTATCCCACAATCCAGTGTCTCTGTTCTCACAGTTAATCAGCATATATTTCCATAGACTCCTGGTTATCACTTCTGCTAGTAGATACGTATTTCTGTTCTCTTTGTGCAGCTGCTACATTAACATAAATGCACACATCAAATCCCACCATTTGAACTAGGCCTATAGTATACCTCAAAGTAACACAAGTAGTTAAGTGAATATACTCAAGTCAAGTAAATGCCTTGCTCCATGGCACAGAAGTTTTAACACTGTCTTCTTACAGGTGGGATGCAAAGAGGGATTGGTATTCACCTATTAATTACTATAATGCATTAGAGGCAGCCAAAATAAAAGTGAAATTTTGCCGTAATACAGCCTGAGCTCATCAGAACACCAAAACCTTTATCCTGAGAAACAGAACCAGCAACAAAGAATATGAAATGTATGTGCTTGAAAGGCATCCTGTATAACAGGAGGCTAAGGAAGGAGAGATTGTCACTACCCACACTCTTCTTAATCTGTTAGGTTCCATCTGCAAGTCAACAGTGCAGCACCACGGAACCACACAAGTCTAGCCGCTGAGCTGAACATCCTCTGCTTCACCTTCTCCTCTGGTTAGGGATTTGAAGATGGTTTATAAACTAGTCAGTGAACTGTTAACAAATACTGAGACAAAAAGAGATCAGACTAATCCTGTTTGAGAGAAAGGAACACTGGAGTGCAAACGTGTACAGCCTCCCCCTTCTTTGGTGACATGTGAGTGTCACACAGGTATATCAGACTCACCAGCAGTTGTGTTTTTATTCAAACCAAAGGTGACTTTTTTGGAGCTGGGTGATTGCAGTTTATTCAACTGTGAAGCAAAATAAAGACAGAATATAAGACTTCTGAGGCAATAATGTGAGTCCTTTCACCCACATCCCACCAAAACTGATGCAAAGCAGCCTAATTCCCTCACTTCGTTTAGAAGTCCTCCGATGATCTAGAATTAATATAATGAACTCTGCTAAGACAGCACTGGTTTTCTAGCCAAAAGCAAACATATTCCTTTTGTTGAGTAAATGACACATTCAAAGATCATGACATAACTCGGCAACGAACAAGAAAGTATTTGTGAGTTAAACAGCGGGCAGTCTTCTGAAGCCTGGTACTGCTACCAGCCTCTGCAAGTGGGAAGAAATGGAGGCTCAGAATCACTTAACAGGACTGAAAATTGGTTAAGGTTTTTGTTTTATTGTGAAATGAGCAGGTTCAGAACAGCATCCTTTCAACAGGGTATTTTTGAAATCAGTGGAGAATAAAGAAGAGACTTTTGAAAAAGCCTACAACTCATTTTCTGAAATTCTGGAACTAAGTGTAAATCTGTCTGCAGGGAAATGACACAGCATTTCCAGTTTTACCTGCCTGCATTAGGAGATGAACACAGACTGGAAAAGATAGCATGAGTGAGGGTACGTGCTTGGTTTCAGGAAGAGACTGGTGGCAAGATTTAGCTGCCATTGGTGAAATCACATTACCGGAATGGAGGCTCTGGTGGAGGAGATGGTACTTCTGGCCTTCCTGAAGAGTAATGCCTTTGGTACAGTTGATTTTTCAAACTTTACGAAATCACTCCCTTGTTTTGCTTTCTTTTTCTTCAGTGGTGACAGAGCAGGGCTGCTTTCCTACAGAGACAGAAGGGAAAAAATCCTCAGTACAGAAGAGTTGTAGCTAATCAATACCTCATAAAATGACCAGAGCACAGAGCACGGTTCTGTAAATGTTGCCAAAGCTCAGAGAGAGATGTCTGGTACTCACACGAGCCAATCATCCTGATTAGCTCTTAGTAATTAACCTTAGAGTTATCGTGACTGAAAACACAACCCTAAGCAGCTTGTGTGCTGGAACACAAAGCTCACTGCATGGCAAAGAAAAAGGACCCGTGAAACTTTTACCTTACAACCAATTCAACTCTTCCACAGTACCTCTAAGAGGATCAGATATGTAGCTAATAAACAAACTCAGCTTTTAGGCTGACACAGAGACGCAACAAAAAGTCAGATATGGTGTCTGTGTACACTTGAGAAATCCAGCAATAATTTGCTACTAGTCTGCTGCCCTCCCCTCAGTTTCACCGTGAGTGTTGCCACTTGGAAACCTGTCCATGCCAGAGGCATTGGAATAAGATGGATTGAGGTGAATGGGATGAAGTTCAACATGCACAGGTGTCGGGTCCTGCACTTTAGTCACTACAACCCCCCTGCAGTGCTACAGGTTTGGGGCAGAATGGCTAGAAGGCTGTTCTCAGGAAACAGATCTGGGGATGCTGGTTGATTCTTGGCATAACATGAGCCAGTTGTGCACCCAGGTGGCAGAGAAAGTCAATGGCATCCTGGCTTATATAAAAAAATAATACAGCCAGCAGGAGCACAGAAGTACATCCCTCTGTACTCAGCTCTGGTGAGGCTGCATCTTGAACACTGTGTTCAGTTCTGGGCCCCTCACTACAAGAATGACATTGAGGCCTTGGAGTGCGTTCAGAGATGGGCAACAGAGCTGTGAGAAGTCTGGAGCACAAGTCTGATGGGGAGCGGCTAAATGAGCTGGGATTGTCTGGAGAAGAGGAGGCTCATGGGAGACCTCATTGCTCTCTACAACCACCTGAATGGAGGTTGTGGCAAGGTGGGGATCAGCCTCTTCTTCCAAGTAACAGTGACAGGACAAGAGGGAAAGGCCTCAAAGTTGCCCCAGGGGAGATTCATGTTGGTAATTAGGAAACATTCCTTTCCCTGAGAGTTGTGAATCACCGACAAAGACTGCCCAGGGCAGTGGTGGATTCACCATCCCTGTACGTGTTTAAGGGTAGATGTAGTACTTAGGGACATGGTTTAGAAGGCAATATTGGCAGTTGGTGAATAGTTGGACTAGATGATCTCAGTGCTCTTTTCCAACCTTGATGATCACGTGATCTCTAAGGTCTATTCCAACCTGAGCCATTCTATGATTCTATGAAAGCTATCCCTTTCAATCCAAGGCAATTCAGGATCTGTAATTTTTATGTTCACGAAACGCACTGCTTCAGAGCTTCTCAACATGTCTGTGGGCATCAAATGGCTGTGAACTACTGATAGACTCATCTGCACTTTATAGTGATCTACAGACGTGAAATTCCTGAGTGACTGTACCGTGTATGAATCGGCACTACTTAACTGATCAGATACTGTTTTCTAATTAGATATTTAAGTCAAACAGAAATGAGCTAACAGGCTACTAACGTGCACTTGTTAATCAGAGGAAGACTGAGTTTTGTATACCAAATTTAATTTATGGCTTATGAATTTTCTATCCTTTGAAGTCGGAATGTCAGCAAGACTTCCAATAGTACACTTGAACCCATAAATGCTTAAGGCTCTAATATTATACTATAAGAAGGTGTAAGAATGTAGCAGGGGTGAGAGGATTTTTGGGAAACCGGTCCTTTTGGTAACTGTACAGGCCAGATGTAAAAAGTAGCCCTGGAAGTTTGTGATGAGGCAAAAGGAAGGGAGAAAAAAAATGAGAAATAGATCTACATACCTCCTTTCTGCTTTTTTTGCATGCAGTCTCCAGAATTCCATTGGCTTCAACAGAATTTAGCACTTCTTTAACTTTCCTCTTCTTTTTCAATGTTGCTGCTTTCTGGTTGGAGACCTTGATCCCTTCCAAAGCAACCAGCTTTGTCTTCTTCAATTTGACCTTTCTGGAAGGTTCAGATTCAGAGTCCACAGCTCTTGGCAGTGGGCTCTCCTTGTTGGATTTCAAGTCTGTCTGCTGCAAAAAGTTCTCCCCATTGACCAAGGCAGATCCTGCTTTTTGTTTCTTTTTCCCAGCCTTGGAAATTAACGGTGCGACAGATGGGTTGACATCCTCTGCTTTTTTGGCATTAGCTGGACCATTTTGACACTCCAGCTTTCCAAGAGCATTCTGCACTTTTGGATTCATTTTCTCTGACTGAATCTTTTTACTCTGTTCTGTGTCACTCTGACCACTCTGTGCAGAGACACTGTGCTTCTCTCTGCTGTCACTTACTGCATTTCTGATCTCATTTGTCTCACTAAGTAGCAATTTCTTTTTCTTCTTTATCTTATTATTTTCTGGCATCTTTCCTGTGTTAAATGTAACAGATCCAGATGTTCCAGCTATTCCCTCCTCAGAATTTCCATCAGTTGTTCCAGAATCAACATGTGGGCTCTTCCTTATCTTTCTTTTTTTCCTCCTCTTCTGTGGAACTGATGTCTCCTTTGCACTTGATGTCTCTTGTTCATCCTTTTCCGAGCCTACTCCAAAAGGAATGCCATACAACACAAACGTGAAACAAAAAGGTACATACAGCAAATGAGTTCTGATTAGTTCTTTTATTCATTTATTTTCTCCTAATAGACGTAATATTTTCTTGTTTTACTGCTACAACTGATCAGGACATCACATTCCCTGAGCTCCTAGCCTAATTAATATTTTGCTGATCTTGCCTTGTCACAGCTGACTTCTAAGCTATTCCACGCGGGAAGAATATTCTGTATAGAAACAACGTTAGAAAGAGTTATTATCTACCTATTAATCCCAGAAGAAGGGCAACTCAGGGGTTCAGTACTTTAGCGAGATATTTTTGGTATGATTCAGCTCAGGCCATGTCAGTATTAGACATGCTGCTATAGATTTGTTTCTGCTTCTTAGAAGCTTTCTTCACCTACCCAGAAGCTCCGCCAAATTCCTATATTCTGATATCCTTTTCCAGAAACACTGACATGTTTCTGTTTTTCTACAGTAAGTGAACTACTCAGTGGAGTGATGCAAACAACTGCTTTCAGTTCTGGTTCTGATCAAAACTGAGGCGATCTTTACCTCAAAAAAGACAAACAAAGTTCCCATCACTATCAAACAGACCTTAATTTCACTTTTAACCTTCACTGCAACACAAATCAGTGCGTTCTCAACAACAGTTTATGCCTTCTTCAGAATTGCAGTATCTGATACTTTGCATTATTGGACAAGTGATCATAGATCGTCTCTCTTAGAAAGGTTGATCTTGTCTTACCTTTTACTTTTTCCAAACTGTTTTTCTCTGAAGGTTTGACAACTTTTTTCTTTCGCCTTCGTCTGCTGAACATATCGTCATCTTCATCAGTAGAAACATCTTCAGGGAGATCTTGGGGGAAGATTCCTGTTGAGGGGAAAGGATAAGGTATCTGAAAAGTACCATTATTTTCTATGGTGCTGTTCATATACAGCATAACACCCACAGAAAGGAGATCAACTCACTGTTACCCATTCAACTCAAAGCAAAATCCTACCAATGATTCCTATTTGATTAAGTAAAAATAACAATCTTTCATTTAAGGACAAAGGACAGGGTTTGTTGATATTGCAAAGGGTGTTTGGTGACCTCACCAAGAGCATGCAATTAGTCTTAGGGAAGTTAAAGGAAAAAAACCCACAACACTGGAGTATCCTTGAAAAGCATCTTAAAAAAAAACAAAACAAAAGTTTGCAATACACATTTCATGGGGATCATTATAGATTGTCTAATGGAAAGAAAGTCTTTCTCAATCCTTACCTTCTGCTAAATTCTGGAACCTGTAGGTAAGGAGGAAGGGAGAGAAGGAAAAACAAATCATCGTTACTCATTCAGTACCAATTGCAACGCAAATAGCATAGTGTCACTGTACTCATTATAGCTCTGTTGAAATAGAAATGATTTTACAAATGAAGCTACAAAATGCTTACTCCAGACCAAAATGGAAAGTCATAGAATCATAGAATTACCCAGGTTGGAAAAGACCTTGAAGATCATCAAGTCCAACCACAGCCTAACCAGTACCCTAACTCTAAAAACCCTCCACTAAATCATATCCCTGAGTACCACATCCAAATGGCTCTTCAACACATCCAGGGATGGCAATTCAACCTGGCTACCCTTTTTAAGAAGTTCTTCCTAATATCCAACCTAAACTTGCCCTGGAGCAACTTGAGGCCATTTCCCCTCATCCTGAAAAAGTCCTGAGAAAAGAGGAGCTATACACTCCTGTAATAGTAATTTGTGTCACATATAACGAAATGTGACATTCTGCAAGACACAGCCACCCAGTGCAGACATATCATGGCTACCAATGAGGAACAACAGCACAGGCTTTGGGCACTTGCCAGGTAAACCTTCCTTTGTGACACTGTCACCAGAACAAGAAGGTGAGGAGAAAGTAAAGAATTTAGGACAAGATAGCACATACAAGGTGTATTTCAGCAAAACTCACCTTTTGACCAGCCTGTACAGACACTTCCTGTTATGGGAAGGTGTATTTTTCTTGCTTCCCAATTCAAAGAGTTTGTCAGCAACAGCCTTATAATCAAACTGTTGGAGGAAAGCACAATATGGCTTTTCTTAGTGAACATGTCATGCAAGATAACCCAATGAGACTAACAGAACAATTCAAGAACCAGACACACCCTTTAAACCCCAAATAATTTCCCGTTGGAACGTACGCCCTCTTCACACATTTCTACTCACTGTTACAGGTGTTTGAACTCAGCATCATTTCCTGAAACATTTCTAACCTTAATGCCTATTGATGAGAAAAGCCAACCAACCTCAGAACTCCCCAAAATTTAAGTTAAGGACTAGATTTAAAGTAAGCCATTTCTTGCTTGAAAGCTACAGATGGGTGAAGAATATCTGCCTGAATGTGCACGATTGGTGCATCCTTAAAAAAACACCACGCTGCATTGGATGCAGACCTAGAAAACAAATGGTAACATGCTACTCTCTTACTTTTGCTCTTAGTGTCAATAAAAACTTATGGTGACTTCTTGACTATTCACAATGATTTGGCTTTTACCACACATTTCTGAACTTCTGAAATAGGAAAGTATGAGCAAAAGAAAGAAGGTACAGTAGAGGGAAAAGAAGGAATCGGGGAAGAAGATTAAAATGTTATAACATGTTTATCTGATTCACACTCTGTATTTCTGTACATGTTGAAATAAAACAGCAGAAAAGAAAATGCAGAGGGGGTACTGCTAACGAAGAGAGCAAGCCACAAACCTGAAGAACAGGCCCGATGTCATCATCAGCATTTTCATTTGTATCCTCTGTTTTTTCAGCACTCTGTGCTGATTTTTCTGACAAACGTCTGTTTGCTGTCATTAAAAATAAAATTAAAACATTGAATATTAATGTTTAGTTTGTAAAAACAGACACCAAGCTCTACTCTCATATAGCAGAAGACCAGCAGCAATTTTCTTCACATCACCTTGTAAGCCTGTCCCGCTTTAACTGCCTTAGGTCACCATTATGCAATACACAACGATGGCATTATCTGAGAACCCAAACCTACATGAATCAAAAAGCTGACTGCTCTCTCTCTTTCTTTTTTCCCCCATGTAGCTTCCACAGAATGCCAAAAGCACATTGTCTTTTAAAAAGTTCCGAGTACCCAAGATCCAAAGGCCAGACTGGATTACCTAGCACTATTGTAATAAGCTGCTATAGTCTGGTCTTATAGAAATCACCCATTTCTGTGACATATTCTTGTGGAATTGCTTTACTTAGCACATCCAAAGGGAAACGAGAAAGAAGACAACTGCTTTCACATCACCCTGAAAGCGTGTCTGAGTGCTCCAGGGCAGAAATGTATTTTTAAGAAACAGAATTTTTATATCTTACTATTACTAAGGACATTCCTAACTTTGTCCTCACCTTTGGTTTTAAGCATCTCTTTATTTCCCTGTTCATCATCTTCAGACACATCTTCCTCATCACTGCAGCCTTCCAGTTCTTTCATTAGGTCTTCAATGGCATACGGGGACTGATCCAGAATGATCTCAAAGATACCTTTGGCTACAGCGTGCATCACAGAATGACTGTATTAAAAGAGAGCAGGAATGAGAGTTGAGGAGCAGAAGCATGCTTTCTCCTGTGGAAATTTGGGGGACACAAGGAAAACGAGTAATAAGAAACAAAGAGAAAGAGCAACCAGCTCTACAGATGGGAAAAGTCACCCTATTAATTTCTAAAAAGCAGTCCTTAACAACCAAATAATCACGCCTAGGAGGTGTTTTGCTAACGTTCCCCTCCCAAATTTCAGTGTTTACATGCTGCTTTACATTACATTGCTCAAACAGTCCAACCTTACTCACCTGATCTATGCGTTAAAAACAAAACCAACCAACAGAGGTTGATGTGTTTTTTTATAAATCTATAAAGATCACTTATAAATTTTATAAACAAAAGTTATCCTCAAGTGATTATGCACAAAGTAAAATACCCTTCTTTCTTTACACTTTGAAGTTACGCCATGGCTTTTCTTGTATATTCAAGACATGGCGAGGCAATGCAGAATGTCTTAATTCTTAAGAAATATTTATTCTTTCATTAAACTTACTCCTTAGATTTGGCAACAAAATTGCAGAAGGGTTCGATGAACTTGAGATTCTGGTCTGCTGTGAGCTGTATGATTAGAAAGGAAAAAGCAGTTAGCACAGTAAACATACGTGCATTCAAATTCTTTGAGTATCTGGTTTGTGTTTGTGAGTGATGTGTAAGGGTGGCTAATATAAAGATGTTAATGAAGATGATGGTAAATATACAAAGGTTATATGCAAAAGAAAACTCACCAGTGTTGATGCCTTGACTAAGGAAGCTGGAGCAGTCTTCACTGAGGAGCGATCTCCAAGAGATGCTGCCTCAGTGGGGGTCAGCCCTTAAATGAGGTCTTAGAGGAGGTGAAGTCGAGTTCCACCTCTTCCGTGAGCACAGCTAAATTACTCTCACCTGTGCTCCCACAGCTGACCCGACACTTGCCTCAGCTGATTAATCAGAGGTTCAGGCTGTGATTACCAATTTCCCATGCAGACGGGATCACTTTTAAGAAGTTGTGCCAGAGTCTTTCAGCATACCCTCTAGTTCCAACTGACAGGAATGTCCAATGACTTTTTGTTACCGTTGCTATCACTAACTTACAAATATTCTTTGGAAGCATTCTAAAAATGTTAACAAACTTTAACTTACTGAGGACAAAAATATAATGAGCGAGGCTTCACATCTCAGAAATGGAATGTGATGGAGAAAACTTAGGTAGCTTGGTGTACATTCAAGGACTGTGACATGGATAAGATCTGGGTTTCTTTTAACCTGCCAGCCCAGACTAAACCAGTCAGTTACAGTACTATTAAAGTATTACTGAAGTACAGTACTACTGAAGTACCACTTTCCTAAACTCAATTTACCATCTGTAACTTCAAGAAGTCTTCAAGACTAAATCCCCTTGATGACTATTCGTGGGGCTGTCACCATGGAGCTACAGATATCATATAGACTCCAAGTGCAGACCGGTCTCTCACACTCTACAATCTAGAACAATAAAAGTGGCAGGCAAGACTATATGCAATGATGACTGCAAAGAATACCAACGGAAAGCTGCTGTCTCCTCCATTGCTATGCTAAGGATCAGATGAAAGACACAAGGAGGAAAACGCGCACAAACCTAAAACTAAGCATGGGGCAGCAGGCAGCTCACCCTAGTGGAGTAACAGGAAAAATACAGTTTGGAAGAAGTTCAACAGCAACAGGTGCAGCAACAGCCTTTTAGTTACTGCAAAACTGCAGCACTGAAAGAGACGGCAATCCACAGCAAAGACAGACATATGGCATCAAAATGAGCAACTAAATGTAAAGGGTAACTTGCTCACTGCACAGGTCCAAAGCTAACAATAAAAAAACAACACGTAACTTTGACAGCTGGCTTTCTTCCTCTATATAGGTGCATTACAGAAACAGCCAAGAGCGGGCTGCGGCCCATTTCTGCAAAAACAAGGATTGGGAACTTTGCTCTTGCAGGGAAAAACAATTTAAGTCCTTTTAGAGAAACAAACAATTCAGAATGGGATAACTCTTCCACTGCTATTTCCAACCTAAACTGGGAGTTGTGTATGTGCCAGTACTCAAGGACCTAAAAGAAATCACTACATTGTCGCTTTCTACACTAAAACACAAAGAAAGTAAAGGCATAAATTGTAATAAGTCACCTTCTTCATGATCATTCAATGTTGCTATGTTACATTTAAAACTGTTAAACATATATAATGTAAAAAAAAAAATCCTATTCCTTTTAAGGTTCTCCGTGCTATATTGACATTAACCAGGAATACAATGTATTTTCTAACCTCCTTTGCACCAACTTTAGCCAATTCTTGCAGATAGATATCAATGAAATGGAACTTTATTCCTCTGGGAGTATTGCTGTCTGAGTCCATGACTTCTTTCATTAGGAGCTGTAGTAGCAGTTCTCTTTGGCTACAAGGAAAGAAAGAGAGGAAAAAAAAGAGCAAGACGTTAATAGTCAATTGTTCAGGTTCTGTTTGCTTTAAAAAGAGACTCCAGTCATCCACAGTTTTACCAGTTCTCAAGGTGGCTCAACACAAGAAACAAATTCTATGAAGGGTTTTCACATCTTAGAAAAACAATTAAAAACAATCCACATATGACTGGAACTTCTTGCAGCCTACAGAATTTTGTCACATCACACAATCTGCTCAGCACAGTTTTAAAATTCACTTGAATATGGACTGAACTTTATTATGCTATATGAATGATGGATGTTTTGAACAAGGTGTTCCTGTAGACCCAGCTGTCATCCTTGATGAGTGACATCTCCCACTCCTCATTTTATAAGATCTCTTTCATTTTGGTGTACATCCAATAATTACATTTAACACTGATCCCTCTCAAACTCATTTCCACTGTTCAGACTTTATCTTAGAATCATAGAATCACCAAGGTTGGACAAGACCTAAAAGATCATCCAGTCCAACCATTCATCTATTACCAATAGCTCCCACTAGACCCATGTCCCTCAACATAATATCCAGTCACTCCTTGAACACCCTCAGGGTCAGTGTTCTTCATTAAAGCATACTATTTACCATCCCTTAGAGCAAAATAGCGACCAGTGGGCATTTATCAAATACAAAACTAAGATAAAATAGAGAGGCTGACATATATAAACGCGTTCCTATTTTCTTTACATTCCCATTTTCTATTTCTGTGAAATTATGCCTGTATGCATCCACGCGCCAGAAGGTAAGAGAGATAAAGGATAAACATAATACTAGGCTATCACTTTAAATCAAGACTTCAAATACTGCCAACAGCTTAAATGCAGAACAGGCTTACAAGTGGCAGAAGGACTCTAAATAGAACAGTATAACTGCAACCAGTTTCATTTTATGGCATATGGGAGAAACATAAACAAAATCCTGACTGTAAACTGGCATCCTGTTGCATACAACAAGGACAGCTTCCAGATCTGTCTTATAAAAAGACAAGTCACCGTGATTAAATTGAATAAATAAATTAATAATAATAATAATAAAAGCCACAACCAATAAGAAACAAATTATAATACATAAGTTCATTTTCTGTGTTTTTTGTGATGCCAACTCAGTCTAATCTCTCCATGGAAGATTCCATTCACTGCTACTTCTCCTGGCTAGATAAATAAGATCCGGCAAACTGCATTATATCTTTGAAAGTCTCATGTATCGAGACTCCTTTCTAAACTACATACTTTAACTGATACAGAAATCAAATAAGTCTTAGAGCTGAGGCTTCATGGCGGTGCTATCTGCAGAGAGAAAGGATCTATTAAATGAAAGCATATTTTACAGAAATAAAGTGGGTACCTTCCCTACAACGCAATTACATTCAGAGATCTGCTTACCTTTCATCCCAGTCATTTCTTTTCAGCACTTCAAAGGATTGCCTCAAAATCATACGGATTAGCTGCAAAGTACAAAATCTGTTACAGGTGTTCATGAAAATGGATAAGAGTAAAGACAACTGTAACAGGAATAGAGTTCTTAGTAAAGCTCTCCATAGCACAAGATGGAAAGCTTCCTCCCCCGACCATTTTGATTGACTTGTCTATCATGTTAAACAATGTGCAGTGAGGTTCAAATGACAAAGTATTTTCACATCTCAAGCCCAGTAAAATCACTGAGTGCCTCTACTGTACAGCTTTCTCCAGCTCCATCACCCTGATTTCTTCATTATGTGCTGGCAGATCTAAAAACCCCAATGACTTGAACAAGCTGAAGGCAACACTGAAAACATTATAACAATAACCATTTAATTGACTGGAACCTTTCCCTAAGAGATAGCCATGTGTAAAACAAATACATTAACCTGAAACAGATGCTGAAGCACCTTCTTTCTTCTAACACTGAGAAACAAACAACAGCAACAAATGTGCCTGCAATTACTTCATTTGAAAAGATTAGCTTTGTTCTTTGCAAAGGCAGATCTGTTAAGAGTGTTCTTTCAGTGATTTTACTATCCGTTTTAATACAGTGTTTCCTACAGAAAGAATTCTGATAGCTGAATGTACTACGGTGGATACCTTAGTACTGGGAAGTTGGCATTCTAGTGACAACTGGTTTGTTAAATGGAGTCATAAAAAAGTCTTTCAACAGCTCACTCTAAATCATTGATCTTGATGCAGTGTCTGCTGAGACAGTATTAATATGCAGCAAGAGCACTTATGTATGAAATCAGCTTTCTTCCTAGGAAGTTCTCTCAGTGTAATCTATGAGAAAAATCACTGTGATATGAAGGCAAACAAAAAAAGACAACTCTCAGCATGGCATAAACTGTAATGACTTTAAATTTGTGATAGTGGGCAAAAGCCTTTAAAAGAAGTATGTTTTGCAATGAATAACGAAAATAGTCACTAGCCTTCTCTTAAATCATAGGTAATGCATATGCTGGATGCTGCCTTCCAGCACACCACCATCTTCTACATATAAAAAAAAAAGAGCTACAATATAGTTAACATTACCATATAGTACTTATCCAGACGTAGGTTGTCTATTCCATTCCATTCGCGGCTCATAGTCTGCCAGAATGTTTGAATGAACAAGTGTTCTGCAAAAGAATAAAAAACCGATTCGTAACTGCTTGTCTGGCACACAGGTTTCTTCTGTTAACCTAAAAAGCTCAAGAAATCACTTCAAGGTGAGGGAAGACTGCATTTCCCTAGGGATCAGCCCAGTGACTGAGGTAGATCTGTGGGAAGATAGGCTTTAGATAGGTACACATCCACTAAACAAGGCAAGCAATGGCACACTGCTACTTTTAAAGACAAGTGCAATTACAGTGACAGTTGAAATAACAAAGTTACTGAGGCTGAGCTTTGTACCTATAAATTTTCATAGTATCATCATAGTATCATAGTATTGTGCGAGTTGGAAGGGACCTTAGAGATCATCGAGTCCAACTCCCGGGATTCGAGCCCTCTGTGTAGCAGAGCGGCACTTCTACCCCCTGCTCCACAGGGGGGGATTTGAACCCGGGCCCCCTGGTGTTGCAAATGGGAATTCTACCGCTGCGCCACCGGAGGCACACATTTTCAGGTACATATGCACAGGTTTGAGCACTCATTTCTACTCATGCTAGTTTAGGCACTGACCAAGCACTGCGTTTCAAGTGGATTTTGTATATTATGTGCTTAACAGCTCATGAAACAAGGTTGGGTTTGAGTAGGAAGTACAGAGAACAGCAAGGTAAGGGATTAAGTTTTCTCCTACTGTCCACCCTGCAAAAATGTCACCTTTCTCACACTGGAGGGACAACCCTTCCCCTGCAACAACCAGAAATAAACTGCATCTGATCCAGGGTCAGATACTTTCCTAAACGCAACCACACATACCAGCTGGTAAGCCAGCAAAGGAAAAAACAAAGCTATGATCCATATCTGTCTCTACTCCAGGACTGTGAAAGTGGGCTCAGAACCACCAAACATTAAAGCACCTTGAGAAGATACTTAAATAGTACTTACGAGCCTCTGTATTCTGAATCACATGGATAAGTTGTGAAATGTTATTTCCGAGTTCCTCCTAAAAGTAAATAAGCACAGTTAGTATAGGGTATTTCAGAGCTTGGTCTCCTCACTACACATTCAACCAGAAAACAGCCAGAAATATGAAGAAACATCCCTCAAAAACCCTCAAAAACAGAGGAAATACCACCAAACTCCTCATACTACCAAAGAACAGGAAGTATGAAACTTTCAAACTCAGCAAACCAAAGTCTGTACGAATATCGAAGTTGCAGGTAAGGGCAATCCATTCTTACTGCTGTAGCTCCATCAAATCAATGCACTTCATAACAATATATATTTAACCTGAAAGGTAAACAGCTATATCTGCTTTTGAAAGGGTTATTGCAAACACCACAGGTTCATGCAGTGAGGATCACCAAGATAGTCAACACTACTGAATGTGCCACTGTCAGGGCAAGACAGAAAACTGAACAAGACTTACTAAAGTTATTTTCACTGTTCTAAAGTAGCACATTTTCACAGTACGTTTTAGAAGAGACCCACTCAGACAAACATAAAACAGGTACTATACCTGTAGCAGTGGTTTATCCTGCATCCACATACAATAGAACAGTCCCTTCCATATCTTTAGCAGTTCTTCCTGGCTGAAGCCACCTATGGTACAGAATAAGTGTGAATGAAAGAGAATCATCCCACACTTCCACCAAAATGTTCTCCTTCTTCCCCACTTTCCTCTATTTTCCATTTTTTATTTCTCTTTGTCATATTCTTATGGGCAAATACTGAATCCTACAATAAGTAGACTAACTGGAAAGCCACTTGGGATAGTTCAATGACTTCGTGCCTTTAATATTTTATGATGTGCCAAAGTAACAAAGACTTCAAAGAAATAACAGAGATGAACGCTAAGGTAAATCTGCCAGCTAAGTATCGTTCCCTCTGGCATATTGCTAGCATTGAGTCTGAGATAGGGGCATCAAACCTAATTGTGAAACAGGTGTAGAGTACAAAACCTTGAGCATAGCTAACTTGTGCTTTTTTGTTTTTGCTGTTGTTTGTTTTTTAACCAATGTCTTTATGCAAGACACTAAAACATAGAAAAAAATGTAACCCTTCCATTACCAGTTCAGCATAGCATGTTCTTCTCTTACCAGGTGCAGTGAAACTACCAAGTCACAGTCTGAACCAATGGTTGAATAACCTAGGGAGCTCAGGTGCAAGCAATGCACCTGAGTGAGAGAAGGGCCAGAGCCTGGACCCACCCACTCACATCTGACTGTGAGCAGCATCTCTCTGGATAGAGATCACATTTCTTTCAAGGTGTTACTGGTTGCTAGAAGAGGTGAGTCAATTTTTCTTCTTTATTACCTGCTATTGCTTTGTAGTGCCTGTATCCTGTTCATTACCTTCTTTTGCCATACACAAGAAAGAGATTTTAAGAATGGACTGATAAGAAAAACAAAAAGCATCACTTCTGAAATATAATGTGCTCATCTAAGTTCACCCACACACATGTGGTGACTTCAGAGATTCAGCAGTTCTACGTTTTCTCCGGAATTTAACTTATCTAAAGTAAAGTGAGGCTCTAGCCCTTCAGAAAGATTCCCTTGCATGGCTGATATCCCTAGCATAGATCATACAGAACAGCCCATGGCCTGTGTCTTGCCTACCTATTGGCCATGTGACTGAAATAAAGTCAGCAAGAACTTCAGAACCTCATTTAAAAGCTGGCAAGTTCTTTATTGTTTGGGTGAAGGTCTCTAGATGACTTACCTGATGCGTGAATCTCATCTCCAACAAAGCACTGTACAGATATATGCCTGCTTCCTCAGAGATAATTCGGAAAACAAATGAAATCTCTTCCTTAACATAATGCTTTTTTCCAAGTCCAGATCAGCTAACTTTTGTTTTCATATTACTAGCTTGAACTTATACTCGAGAGCAAGTAAATCTATGAGCACTGAAAACCAGTCACTTTGCTTTCCTCCTCATCTGCATTTCATGGTGAGTTGATATTTATATGCAAAAGGTTCTTATTCAAACCGACCACTTCCCTATAGTGCTTTCCTAATATTTTAATATTGATCTCTAAGGTCCCTTCCAACTCGCACGATACTATGATGCTATTTTAAGGCATTAATTGAACATGCAACTTCATTTCCCAGTAAGGGCATTCCCGTTCACCTGACAGGCTGTTTCCACAAACTGGGAGGAATCTGCACTTTGTGGTGAGACTGACTATAGAGATCTAAGAAATATGAATGTAAAGATGCTAAATCCAGCATAGGAAATACCCAAAGCTAAAACTACCTGTACTTGGGAGGGGCAGCATGTGCACTTACTCTTACTAGTCCCTAGGCATCTCCTTGATTTATTCATAGCAAGTGTCAGAAAGAAAGCCAATAGGGTACACTGAGGTTTGTTAGAGTGTGGCCAGCAGGTCGAGGTTGGTTATGTTCTAGCCCCTAAACCCCCTGCTTTGCCCTGGTGATGGTTAGGGGCCTGGAGCAACACCCTTCTGAGGAAAGGTTGAGAGAGCTGGGACCACCGCCTCAGTAAGCATCGCAGCATAAAACCACACCGTTCAACTCTCACGTATTGCAAAGTAGATGCGTAAAAGTTCAAACAAGAAAAAAAAAGAAAGAAGGAATCCAGCCCAGATCCCCACGGAGAAGCCCCAACGTAGGCCCTCCCCACACGTGCCCGGCCGCCCCGTACCGCCCGGGAGCTGGGTGCGGAGGCTGATGTAGCCTCGCAGCTTCTTCACGGCGCGGTCTCGGATTCGCTTCTCGTTCGCTGCCAGCCGCTGCGCGAACTGGACCTCAGGAGCCTGCGCTGTGGCGGGAGCCATGGCCCGGTAGCACCGCACCACACCGTTCCCACCGACGACTCGGGCGCACGCTGGTAACGTCACCGACAGCGCCGTCGCATTTCTCTGACGTGTTCACCGGGGGGGAGTGCCGGTCAGGGCGGAGGATGGCAGCCCTTCTTCCCGCCTCCCGCCCTCCCTTCTCCTTCCCGCCCAGCCGCCGGGCGGTGCTTGGCGCTATGCGGCGCTGCGCGGGGCACACGGGCGAACCGCAGGTAGAGAGCCCGGTTGGAGGGCGGGCTCTGCCTGAGGGCTGCGGGGAAGGGCCGTGCTTCCCTCTGGTTGCGGCTGGATGTTGTATTGCAGGGAGGTGTCGAGGGAAGAAATAAATGGCGGGTTTTGTGTGGAGGTTAGCGTGAGGGGCTGTGGTTTTACAGAGAGGTACGCCCCACGTTTCTAACCTCGTTAGTGGGTTCTGCATGGGTTTGGTCACTGGGAGCAAATAACGTGGGTTTTGTGTCTGTGTTACACTTTGCTTTGTAATTTTGTACTTACTGAACTGTATTCCTGCCTTTCCTGCTTGTCAGACTGGAAGCATTCGCCTCGTGCTTCTCTATGGAGTCCTATTGCTGCATATGCTCGCTGTGTGCTTTTGAGACTAAAATGAGTTTTGTTTTGCTTCTTTTTTCTGTGAATTATGTAGTGTGGTGAGTCTTGATTGTGCTAACTTTCCCATGAAGTTTCCCATTTCCCTAAATGCAACTGCAATTTAAGAACCTTCCTCCATGTCTTTATTGATGGCGAGTGGAGTTAAATCCAGTTTTTGGCTGGTTGCTAACAGAGTTTCTCAGAGGTCAGTGCTGGGACCAGCCCTGTTTAATATCTTTAATGATGGTCTGGATCGAGTGCATCCTCAGTAAGTTCACAGATGACACCAAGCTGGGAGGGAGTGTCAATCTGCCTAGGGCCTACAGAGAGGTGTGGACAGGCTGGATAGCTGGGCTCGGATCAGTGGGATTTTGATAAGACATTTCTGTAACAACCCCAGGCAATACAGCAGCTTGGGGCAGAATGGCCAGAGGACTTCTCAGGAAAAGGATCTGAGGATGTTAATAGGCAGCTGGCTAAATATGAGCTAGTAATGTGCCCAGGTGGCCAAGAAGGCCAACAGCATCCTAAATTGTATCAGAAATAGTGTAGGAGCAGAGGCAGGGAAGTGATTATACTCCTGTACTCAGCTCTGGTGAGGTTGCACCTTGAGTGATGTGTTCAGTTTTGGGGCCCCACACTACAGGAAAGACATTGAGGCCCTGGAATGTGTTCAAAGAGGGGCAGTAGAGGGGGGTCTGGAGCACAAGTCTTATGAGGAGCAGCTGAGGGAGCTGGGATTGTTCACTCTGGAGAAGAAGAGGCTCAGGGGAGACCTCATTGCTTTACAACCACCTGAAAGCAATATGTTGCAAGGTGGGGGTCTGGCTTCTTCTCCCAGATAAGAGTGATAGGATGAGAGGGAATGGCTTCAAGTAGTGGCAGGGAGGTTCAGGCTGGAGATTAGAAGTAATTTCTTCTCAGAAGGAATGGTGAGACAGCGGCACAGGCTGCCCAGGGAGGTAGCAGAGTCATCGTCCCTGGAGGTGTTCAAGGAAAGGGTAATTGTGGCACTGATGGACATGGTCAGTGGGCATAGTGTTGATGGGTTGATGGTTGGACAATGTGATCATAGTGGTCTTTTCTAACCTTAAGGAATCTGTGATTCCATAATGACCTGAGTTTGTCATGGATGGCCGGACTGGAGACGGCTGTGCCTTGAGGCGGTGGTTTCTTGTATTCTCTAGCACACTCATCTGTCTGAAAGGAGGTGATATAGTATGTCAAGGATCTCAATTTCTGAGACCTGCGCCATTCCCTAAAATTTGAACTGCTTGGAAATGTCATTTTTGCATTGTGAAAGTGTATTAGGTCATTAACGTTTTAGACAAAGGAAGCTGAACCTTTTCCTGTGTTAGCATGTAGCATCTTTAAGATGCAGCAGTGTGCATACCAAAACACACCAGAAGCTGGAGTTGGGTAGTTTATTATACAGAAAATGTTGGTATCGTTTTAAAATCGATACACATTCTCTTGGACTGTGCAATTGAAGTTATTTCATAGCAGTATCTTGGCACAGGAGGAAATTAGTAAATGCATTTCATAGAATCATATTAGTTAGAAGAGACCCTTTAAAGGTCATCTAGCAAAACTTCCCTGCAATGAACAGGGGCACCTACAGCTACATTGGGTTGCTCAGAGTCTAGTCCAGCCTAACCTTGAGCATCTCTAGGGATGGGGCATCCACCTCCTCTCTTTTTGTGTTGACTCGGGATTGAATTACTTTTATGTGGGATTGGATTACAAATAGCTTTCGCTTCTCACAAAAGGTAAAGTGTTCTGGGAAAAAAAAAACAACAAATTTTCTAGATGACTGAGGATCTGGCAAATTGGTGAGTTAATTAAGAAATGGAGTTACAGTATTATGTTTCACAACAGTTTCTAAACAATACTTTTGTGAATGTATAACTGTTCACATTTTCAGACGTGAGGATGTTAATTCTTACAGCTTTCTGAGGAACACTGCACACGTTTTAGATGATAAAAACAGATGTAAAGAGATAATATGATTTGCCTTAGGCCAGAGTGGCGAAAATTAGATTACACTCAAAGTCTTTCTGTCCCAGTGACTCGTTTTACGTTATTACTCGGTAGTTCTCTTAAAATGAGGTTATGAATTCCTGAATTGATGTAGCACAGAACAGTATTGTTGAGAGAAAGGACACAAGCAGAAGAATACTTCAAAGCAGTCACAGTGTTGTTTTTCTGGGGATTTTTTATTGTTTTTATGTTGGTGGTTGTTTTGTTTTCCATTTCAGAAGGATGAAACCAATGAGGACTTTGTTCAAGTCAGAAGGAGGGATTTGGAAAGGCTGACAACAGAGGTTATGCAATTGCGGGACTTCTTACCCAAGATACTCGAAGGTGATATTGTGTGGACGTTCCAGAAACTGGATGCTGTCGAATCAAGTGAGTGGTGCTATGTTGTGAGCTGAGATAGTTCCTGCCAAAGCTATTCAGTGCAAGCTGTTTTGCCCATATGAATGGTTATAGAGTTTGAGGCATTCCAGGTTTAGCTGCGATGTTTAGACTGCTTCAGTAAATTAATGTTTTTGCAATGAAGAAAATTAGAAACCACATTAGAAATCATTAGGCTAATGAATAATCAAAATATTCTCTTTAAGAATGTTTTGCTGTGGATAATGCAGTTCAGACAGGCAGAGAAGCTGTATCAGGGAAAAGAAGCAACTCTTTGTGGGAATGGGAAAGTATTCTGTTTTTCAAAATGTCTCTTAAAGTGATCAGCAAAAGAACAGGTAAGAAAAAACAACAACAACCTGTGGTTAAGAAGCTAAATTTGAAGGAATAGGCAATAGCTTTGAATTTAATAGGTTGAGCTTTGAAAACAGCCATTCTACCTTGAGTTTGAGTCAGGTCTTGACTTCTTCTCTGTGAGACTTTCTCTTGATGAGTACCCAAGCAGTCGAGTGAAAGAAGATCTACTAGGAAGTCCCTGCCTCCTGCTGTGAGTATCTGCATAATTCTTGGCTCATGTAGCCTTCTGGAATGAGACCTTGATATATAGTCTTCTGACGTTCTTTGAGACTTTGACCAAGATGGTAGAGGCTGAGATTGTGGTCTAGCCTCAAATAAATATATTGGCCACAAAGTACTGGAAGACAAGCAGGACTCATGAGTACTGCACCAGAACACTGTCTGTGTTGGTTAAGATAGATATGGAACCACTTTTCATAGGATGGTTCTATGAAAAGGTTCTAATTTGGTTCTTTGGTTCTAATTTGCTTTCCTGCTTGAAGTGCATTAGAATACCTAGAAAACATCATGACTCAAACATTTGTGTTCTCCAGAAGTTACTACTTCTCAGAATTACATTCCAGACTTTATAGGCCTTTCTCTGATACCAAAGATTGCATTTGTGTGGAATTTCCAGCAGTCTCCATCATCATCTGCTCTTTGGAAGTCTTCTTGCATGCCATCAAATACCAATAGAGATAAGCTGACTGTACCATCTCCTGCTGCCACTTAAAATGTCATCCATGACAAGAAGTGATGTAAGATCTGGAAATGGTGCATACTACTGCATGGTATCAAGGACTGTTGCCCATTGGGTTAAGCGTTCAACATTCTCAACTCATCTTTCTTTTACGTAATTTTATCAGTGCTCAGCTGCAAAATTTCTCTTATGCTCCTTGTGCCAGGCATCAAGATGACATTATCAGAGCATTCTAGCTGCAGGTTTGTGTTGCTGACACACTGATCTCAAAACTTTCTTCCAAATGTTTTGCTGGCTTGCCTTTACTCTGTAGGCACTTCGGAGGAATCGCTGAAGTCAATCTTTAAATTATCTTGTGTGCATCCCTACAAAGGAGACTTTTCTTCCAGTTAATTCTGTGGCTTGATTACTTATTCAGACTTTTACTACTGTTTTCTTCTGCAGCTGGACGTGTCAAGTGGTGATTTTTTACTATTCCATTCTGCTCCCACTTCTGTAGCAACGAAAGCATGGAATGAAGCTGTGGAACATGCTGCTCACAAGAAACAAGATGTCATAGGGACACCATTGCAGCTGTTGGCTGTCCTCTGTCTTAAAATAGTGAGCTGTCTGGTTCTGGTCTTTAAGTAATGTCTGTGGGTGTTACTGTGAGAAGCTTACGGGACTCATCTGGCAGCTGTTTGAAATGCTTTTCCATACAAGTCTCACAGAGGCCTGTGGCTTATCTGTACATCTAGGCTTTCAGCAACTATTACAGTTTTCTAGGTAGTGTAAACATCAATTGCTTTATAATCTGGATTATAGCCACAGACTTTAGACACCTTTTGTTTGTTTAGTTGTGAGACTGATGACACCTTGAATAGCTTCAGGAAGCTCTGAGATCATTGTATTTATCACCTGCATAGCTAGATCAGTTGGATACCTGTTTGCTATGGGAATATCCCACTGGTGGTATACTTTTTTCCCTTATAGGATGGACCTAATATTAGTTTCCTTTGACATAAGCCATCACAATACCTTAGAGGTAAATACTTCTCCTTTTATCTGGAAGCCTTCAAAAGACAGCATGTAGTAGTTTGTATACAGTCAGTAGTGCTGTTCCCTTTCTCCTGGCTCAGTCTTGGCTCCATGAAGTCTAGCAGCGAGGTGTGCAGTATCTTCATATGCCTGCTGGCACTGCCAGTACTGTATTCAGGATGGATCCATCTCATCAAGGGATGGAGGTGATTCTTTTCACTCTGGAGAGTTTGTCTCCTTGCAGTGAGAGAGATCTTCGCTGGGAGTTGGTCTCACTGGGTGTGCCTTCCTGGCAAGGATGAAGAGGTTCTTGGTCTGCCATTGATAAGCAGAGTATGCCCTTCTCAGACTGAGTATGTCTTTATGTTATAGAATCATAGCATATCCTGAGTTGGAAGGACTTGTAAGGATCATCAAGTCAAGCTCCTGGCTCCACAAAGGGTCACCCAAAAATCAGACAGTATATCTGAAAGCATTATCCAGACTCTTCTTGAACTCTGTCAAAAGCTTAAGACTCACGTTCACAAAGATACGTGGAACTGGACTTTGTGAAGGAAAGAAAGATTTCCCATCACCAAGTTGGATAGTTCCTCAGAAGCTCAATGAATCCACCCCCCCCCCCCCCAGTTCATTTTGATTTCTTTCCTTTGAGTAGTAGGTTGAAAAGAATTGCATGTTTGGAGAGAGTGCCCTAGCACCTGGGCACATCCCAGGAGTGGGATTTGCATTGCATGGATGCTCTCTGTTGAAACGTCCTGCTGTTGGTGGTTTAGAATCACACAAGGGTCAAGTGGAAATACATCCCACCTTCTTAGAAAAGCTGCTCAAAATGTCTTATTTTATACCTGCTGCTCAAAGTAACATGGATGCACTGGAGATGATAACATTTTGTCAGTTAGGACAGAGAAAGAAAGGAACTTATTTTCCAAATACTGTAGAGCTACTAAACTAAATGTATTTTTTTTTAATGTTATTTTTAAGCTTTGTGGTATCTTTTTATGGTGTGTAAGGTGGAATGATACAAAGATGGTAACAGGTATTCAAAAGGTTATTTATAAGGAAAGACTCACCAATATGGATACCTTCAGTGGGAAATGCTGAGGCAATCTCCAAGAGATGCTGCCTTAGTGGTGGTCAGCCCTTAAATGAGGTCTAGAGGAGATGGAGTCGAGCTCCACCCCTTCTGGGAGCACAGCTAAATTACTCTCACCTGTGCTCCCACAGCTGACCCAACACTTGCCTCAGCTGATTAATCAGAGGTTCAGGCTGTGATTACCAATTTCCCATACAATGGTGTGATCCCATGTGTTACTGGATAAATACATTCAGAAATACTGATGCTGTGTGTGGGGAAGCATATGGAGTGTGCTAAACCATAAGCAACATTCACAATCAAGGATGTGGTGCTTCAAGTGGTGCATAACTTATTTTATAGCTTTTAAAATTCAGAGTAGATAATGTTTGGCTGTGACTTTTTGAAATCACATCCATGTATTTCCTTTCTTTTCCTTTGTTTTGTGTATATGTATAGTAAGTATATATATACTTTTATATATCTATATAGTAAGCATATATATATATATATATATATAGTATATATAAGCACAATCATTGTTCGAAAAAAAAGTCCTTCAAAGTGATATTTTTTTCCTTAATCAGACATCAGGATCTTGTAATATTTGTAATATAATAATGTAATTATTATTGCATTGTTATCTAATTATTGATATTTTGATAATATTGAATTATTTAAAAATACATTATTAAAGTAATGTAAAAAATAATGTAATATTTGAAACTTGATTTACAGCCACTGAAGTAAAGCACCTGAATTGCAGCATGAAATATGTGTGTATTATATGGTGTGACAAATCAGACTGAATTTAAGGGAGTCACTGGTAAAATGGGTTATCACTGGCACTGTTTAAATGGCTTATAATGCATTATGAACGTTAATGTAAAATATTTGAAGTAGTTGCATAAAATTTCTGTTATCCACACAATTTGTCTGTTGCATATTGAAACAATCACTTTTGAATGACTTCAGTGTTCTTTTTCTTTGATTTTCACTGTAGTTCCTGAATTCTGAAGTCTGCAGACAGAAAACAAAATAGAACACCGGGTACATTTTAAGAAATCCCTGGGGTGCTCAATTCCAGCATAGTATCTTATCAGCACACACTATTTATTCATAGAATCACAGAATGGCCTGGGTTGAAAAGGACCACAATGATCATCCTGTTTCAACCCTCCTGCTATGTGCAGGGTCGCCAACCACCAGACCAGGCTGCCCAGAGCCACATCCAGCCTGGCCTTGAATGCCTCCAGGGATGGGGCATCCACAACGTCCCTGAACAAACAGGGATATTCCCAGACTTTCCCTGTTTTAAATCAGAAGCACCATACATTCAGGGTTGGTGGTTTTTTTTTATTGTCGTTTAAGTCCTGTTAAAACGTGGCAAATTGCTAAATAGCGGTTTGCCCACTAGGAGGTGGTCTAACACAAGCAGATGTTCAACGTGTCTCATAAATACTGTGCTTAGCGGATTCATTTTTCTTTAGTGCAAACCAGTTGGCTGTAACTTATTATTTCATTTATCTGATTTATTCTGTCACAGGCTTGGAGAAAAAGGAGGAGGAAATAGAGCAGCTGAAAATGGATTGTGAGCACTTCAGAGCCCGCCTGGAAGCAGCCCAGGCAGATTGCATGAGGGAGAAGAAGGTATATTTGCCGTCAGATAGTGAGATTTGTATGCATAGGTTTAGAGAAAGAAAGTGGGAGCAAATAATTTCCCATGTTCGTGTCACAAAAAACATTCTCAGCTTGGAAAACAGGCTCTTTCAGGTTTTTGTAGTGTTAAAATCAGCCATTAACTTTTTATAAGTATATAGTGACATACTGAAGTACAGCCTTGTGTGTAGATGGCATTGAAAAGGTACTTGACAAAATCCATTATTTTCAATTCAGTACAACCGTAACATATTATCAGAGAGGAAAACAGAAGATAATGTAAGCAACACAATGTGCAAAATGATGCTGGCTTCTCCTTTGGATTGCTTGAAGCTGTGTACCTATGGTTAGTTTTAGGTTCTTTTGCAATGCACCTACTGAGCCAGTTGCCACATACAGCTGTGAGTTGAGACAGAATTACAGAGCTGCTTTTGCTATATCAGTACCGTGTTTAGTGATTGTGTTTACTAGAGGGAAATTCTTAACAATGCAAGAATAATGAAGACCACAATCTCTCAGATCTTATTAGAATCCAAAAGACTTCATAGAAGATTACATAGACTAGTGATTAATTTTTGAGAGACAGTTGTGAATCAGGTGATTATTTGCTCCCTTCCTTGGAAGTGTCAGCTTAGCAGAAGCACATTTTGCTGGGGTTCTGCAGTTAGGATCTGCCAGGTGGAGAGTTGTACAAAGACAGATAAGTCTACAGAAGTTATAAATAAGTGAAAACTTGGGACTTGGAGTTTTAGGACATGTCTGTGTGGACAAGTCATTCTGGTGTGAAGTTTAATATGAATGTAGTAGCTGTCTGGCTGACAGCTCACATGATGGAATAGCTGTCTGTCTGGGTACTTTTCTGTCTGCTGTGATAGCTGTTGCAGTTTTGCTGTGCTTAGTTGTTTATACATCCAGGTCAAAATCTCAGTAAGATTTAATAGCATTGTTGCCTTAGATACTAATAAAGTGGGGCCCACCTTTTGTACACAGTAATATTTAAAAAAATGAATGGAAAGTGACTTAGGTTAGTGATTTCTTTTGGATGAAACTTTGAGTTAAAGCACGGGTAGTTAACTAAGAATTGTTGGTGTTTTTGTGTTCCTGATCAAAGCTCTTTGTATCTTTGCTGTTGTGCAGTGTACACCAGTTGCCTGAATGGCTCCTGTTGGTTGTCACAAAAGTGTATGCCCCATCCCTGGAGGCATTCAAGGCCAGGCTGGATGTGGCTCTGGGCAGCCTGGTCTGGTGGTTGGTGACCCTGCACATAGCAGGAGGGTTGAAACAGGATGATCATTGTGGTCCTTTTCAACCCAGGCCATTCAATGATTCGGTGATTCTGCATTTGAGTGGATAGTGCTTATGTATATTGTGAAGTCCTTTAGCATTTGGGATGAAAGAAGATGGTGTATACATGTCTGTTTGTATTTTTTCCTGTTAATGACTTGGCATGGCATTTTTCATTTGCTTGCTCTTCTAAGTGTCCTTGCATATAGTTCCAGAATTATTTTTTACATATTTATTTTCTGAAGGAAAAGGAAATGAAAGAAACGATAAAAATGCCTTTTCTGGCTGAGTAGTGTCCCTTGCTTAGGGGACCACAAATCAGAGTTCTGTTTTGCAAAACTGCTTTGCGGTGCTGCATCACTAATAAGGGAATTGCATTGCTTCCTGAACCTGAACAAAACCTGAAGCGTGCACGTTCCTATTGGCTAATGCCTCCTCTGTCTCTTTGTAGTTAAGTGCTTAAGCACTACTGTGTTCCTGTGCCTTGACCATTTCCTGAAGGTGGTGGTGTTGCATAACGCAGTGGTTGCTTCGTGGTGTGAACTCTCAGTAGTGTCTCTCTTCCAGGTTGTTTGCTTTCAGGCTCCATTTATCTTCCTGGCTCCTGAATGTTCCGTTTTGTTTTCTTTGCTTCGTTCCTTTGATCTGATGCTGTTCTTACCTATGCCCAAATGTGGTGTTTCTTGTGGCTCTGCATCCTAGTTGGGGGATCTAGCTATGTGGTATGGCAGAGCTTTGTCTTGCTGTTTAGGATTAGCATCCCCATGCAAAAAGCCAATAAGACACATTAAAATATACATTTATCTATGGACAGTACAGGGGGAAAAAGAAAAAATCAGGGGCAGTATAGGAAACAGACAGAAAGATGCTTGTGGGCATTTTGTTGATGCACATGGTGGCAGAATAGCCGATAATTCTGGCAGTGAGTTATGTAAAAGATAAAATTTGGCTAACTCACCTGAAAATGATCAGAGAATTAAGAAATGAGACCATTTTCATGACACTTCATGCAGCAAAGTTCAGTCTTTCGCATATATTAAACCATAAGGTGAGAGAAAATATGGAAAGAAAATAGACGTGTCATTCTGCTTGATAGATTTCATTTGAACATTCCAAATCCTTCCCCATGTGTTCCGTTAGCAGCATGACAAAGCAGCTCAGTTCTGGCTGTCAGATATGATACGGGGGCTAGGCAGGTGATTGATGATGAGCAGACAAACAACCTTGTACTGGTTGATTCTACGTTACATCAATTTTTGGGCGACTTTGCCTTTCTATTCTTTCCAAAGTGAAAGCAAAATATTGAAGTGAACCTCTAAAATGGCAAGGTATGTATTTTAAAGTCTCAATGAAAAATATATGCTTGAAGGTTGCGTTGCATTTACTTACTTTGCAAATTGACATTGAAAAGATGCCTTCTCATTCCCCAGACTTCATCCCAATAAGCAGATAAACAGGGAAGAGTGGGCTGAGGAGAACGTTTTCTGTGCTGAGTCTGAAGATCACATACCCCCAAATGGGCAGAGCAAGATCCTTCTGTTATTTTGTCATTAGATTGTCTGTGCTTCTCTCTCTTAATCCCTGAGTTAATATCAGTTTTCTTGTCAGGCCCCAGTATTTCCCTGCAGCACTAATACCACCCCTCAGCATGACCAGGGAGTTCCCACCCAGCTAGCAGACAGTGGTATCCCAGCCTCCATCTAACTGTCTGCACTGGCTTGAAACTGAGAAATGCAGCAGTTTTGCTATACCTGTGGCAGTTTGTGGGAAGCCAATGAGACGTAGAATCATACATAATCTTGTTACACCTTTTGGCAAGCTTCCTCTCTTACTGGAAAGATTGAGGCTGAGTCCTGGCTGTGTTGAATTGCTCTTTCTTCAGCCCCAGGGCGAGGACCACTAAAGCACCTCACTCAGCTGTTGGATACACAATGGAGTATGGGCTTTTCTGGTCCGAAGTATGAAAGGCACTTCAAACTTCAGGCTTGTTTTTCTAGGAACTCTTATTTTGCCACTGCTTCTCAGGAATATGCCAGTTGAAAGAAGTTGGAAGAACCAAGAAGGATAGCCAACAGTTTTCCCACAATAATGAAGGCAGCCCATTTTGAAGAACCCTCCCTTCCTGTAAGATGTTCCTGGTATCTTTTGTGAAGTGGCTGGGAAGGCTGACTTCTGATGCTGAAATCTCTTCTCTCTCTGAGATACACAGCTATTTGCTTAGGATGAGTAGACTTTCTTATCAGACTTCTCTAGGTGCCGCTCAGTCTCGATGGGTCACTTGGCTTGCCCTTGTGGACGGGCTTCTGGTTACTGTCAGCTTAAGTGATATGTTTACTACTTGGATGTAGCTCAGGGGAGAAAGTTCATATTCAGTGCAGTGAATTTGCCCCCACCCCCATATTCCCTCCCCACACACACCCTTCCATGTATGTGACTGTGGCGTTTCTTATTGAATCCTGTAGCCTAGAAACATCTGGGCTGACATGAAATGCAACCCAAATTTCTTTGTGTCATTTCAGGAGAAACTAGACCTCCGGCAGCACCTGCGTGAGGCCAAGCAGCAGCTCCTGCAGCAAGCAGAGTATTGCACAGAAATGGGTGCAGCTGTCTGCACCTTGTTGTGGGGTGTATCTAACAATGAGGAGGCTGTTAAAACCATTCTAGGAGGAGTAAGTATGGCAGGTGAATACTTACTGGTGGTAATGCTGGTAGATATTTAAAATAAGTACCTTGTTTTGTTACACATTTTAACATAAGAATATATTTCAGAAATAAATTGGACAACAGAGATGTTTCCTGATGTGAATATTCTTTAGGAAACATCCGTGTTCTTTTAAGAAGATCAGGAGATATTAAATGCTATCCAGCAATTATTTTATGTTGGCGAGTAAGGGTTACCTGTTGTCTGCCACACATGGTTAAAGTGGAAGCAAGGCTACAGCTAGCATAACGTTATCAAGCAACAATTCCCATGCCAGCAGAAAGTTTGGAGGAGCTATTTCCATGAAAGGAGGACACATTCCTCAGTTCTCTACTCCTTTGGATCCTTACCCCAGTACAGTCTTTATGCTGCCTTAATATTTGTGTGAGTCCTGGAAGTTCAGAGGACATAGCTGTTTCAAATTTAGTGGTTCCTAATAAATGTTCAGTGTTAAACATGAGCAGGTAGCTTACTAAAAACAACAGCAACAAAAAACAACAACCCAAACCAGCAAACAACAAAACCCACGCAAAAACCCATCAACTGTAGACAGTGTTAATATTAGAACTAGTGTAATTTCACTGCAGCTGATGGAATTAGGAGGAATCAAATGAACAAGCCTGATAAAAAATAGAATTTTGATCTTCTCAAAGCTGACATGAGAGGGAGTTGTATTGAAGCTGTAAACTGATGTCACACTTTCTTCTGGTTTTTCAGCAGCATGATACCTTTCAGTGATACCTTTTGGTCATTTAAGATCCAAAATACAAAAAGCTGATAGACGGGCAGGTACTACAAAGCTCACCCATAGCTATAAGACCGGTGTAAAACCACATTCTGTATTTTCAGGACAGTTTATAACTGTAAGAGCAGATAATCATTTAGCGACCAGCCATTGTTGTTTGACTTGTGAAATGATATTGAAAGGGCACACTTCCCACAAACAAAACATGAGCAGTACTGTGTATAGTCACCTTCTACAAGATGAGAGGAAAGTTAGTAGAAGCTTTGTTGAAAACAGTCTTAAATAGAAAAATCAAATAGCATTAAGTAAAAAGCTGAATTGATACACTGACCATTTGTGTAAAAAGCCGAACTATGAAGATGCAGTTCTTTTATTTCTAAGTTCATTTGAAATTCCTAGCAATCATTAGAGCCCACTGAACTGCTGCATTTCTGGTAAGGGTCATAGAAACATTTATGGGCATAATTTTCTTGCAGTGGTGCACATAAAATGATAAGGAAGACTTGCAACAAGACTACTGTGAGTTACATAAAGGGATTGCATGGCATTGTATCAACCACAGATTACAACTGGCAGTGAGTCAGGTTATTAAAAGAGGATGGAGAATTGTCATACAAAGTTTTTGGTTTGGGTTATTTTTGGACAAGCTGTGCAGCTTGTAGTACCTTCTCAGGGGAAGATGCTATGAACTACAGAAATGTATGAGTACATGAAGAGTGCTTTCAAACTATTGCTCATATTTAACTGTGTGGGGAAGGGTGGCATCAATTCAAAATAACTTTATGCCTTAGGGAACAATGCTCAGCTTTTTCAATCATTGCACGGATATAGAAGTAGTTCTTTTATATAGCTCTGTAATGTAGATTGACTGATATGATATTTGTGACTAATAAAGCATTCATGTCGATGCGTGTTGGGCAAGTCAAAACTTGAGCAGCAGATTTCAAGTGTAACATGAATAGTTTGCAAGGCAGTGGGAGAGAAGTGCCTAGCGTTTCTGCTGATGCTTAACATTTCCATAAGGAACCTAGAGAAACATCCGGAGAAGCAGCATGACAAACAGTATTCAAGTACACTTGCGTGTGCCAAGGACAAAGTACATTAACTTCCATGAGGTTGTTTTAGGTGTCTTTGAAAAAGCTTCAGATGGGTATTCGCATCACAGGGCTCTAATGTGGTAACAGAAGCTGAAGGTTTAATTACAGAATAACATCAAGGATTACTTCAACATAAGACATTTTGGATACTACAAGGTGATCTGCTACTACAGTTAGTTACCCATGATGGTGAAAAACTGCTCTGTGTTTTATGGTAGCACTTTTGTATGTTAACCGATGTTTTCATTGAGGAGTTACATGGAATGCAAAGGGCTCACTGCCCCATTTCAGCTCAAGCACTTTAATGGCTGCTCTCAGAGCTGTCCTTATCTCAATGTCTGTGGGTGAGAGATTCTTCAGTTCCATGAAAACACTGTCAAGCTAATTAGTGGCTGCACAGAGTATGTCATGTTCCCTATTTATAAACTTGACTGATCTCTGCTTCCTCATCTGAGGCCTCACCACTAGTGAAATAATGGTTGTTTGAAAAGAAGACTCAGCAGCAAGGACACCAGTGGCACCTCAAGGAACTGACTAATAGTTCTGGCTGGATTCTGGTTTCCTTAGCACTCTTTTGGTATTACTCTTGCATAGCATTCTTGTATGGATACACTTTTTTTTTAATAACAGCTTACATTAGTCTGTAGTACTAAGTTTTCTTCCTTCGTTTTCTCTTGTATCCTTTATTGCTTAAACTACAGTCACTGCTTATGTTGAAATGACCATCTCTGAGGAACATTACCCGTGCATGTATATAAAGTACATCTGGTGCAAGCAGAAGTGTACTTTTTTTCCCTTTCTCTTTCCCTGTAACCCCTTCAATCCTATTCTGGGACTTCAGTTTCATATGTGAAGGAAGAGCATTGACTCACCGTGCTTTCTACGCCTCCCTGTTGGAGTCACACAACAAACCATGCTGCATCCCTCCCAAAACATGTAATCGATGGTGAAATAAATGAATGGTATTGATGGGTTTGAAGTATTGTGAAGATGGTAGTTGTGATAAAATACTGAATATTTCAGTCACTTTGCAAAACGAGTAGAGTTCAGCAATGTCACAAAGTGATGGGAATTGTAGGCACTTTCTTGAGCTGTTTGGCTTTTCTGCTGGTTTGCTGCAGGAAGTGACGAGGTTTCAGTTCTCATGAAATGACTCGCAAAGTTATTAAGCACACCAGGAAACCTGCGCTTTCTGTTATGCTATTTTGATCGAAAAAACAGAATCCTCTGTGGGAAATAGTGCTTCAGCAATGTTTTACAGGTCAGCATTTATTAATAAGAAGAAGCCGTTCTTTCAGTTGCTCTCAGTGGGTTCTGCCTGCACTTCTGACCATGCTCTTTGATCTGCCCCGAGCTTCATGCTGGATGATTTGATTCTTCAACTGAGATACCCCCAATCGGAGCAGTATTCTAGCTGAGATCTTGTGCTGGGTAGAGGAGATTGCATAACATAATTAAAGGCTGTGCTTCTGTTTACTCATTCTGGTATGACTGTCTTTCCTATGTGACATTGACTTAAATTTGACCTGCGACCCAGAGGAGACCTCTATTTCCTATTGAAAGGAACTGCCCAGCAAGTTGATCTTCCTCTTATGTTGAGCAATACGTGAATCCTTTCATTAGGATCCAATCCAGTCCTACTTCTCTGAGCATTTCATTGGTATTCTTAGGAAGTTCATAACAAGTCATATAAGTTAGGCAGCTGTCCAGTTGTCAGCTAGATAGAGTTTTGGCAGAAGTGGCTGTAGTTGAGGTGAATGCCTTGCTACTGAAAAGCAAAGATGATGGTCTCGGTTTTGAAGATATGCATATTGTTTGATACATATATATTTATATACATATATATTATTTAGAGTTTAGGAGATAATTATGCAACAATAGAGCTTTATAAATGTAGCACTGAGTAGTTTCCCTTATTCTTCTGAGATAATGGTTCCAAATATTAGAGAATGAAACATGTCACTTAGTGTTTACTTTTTACTTTATGCTGTTTTATGAGGTGACTGGATGCTTTAATAACTTTGCAGTTTGTCCAGGTTTATGGTAGCATCTAATAATCATAGTCACTGTAGTGTGGATAATCTTTTTTTCTCCTCCATGCTTACAGAGCAAGGCAGCAAAGTTTTTTACTATCACCGCACAGACTATGGAGAGCTTTGTGAAGTCATTAAGCGAAGACATGAAACAGCAGGATTTGGATTCTGATGAAAATCAGTTTGTGTTAGCGTTGGCAGGGATTGTAACAAGTAAGTTAACGTTCTCTCTCAAAATAGCATTCCATGTGCACTGGGAATTTCTTCATTGCTCTGCATGTAGTGCAACAATTACAGCTTTCTGAAGTCAAGTGTTTAGTCAATGCTGGTATCTTGGGTGACTCCTAGTCTTCTAAAGTTCTAGCAGATTTGTAATTTGGCAATTCTGTGAGGAATTGAACTTTCTGTAACATAGTTAAGGATGTGATGTGTAAAATTTGTTCCGTTCTGAAATTTCTTAGTACTTCTGGTCAATCTGAAGTAAAGCAAGTACTCTCTTACTAGTCATCTGCACTCACCTTGCTTTGTAAATGTCAAGCAGCGTACTGTCTGAATCACAGATAATGCTCACATCTTTGAGATGTTCCAGCTGCAGATGATGCAATCATCTCAAGGTATGTGTTCAGCATTTTGAAGATGTAATTGGTGTAAGAATTTTGTTGTCGGGTGGACTCCATCTTCTCTGTCTTCTAAATCCCCAATTCCATGATCCTAAGAGAAAAAAAAACATTACTTCAACACTAAACATCTTTTTTTAGAGGTAGAAAATAGGAATCACAGAACCAAAGGAAGACACAGATCTGTCTCAGTATGGCTGCCCTTGACGTGGCAAAGGCTGACTGTTAGAGATGGGGATGATATGTCAGCTGCATTTTTGTGAAGCAGTGCAGCTGTCAAAATGTTATTAGTTAATGATGTGATGCAAGATAGGTGAAACAATGGCTGTTTGTACAAGTGAATCTTTCACTAGTGGATTTTCTCAACATGTGATTTTAGGTGGTGGTGCGCCCTTTAAAGAAATAAGAAATGGTTATGTGGCACATTATGCCACTGTACCAAGTAACGGTTGGATCCAGTTCTCTCCAATAGCTTCACCAAAAAAGAAAAAGAAAAAGAAAAAAAAGAAAATAGAAGCATAGCAAAAGTAAAGTCAGAACAAACAAAATGTTTCATGTGGGGGAGGATGATGGTGTTCTGCCTGAGGGGGAATCAGCGTGGTGGAACGAAGTCTTGCCTCACTGAAGCTGATTTTTTCCACTGAATTAAGTGATGCCAAGACTTTCCTCTGTAATTTAGGAACGGGGTTGCTGAAACTTAAGTATGATAAAGGACACAGACATACAAATGATGTAGAAGGTACAAGTGTAATCCTCCTAGTATTGCGTTGGAGAAGGATAGCTGGTCACAAAGTGCCAAGTATTCAGACGTCAGAGAACAACAGAACAGAAGTTCTGTGTTCAGTCTTAACACAGCCCGGCTTGAGCACCTGTGTTCAGTCTTAACACAGCCCGGCTTGAGCACACGTTATGGTACCAATCCTTAATTATGTGCTGTATCCTTTGAACATCTGCTTATTTCTGAGTTTAAAAGGCCTTTTAAACTGAAAAAAAAACAAAAACAAAACAACAACAACAAAAAAACAGCAACAAAAAGACATTAATGATAGAGAAGAACTGAGGGTACATGGAGGAACTTTGTCATGCAGCACATCCCAAAATTTGCCCTGAGTGGGAGGCCGGGAGCTGAGTTTTGTCACTCATTACATTCATGGTACTTCACTCATTTGGAGGAGGCTTGAAAGTCCAGGTTGCTGGAAGATGTCTTGCACATAAGGATTTCCTGAGTTACAGGACTAGCATAAGGGAAAATATTTGAGGAAAATCTGTTTTAGAGCAGTAGTCACTGGAAATGTTTTTGCCATTTGGTTTGTGCATGAATAATGTAGCGCCTGCAGAGAATTAGGAAAAGAACTCTGAGTAGATGTTCACAAGCGTTTCAGTTGTGTAACGTGCCAAGCGTATTGGATTGAGTGAGTGTAAAACAATCTGCAATCCCGTTTCTGCAAATCAGAACCTATGATGATCAGTTTTGCTTCATTCCCACGTTATTTGCAGATGTTAGAATTGCTTGAATCCAACCTTTTGTTTCATTATGCACTGTGTTATTGCTAGGACGCTGGCCACTCTGAATAAGTATTTGAATTATCAAAGTAGCATTATGAGGGAGTTTGATCAGTATCATTTGCTGCTTCAGTATTTGCTCTGATGATGGATGTAGTTTCACGCTTATACACATACAATAGCTCATTCATCACAGCTGACATTTTTTTACTTGTTCTGGTAATTATCATGAACTTTTGTTTGAAACATGAATTTTATGGTGATATTTTGTGTTCTCTCACAGATGTGGCTGCACTGGCATGTGGCCGTGAGTTCTTGGTTAGTTCAAGTCGTGACCTATTGGACACAATGATGCACCTCCTGGGAGAGATGAAGCCGGGACTCTGTACGAAGTTTAAAGTGTATGATGGCTTTTTTTTTTCCTTTCACATGAAAAGCATTCCCTTTCAATGTAGATCAGTGATTAACAGCAGTGTTACCACGTTCCCATTGTTTCCTTTCCTGGAGGCAAGGCGTAACGGTTGGAAAACTTTCCATAGAAGCATTCCTTGCAAATACACTAGATTCACCTGCAAGGGTAGCTCTATCCATGTTTTGTGTCCCTTTGAAAATCTCTTAAGCACTGTAATACTGCCCATCTGCCTTAGGAGGGGCTCATAGTTTGAGGGTCAGATAAGGAAAGTGTGAGGTCAAGCTTTAAAATAGAGATAACTGTGGGAAATGTGGATTTGTTTTCGTTCTCTTCCACTATGAAGAATTCTTTCTGCAAAACACTGCATGCTACAAGTGAAAAAAGTGCTCTGTTGGATTGGAAGGCTCTCCTTTTGAAATGGTGTTTTGTTTTAATTACATTTCAAATCTGCCAGAATTGGATTACTTAATGCTACCGTAGTAGCCAGAGGCACTGTGCAATTGCACTTGTAATTGGTGCTGCCTGTAAAGGGACTTCATGACAGAGGGTTGAAAGAAAAGCCTATGTTACACCTGTCAGCAACTGGAAAAGTTGTACTTGAAAAGTGGTGGAGAAACTAAGAAAGATGTTCGCTGTGTCTCTTTCTCACACTTTTTAAAGCTGAGAATATATGACTTTAGCAAGCAAATTACCACAGCTTATCAAGTACTTATTTTTTTGCTACACAGTGCACATTAGCCCAATACATGTCATAGAATCACAGAGCAGCCCAGGTTGGAAGGGACCTCAAAGATCATGAATCTCCAACCTCCTGCCACATGCAGGGCCACCAACCACCCCATTTAACACTAGACCAGGCTGTGCAGGGCCCCATCCAACCTGGCCTTGAACACCTCCAGGGATGGGGCATCCACAACCTCTCTGAGCAGCCTGTTTCAGCACCTCACCACTCTCACAGTAAAGAACTTTATGTGGTTAATTTGTTCTTGAAGATGGTTTAAGCCAATGTGTGTGGTTTTGTTTTTATAGCTGGACAGGGAGCACATGCTATGAATTCATGCACAAGTTAGCTATCACAGTTCAGCTGACAAACAGCAACCTTGTCAGCCCACAATAACCCAGTTGTGTCTCTATGCACGTACTTAAACAGCTTATACGTGATGAGTATGAAATCAGGCTTGGTCCTAAATTTGGATAGGTTTTATCTTGCCTAACCTCAGCTATCTGAAAGCTGGTGGTCAAGTATCTGGTGGCTTTCTCTTCTTCTTCCTACCTTCAATGCAAAGAGATGGAGCTATAAGTAGGCTCATTCAGCCCAAGTTTGGAGTGAATGAGCTGCCGTCTGAAGATTTTTGCCCTTACCTGCTGGGTAGTGAAAAGGAAGCTGAACAGCCTGTGCTGTATGCAGTAGTTAGATGCTTTGGGGGTCTGTCATTTCCTGTGTTTCCCAAGCATCAGTCTTGAAGGTCAGCCTCAAAACAAGCTAGTTAACATTTGCAGCAGTGTTTTTGTGTGAGGTCCCAACTAAAAGATTCAGCTTGAGAAAGAGAAGATAGTTCATGCCTTTGTGTATTTAGGGAAAAATACTAAGACAGGACCTGCACTGGTTGAAAGCATGCATGCCAACTACAAAAAAAAATAAAAAAGGATTTTCTTTTATGGGGAGGAGGAAAATTGTTCCTAAACATACCCAAGATTTTAAGAAATTAGAAGCTGTGGGGTAAGATACGTGATTTTTGAACATTTCAGGTTGTATTAATGTAGTTTGATAATGCAATTGGATTTGAAGGCCCTCCTTTTGAAATGGTGTTTTGTTTTAATTGCATTTCAAAATCTGTCAGAAGAACTGCATGTGCTGCTGTGAATTGTGGCCGCACAGCAGCACAAATATGGTACATGTGAAATACAAATAAGATACACATTATAAATGCCATGAAGCAGTTAGGGATTCAGTAGAGCCTCTTGGTATAATAAATTGAGTTTGCACAAGAAACGTTTAGATGATGTACTGAGGTACGTGGTTTCGTTGGGAAATATTGGTGGTAGGTGGATGGTTGGACTGGATGATCTTGAAGGTCTTCTCCAACCTTGGTGAATCTCTGATTCTATATAGAGATACAGACACATTTTTACAGCTCTGTCTCATGGATGAAGGTGTCCATCGTTTTGGAAAGGCAGTGTATTTCTCTCAAAATGTCACCCCTGCATTACATGGGAAGAAATCACTACTTAACATTTAAGCAATAAAAGACAAAATGTGGCTTCATATTTTCAGGGATGTGTTTGTCCTTTGCTCAGTTTCTCTGCTTTAAAATTCTTTTCTAGCTTCTATTTTCAAAAGTATTTTTCTTTACTGTGTGACAAATCGGGGGAGACTGTGACTAACTCTGCACACAGAAGAATTGAACACCCAAGTAAACTGGAAAGAGGAGTTCTCTTCTTTCCCTCTTTTAGTTCTAGCAATCCTGTGAGGGTTTTTGGTCTTCTTGTTGTTCTAAAAATGTATAAATAAAACATTTACAGGAAGAGTTTCCATTTATTCTAGCAATGCTGTTCTATCCATATAACTAAAGCTTCAATGTGAGTGCTAGCACTGAAATCTCATGACCTTTTTTTTGCCTTTCTGAAATAGCGGTGGTGTGAAAGATTTTAGATGGCGTTGCTGCAGGCTCTGATCAACATTAGTAATTATTAGGTGGTCAGCAAGCATTTACACAATTGTTTATGTCTATAATTAAATTGATAGGAATCTTCAGCTTTGCTCACGTAGCACTTGAAAGGAGCCACTAAGAATATTTCACTTTATGTATTAATCCCATCTGTTAAGCAAAAGAAAAGGGCCTTCACTGTGGTTTTAGCTGTAGATTTTAAAGCAGTGGCAGGTACAGTAGTACACAGTGTTAATCGTTTTGGAATTGCCTAAACATGAAGACTACGAGGCACATAGCTAAAAAACCCTCCACGCTGACAAAAAGCAGAAAATACAGTCTGTGAAATCATGCTGTGTGTCAGGTTTCCTTCAATAAAAATACAGATTACAAAAAGTACTTAATAAAATGTGCAAGCACTAGTGATGGAACTAGTATGAAGGGCCTGGAAAAGTTTCTATGTTGTGCTCATATATGTTTAATTAGTAATAATATGCTACTACAGGCCCTTACAGCTGGTTAGTGGGATGGGTTAGGTCCTGTTGTGACACTGCAAACCACAGTGCTTCCCTGGGTCACCACCACCACTCAGTCTCTTTTGTCTGCACGTAGCAAACAAGTAAAAGAAAAATACAAACATGGCAGTATCTCTTTACGTCACTTTATTTCTAACTGTAAATGTCAAACAGATTAATGATGAAAGAAATTGTCGAGAAATATTAGCACTTTCCATTGTGAGGTATTGTTTTTTTGATCATTTTAATTCTGGCTGATTAGATGTAATTACAACTGTGCTCCTTTGTCAGGGCTTGGATTCTGGATTGCATTAAGAGCTGCAGGAGCCATATGAAAAGGAGCGTGTGGGCTTTATGGCTGCAAATTCAATTCCACAGCACCTCTCACTGCTTACTGATGGCCACTGATGCAGTAGATTTAATAATCTATTGCTCTTGTTTCTAACTACTTAAGAGCCTAAGTGATCAAACCCGTAGCAGTGCAGCAGTTAATGTAGCTTATCTTCCACTGCAGACTAAACTGAGTTGTGTTGCTTTCCTTTCCTGCTGTATGAAGATATGCGTGGAGACTGTTGGAAACTCTGCTGATGGCAGATTAACTTAAGCCACATTCACTTAAGAATGGGATGTGAGGTGTGAAGGCTGTTAGGAGTAATGTTATTTCCCTCTTGTTTGGAAATGGTGCCAGTTGGATAACAGGCAGCTTTATCACAGTCATGAGAGACAGCAACAGCCAAGCTGATCCCAGAACAGAGCAGAGAATTCCTACCTGCTCCTGTTTCCCTACAGTTGTTTTGCATGAGATCCAGCACTATGTTCTGAGTGGGTATCATCTTGTGTTCTGTAAATGTTACAGGAGCTGCGTTTGTTCATCTTCCCTTTTCACTGTCCAGAACACTGACTTGCTTGTTGCCATCTTTGGAAAATAAATAGGATGCGTCTGCATCAAGCATTTGAAAACAAAACCTAGTTCAGCAGAAGCTGCAGGAGGTTTACTGTCAACAAAATCCTCTGCCTTGAGTGTTAGTAGTTGCTAGCGCTGGAAAGTAGAGATGCATTTGGAGCCTCAGGGTACCACATTTGTCCAACACTCTAAAGCAGCTAAAACTACATTCTGGCCTAGGAACTTTATCTGCACAAACTGGCAAAGATGCCGTTTCTTTGTGTAGCATCCTGTGTCTCACAGCATTACATCAGCACTGATGTAGCTGAGGCCGAGGTGATTGGTACCTGTAGTCAGCCCCCCCTTTCTTGATGGTTTTCAGATTGATCAAGTTCCTGATCATACTGAAGCCTCTCATGTTTGCAGTAACTTAGTTGGAAGCCATCTGGTTTTCTCTCTGTAGAAAAGCTGAGAGTAATAATAATAATATGTAGCTCGTTTTCTATGCAGCCCCAAGAGATGACTAACACACATCCTTATTTAGGGGACCTATAAATTAGGAAAAACAGTTTTGGGGAGCTTTTGAAAATGTAGCTGACGTAAATGATGTGTGTTTTCATTGTGTGGTTTACACACCGAAGTGCAGTGTGACCGTAAAGAGCAGCAGTTTTGGTGTCAATTTGTCAAAGGTGTCATGTTGGTTTTTTTTTCAGTTCTCAATTAAGTAAATTCTTTTTAGCTGCAAGACCATAGGCGGCCTTTCTTATCCCAGAAGACAACATATGGGTTCTTTGTCAACCTGAATGACCGTAATAAAAGGCGAAAAGAAATGATCTTCTAGGAAAAAAAAAAAAGGCTTTGAGGTTTCCCAAGTGTTATTTGGAAACAAGTTTTGAAGAGGTGTGGGTGAGAGAAGCATTTGGCCTGTGCTATCCTATGTTGATTTATGCTAAGAGCACAGTTTATGGCCAAATTGAAGTCTGGTTCTGTTGACTTAAAACAAACCAAAAAAAAAAAAAAGCCAGATGTCTTTCCACTTGTGAACTGAACCCAATCAATCAGGATTCCCGAAGGCAGAATAAATAGAAAAGCCTGCGATGACATTTAAAGAGATGAGCAGTGTTGTTTTTTCACAGCAGGGTTTCCATTTACAGGCCAGCATGTCTGGTTGGATAAGGCCTTGGGCTACCTGTTCTTGTGGTTGGTAACCCTGTGTACAGCAGGGGGGTTTGGATGATCTTTGAGGTCCTTTCCAAGCCAAGCCATTCTGTGCTTCTGTGTTTGTGATTCTGTAATCACGCTGCCCTTCACCTGTGGCAGAAAGCAGCAGTCCAGCTTAGGAAGAAGTATGCTAAGCCTGTGACTAGTTGTGCTTCCCTTTTTTATACTTCAAGCCTGCCCCCTTCTTTTAAATGCCTCAGTAGGTGTAGTCACTTTCCTGTAAGAGGAGAGAGAATGCACTGGTTCTTGCTGTGCATTAGCTATGTATTGCATCTGTTCTCATCAGCTGTAGAAATAGGATAATACTTCAGAGAGGATGGTCTAAGCCAAAGTCTGTTTCAGCTGACCGAAGGATTGGCGTACATAGAGCCTGCGTTGCACAACCAGTGGAGCGCATCCTTTGACATTGTTTCTAATATTCAACCTACAGCCTTTTTTTTTGTGTTTCCTGTTGGCCCTTTTACTTGTCAGAACAAGCAGCAGATCTGAAATCATCTTGTGCCCATCACAGATTATCACTATGAACCTGTTGTATAGATTGTATGGGCGTGTAAAGCCAAATTCTGCTTTTGTATGTTTCATGTAAGGCATCTCACGGAGTTTAATAAACCTTTCAGTGGTGTATTTTTCTACAGGAGTGATATATGTGATCCTACTGTAGAAACAAGGTTTTGCACAACATTGTTTAGACAGCATTTGAGACTTGTTTCTGTTCTCAAAGTATAAATGATGAGGTGACACTTCAGCATCAATACATGATGGGCATAAGAAGCAAGAGATGACAAAAGATGCAAAGAAATAAAAAAATCACTTCTTTTTCCTTTCAATTTTAGGCTAATGCTCATGTCACTTTACAATGTGAGTATCAACTTGAAAGGCTTGAAGTACATCAGTGAAAGTCCAGGTTTTATTCCTTTGCTTTGGTGGCTCTTGAATGGTAAGTTGCTCTAAGAACCTTGTAAATTGTGGCTTCGGGGATTGTAGATTGTGGGAATATTGCAAATACAAAGCAGAAATTTATGTCCATAACCTGATTGTGTAAAGCTTTTGTCAGATTACAAGTAAACAACAAAGACAAATAAAGGGAGGAAGTGTGCATTTCCCACAACCTTTTTGGTACTGTATGTAATACTCCATTAATATAAAATTTATGGATGATATTAAAAAGAAAGAACGGTGAGATGTTTTGAAGTGCATTTAGAAAAGCCACCTGCATTTCTGTATACCAACTTTAAAACCTGGGTGAAACTGAGATCACTGAAATACAACAAGGGAAAATGTAACAGTGTTCCGAGACATTTGGGAGAAGTGCTCTTTCAGCGGCCTCAAATCCCTGCGTAGGAGCCAGCTGAGATTGACGTTACTGGCACGCATTGGAACTTGGCTGGCAGCTGTGTGCACTGCTCGTAAGGGACAGTAAGGAGTGCAGTAACTACAGAGCCATGACAGTGTCCTGCATGTGAACTGCAACTAGAGTTTGCTGTCTTGGGTTTCTGAGGTTACTGTGGCTTGTCCATGAGAATATTTTTGGTGTTCATTTCATAGTATCAGAGGGGTTGGTCATCTTTGCACTCCGCATTGCTGTGCAAAACCCTGCTGCAGTACAAGAAGTAAATACAGAAGGTAGCTGAAGTGGCAGAGGTTGCATCTGCTTTTTCAAGGAACATAAACATATTGATGTTTTTGAAAAGCTTTGACTTGGGCTTGTAAACTGGAAGTTGTTTGTATTTCCCACAGTTCTCTCAACTAATTTAAGGAAAATGATGGTAGCCGTGCTTTTCACTGAGGAACTTACAGCTTTGCACTGCCATAGGCTCTTCTGTGATCTCAGAAGATGAAGTAATCCTTGTAACGCTGTTGAAAAACACCTGTTTTTACAGCTTTTTAATGTCACTTGAGAAGAATTATGTTCTCAGAGAGTATATAATTTGCGTGTATCATCCTTCATTCTGCTGTATGTAGAAGCTGAACATGTGCTCGTTCAGATTTTTCCTTTACTTCATGTCTGGCTAATACACATAAGCTTTGCTCTAGCAAAACAAACAGGCAAGCAGAAAACAACAAATGGAAACTTCAAAAACCTTGTCTAAATTCCCAAGTGTGCCCTTCTAAATTTTGTGATAAGATAAAGAAGCTGATCTTGTTTGATGCAGTCTTTTGTTTGAAGGAGGCTCCCAGGTCATGGAAGAGAATAAAACAGGGCACAGTTATAAATAATTGACTGCTGTTAGTGGCAATAGGAAATTGAAAGGCTACTTTACATTTTGATACTGTTAATCGTGTGTGGGCTGGGTTGTGGAAGGAAAAGATGGGCATGGCTAATTCCCTTATGTTTTGATAATAAACTCCTCCAGCTACAGCAAAGGAGGAAGATGCTCAGATAACCCACATCTGCTAGTTCAGATTTTTGACTTGAGAGGAAGTCTGCTTACTGTCAAGGGAGATGGCTGACTAGTTTGTATGTCAGATGAGTGGTTGGATCCAAGATGCAGTCTTGTTCTGGTCATTTAGTATGAGATCGCTGTCATTTTCTATACGTTTAATCAACCTCTGAACTTCTCTAGAAGTCAGTAGCTTTCTTACACGCTTGCTTCTCTACTGTTTCTGCAGTCAGGATCTTCACCTTCTGCTGGCCTGGATTAGATTATAAACATCTGGAGTTGCCACAGTGTAAAGTCTTACATTTATTTTCCACGCAAGAGAACCGAGCAATACGGTTTGCTGTCAGAGTGTCCCATATATGCTGCCGTCCTACAGGAAACTTCTTCAAAGATTGTTTTGGCTGAAGCTTGAGAGATGATTCAGCTTTCCACAGATCTCTAAGCCTTTATCAGTGCTCTCACTAAGAGAGTCCTCTGAAAGCATCCTCTGACTTTTTTCTTAAGTTTCAGAGAATCATCCTGTTTGCTGTCACCAATTGACAAGTGTCTGTGATCTCAGACTATACATCAAGGCCAATTGCTTGTATACAACAGATAAATCCCTCAAGTTCTTTCTCAGAATTTTCAGTCGCTTCCCAGTCTTCTTGTACCCTGAGGAAGAATGTCCTTCTCATTAAGTGAAGAAGAGAGCGAACGCACATGATAACTGGATTCTCTTTGTTCTCCCTTGTACGTATCTAAAGCAAAGAGTGGTTTGATTCTGTTTGTCTGGTAGACTTTTTTGAAGAATGTTGTAACACTGAACATGTGGATGCTAAGAGAATGGAGGCAAACCTGGTAATGATTCCTAGTGGAGAAAGAATGTTAACAACGAAGGGGTTTTGTCTGTCCTGCTGTCTTTAGAAAATTTGGATGAGCCGGAATGTCTTCACATGCACTAAAAAGAATTCCTAATAGCTCCTTCTGCTGGAGGCTGTACTGAAAACAGGTGAAAAACAAATGCTTGACACACTTTCTGAAGGTAATGCAGAACTGTGCAGCCTTAGCACTCTATTACATAGGCTGTTCTCATCCTCTTCTTTGCCCCATTACTAAGTACTGCCTGAAAGGTGGGGCATTTATTAATAAGCAGCAGTGATCACTGAAAAAAACAGTCCCATAACTATGTAGCTGTTGTATTCTTGCATAGCTATCACCTGTTCCTACCTGTATCTTCCCAGCCTGATGCCAGCATAAAAATATGTGGATGATGACTCAGATTTCTGTCTGTGAAGCAGCTTGTGGAATTAGTAGGTTTCTCTTCTTGTGGAGCACCATTTGTGTGTAGAGCAGTTGTTGCTGTCTTGGAGGATATAGGCAGCTTTAGTTTTCTCCATCTCCATCTGCTGTCCCTGTGTTGATATCTTGGCTAAAGGTTTTATGTAACTTTCAGATTTCAGGAAGCTCTGTCCTCAGCAGTAGAAAGAGAAGTTATATAACTTCAGATAGAAATCCTCTTGAGATTTGTCGGTATTTTATTGCTGGTGCTTTACTTCTGTAGATGCATTAAGACTTTCAATCTGCCATTTTCAAAGGAGTAGACTGAGACTTTTCCCTGCAAAGGATCTTTTGAAGATGTTGGAGTCAGCTCAGTTGTGACCGGTAAAGACTGAATTTATGTATTTCATTTTTAACCTTACAGAGCATCTACAAACAAATGAGTGCTGGAGATAATTGGTCTGGGCTCTTCACTTTTTTCTTCTTTTTTTTTTTTTGGAACTATGCATCTACCTTATTATTTTTTCCCCATGTATTGCAGTTCTTGTTCTTGTTGGATGTATAAGAGAAGAGGAATTCAGAGAGATTATGTCAATGACATTTCCCATCCTTGCTGGGAAATTGCTCCAGGTACTTCATTAAACAAAAGACAAGAGACATATGACTAATCTTAGATCTCTCCCTTCAGTTTCCTCCACCACAGTTCCATACGGAAATCTAACCTTGTTTATCCAAATTCTTTGCAAATGACAGTCTCTGTTATAAACGTCTATATGAAGCACATTCTCATTTTGCTGCCTGCAACCTTCAGTATTTGCTTTTCATGACTAACCCTGAAGGCTTATAAAGCCTTTCTTTTCTTTTTGCATTGGTTATAACTGTCAGAATTTTGGAAATTCAGGTTAAATGCATGGCAGCATGTTATTTAAAAGACATCTGGACAAACAGAGCTCTGCTATTTATGAATCAGTGTCTGTATTAAAACAAATTTTGGTTGGTAAATCAAAACCTCAGTTACCAGTTTTTCAAACTCTCAGCAGTTTCATATTCTTTGCGCTGTCTTTAGGAGAGGGTTACCCTACTTGTCCTTAAAGAACGCATCCATTTTCTTGAATGGAAAGATGTCGGCTCTGACACAGAAAGTCTCTGAAGCACTGCTAGCTGAGAAGCTGGGAGAGTGGCTAGAGGAGGTCTCACTGAAAGCTTGCCCTTTTCCCCTGCTCTTCTCTAAGCAGCAAATGCTGTTCCTCTAAGTAGAGCTCTTGCTGAGCCCCGAGAGGCTGTCCTTACCATCTGAGGAGGAGTTTTTCAACTAGATCCTCCTTTGTAACATCAGAGCTGTGCAAACTGATGTTCTCGCTCCCAACTGGCAGTGGTTTTCCTTTTGTGAATATACACAAGGAACTTTAAACTCTGATGAATGCATATGTCACTGTAAAGCACTGGTTTGGTCTGCTGTTGTTCAGTAGCTATTTTGGGAGTCCTCAGATGCCCAAATTAGGATTGACTGAAGCTGCAGAACGCACCTAACAGCTCACTCAGGAGTCTGTCAGCTGCAGGGCCACATCTGTGTGAGTTCCTTTTCACTCTCAGCCCTTTATGTAGCAGTCAGACAAACTGGGTCTACATTTGCTGCTATAGTCTCCCTCAAGGATTCCCTGGTGAAAGTATGACAAGCATGTATCTGTAGGGGAGCGGGGATTTCTGCTGAGCTGAAGTCTGTGTGTGAACATGAAAGCAGTTGCTTGGCCAGGGAGCAGAATGTTTTGCAGGGCAAAAATGCATTTGCATCCATAGGAGTTGCAACAGCAGGGACGTTCTTTTTCCTGCCACAATGTTCTCCTTGTTCCTTCCCCACATAGTGTCTGTGTTGCAACACCTCTTGGCTCTCAGACCGATCAGCATTATGAAAGTGTCCGGAAAACTCCGCACTGCTGCAGATACTGGCTCAGCTCCACCAGTGTTAGCACTGTGGAAAGATCTTACATGGGACTAGCTGTGGCCCTATCTTTCTCTATTAGACCCACTGTGAACGTAGTCAGTCTGACAGGTTCATAAAAAGGAAAGAGAGAGGTTGTCCCTTTATGCTAGAATCAGACAGTGATTGAATTGAATTACATTAGCAGCAGTAATGGGAAGCTTTTGAAATATTGCTCTCGTACATAGGCATAGCTGTAAACTGCTTGCTGGTAATAAATCTTACACTCAGGTGGCCAGGGAATGGTACGGGCACGTGTAAATGGAGCTCATGCAGCTCAGAGCCAATTGTAGATAAGCTGTTTAGCATTGATGTAATGCAATTACTTAAATCCCGCTGTAGGGAACAGTTCATCTGAGAGCATGGTGCTAATGACAGATGTGACTAAAATCTGTCCACGTTATCAGTTGCTTTTGTCAGTGACTGAAAGCCAGTGACATCAAACAGCGGTGCTGGCAGCTCACAGAACGTCAGCAAAACTCCAGCAGCTTCAATACCTTGTTAAAATTGCATCAGCACTTTGTGATGGCGGTAGGCTTACGCTCCGCATGTGATCCCCGACTGAGGCAAGCAGCTTGATTTCTTACCCTGTTGCCCAGAAATAATGACTGTAGTTCTGAAGTTTTAGTGCAGGAGATGCGTGTGCTAGTTGTTGGGAGGATATGAAGCAGTGATTTGATTGCAGCCGAAGCTTTTTGGTTTGGTTTTTTTGTTGTTGTTGTTGTTTTTTTTTATATTGTACAAACAAGATGTTACTCAGCTAGTGTAGAAATGGCTAAATCTGGAAGCTATTGAAATACACAGTGCTGAATAATGAAGATTCCTCACATTTCTTGTAACTATTCTCTAGATAGGAGTTTTAGAAAAAGCCTCCAAAGATGTTGAGGAGGGAAGAGTAAGATTTCTAGGGATATTCTAAAAAATCCTCTTAGAAAACATGATTATCTGTAGTACTATTCTCAAAATCGTGTGTAATCTTAAGGATTTATATTCTGAGGCATCTGTATTCATTTAATTCAAGGCAACTCACGACATATGCACAACAGTGGAAACTGGAGGTTAAGTGCATATTATGTCATCTTCTGGTGCAGAATCATTTCCTTCCTTGTTAAAGTGAGTCAAGCCGTTGGGCTTCTCTGGCTTCTGTTGAAGATTCTTCCTAGAACCTCCTCACTTATTGGAAAATATTGTTGCTAGTCAAGCTGGAGTTCATTTCCTGATCTCCTACAGGTCCTGACTTTATTATCTCCCCAGCTATCACTTGGTTCTTAATCAATTCTTTATTTTGTACAGCTTTTAAAACTCTTGCAGATAGTAGTAAAGTAGATGCATTTGACAACATTAATAATGAAGCACTGTTTATCCAGGGGTATATAAGATCTTACATACATGAAGCTTCCCAGCAGTATTGCAAGTCACTACAAGTATTAATGTCTTTATTATGGAGGGATAATCTCTCACAGAGGAAGACTGTAATGAGATACATAGATTTTGCTCCCAAAAGCTTCTTTCAGCCTATTTGTGTGTGTTTTATTGCTGCTATTTCCTGTGAAGAAATGCAGAATAATTCTAAGAAGTACAAATAAAGGAGGCAATTAATACATAAATAAACACATAAATAAAATTAAGAACTAAAAAACAACAACAACAACAAAAAGACTGGTGGGCATGAAGATGGAAATGGAAGGAATGGAAGGAAGAAGCTTTTAGTCATGTTTTCATGAGGTCAGCATGAATCAGAAAACCAAAACTTGCACCCAGTTTTTTTTCAGAAGGATTTATTGTTGTTGCCTTGCTGTCTGTGAGGCTGAGTTGCAGTGCTTCTCTGTGAGAAGTCATGCCTCTTTACCACTGTTGGAGCTGATGATGGAAAGGGATTCCATAGGCCCTCAGTCCAAGAACCAGCAACAGGAGCTGTGCTATGAGTATGTCCGCTGCTGTGGTGGTACAGCACTGATCATCGCTGTTTGGTGGTTTTTTTTAATACTTACTCAAATGACTGAAGTTATTAGGTGTGCCCAATGACTAAGGATACTCTTGCACACAATAGCAGAAAAGGCGTTCTGTTGTTTGGTTTGGGGCAGTTGCAGTATCATCAGATTATTATTCCCATCTGAACAGACAGTTCCATGCTTAAAGTCATAGCCATTTTCACTGTCCATCTCATTCCATTTTCTCCCATGGATGCTTTTACGTTTTCCCTTATACTTTAATGGGTAATTCTCCTTACCCCTTTCCAGGTTATAGTTGTCGTTATTAAATAAGCCGACAAATAAAATAATTTGACTCAGCCCACCAAACGCTTTTCCTTACAATTCAGCACAACATGACTTGTTGCTGCACCACATTTATGCTGCTCCAGTGAGAATTTGGTCTCTGTGGTCATTTTATGTGCAGTGTGATCTGAACTTTTTTCTCCCCAAATTTCGGCACATGGCTTTATTGAAGGCTGGCTGAAGACTGGGCACACTAACAACGAATGATGTATGGCAAATGGAACAAATAACTTCTTCAGCCATAAAACTGTATTATACGTTTTCATTTGGAATATACAGAATAGGGAACTGTAAAAATGGTGCTTTCTATGAGATGCCTTTGGTAAAATTATAAGCAACTAAATGCAAATGGACTGTTGTGAACAATGAAAAGATAATGCTTCTAATGTTTGAGTAATTATAAATGCATCTTGTGTTCATTACAGTGGAGTTGTTATGTCTTCTTAGCTTAGGGCACTCAAAGGTCTTCCTTGGTAAATTCCTGTGATGCAACAATGCCGATCTTCAGTACCAATTTCGCTTTCAAGGAGACTGATTTAAACTGAAAAGCTGATGCATCATTAACTGAGAAGGTTTTGTAAAGATTAATGTTGCATCTGAAGGCTTATGTAAAAAAAATTAAAGAAAAGCCTTGTGTTTTACTGCTGATTTGATTAGTTGGTCTGTTTGTTTCTTAAGTCTAATTAGTCATGGGATAGAGCTTGTTGTGCTCTTAAATTGGATTGCACCCAACGGTATGTCTTGGCTACTGACTGAGTAAATCTGAGCTGATAAATTCCCTTATTTGTAGCCTTTTCAACATCTGAAAGATAAGAGCGAGGTTTCTGGTTGTCTGTTCCTCCCGAACACTGTTGAGTACGAGCTGCTGAAGAGGGCAAAGTTGTTGTGTCAGGTTCCTTCTGGAGCCAACCAGTCAGCACCAAATGGCATCTGCAAATTATGACACTTCAGTTATTCCCTGCCAGTGTGTTGAGTCGTCAGAAATGGCAGTGTACTACTTTTTTCCTTTTTTTGGACTCACTTCTAACAAGCACTGGATTCTTTCCTCTCCCACTTCTAGACCCGGATACAGAAGTTTGTCTGCATGTCCTGCGGCTCCTCCAATCTGTGATTCTGGAGCCAGAAGTATTAGCCAAGTCAGCCTGTGAGATGCGTGATACTTTGCCATTTCAACGTATCATTACACTATCAAAGAGCCGCAATGCGGAACTGCAAGCACTTGCAAAAGAACTACTTGAAGATCTTAAAATACTTGAGTATGAAGCATAGAAGAGCTCTGTGACACCAACTGCTTAAGTCTTTCCTATATTTCTGTGCTGCGGGAGTTATTAGAAATTGTCTTGACTGAAAAAGTGTCTACATAAATTCCTCTGACAAAATTTCTTTATGAAATTAGGCAATCCAGGTACAACAATGCTGAGGAAAATATGTTGGGTTGTAGATGTCCAAGTAGGCAATCTGGTAGAGATGGGAAAGACGTCATTTCTTGTGGCAGAGTTTCGTTGATGATGGATTTCCAAAGCGATACAGGTTATGTTGTCTATTTATCACATACAGGGAGTAGAGTGGTCATCTCACCCACTGATGACGTGTTGTTTATTGGAGTAGAATGTGATTATTTCGGTCCATCCTTAAGAATTATTATACTGGAAGAAAACTATGTTGCTTTCCATAACTCTGTGTTGGAATGCATCCCAAGTTCTAGTTTTATTGATGTTATTTCTCCTCTCTTTTTGCATTTTAATAAAATAAATTTCAAATTCTCTAGCACGTGATGGATCCTGTTTCGAAATTTGCATTCAGACTCACTGGAACTGCAAGTCAATCCATTCTGTGGTTGCCAAGCATACTAGAAATCAGGCCATTGTTTTTTCAAAAGCCCTGAACAAAGGATATTAATTACTGTTGTTTGTGGCACCCGGTGTGCAGAAGATGCTAGAATTAACAGCTTCTCTGTCACGAGCAGCATTGCATTCCCTCAAAACTGTGTTTGTTGTTAAAGCAGCATTGTATAAATTGCTTACCTCAGTGGTACATACATACAGACGTTTGTGTGCTTTGCACTGGTAGAATTTGCTTGTGTGTTTTAGAGGGGAAAAAAATGTTGTCCATTTCTTTGATGATAGAAACACAGTCAGTTAGATGATGCTGTATTTGAAGGAGTAGTGAATGAGAAATGCAATACTGTGGTAGCAAAGTACTAGAGTTATGGCACCTCAGCTATGGATCTGACGTGACAACAAAACACAGAGTGGATATCTTTTACTCCAACAGTACAGAAAACATATAGGATTTAAATGTTGTCTAGGTATAGGTGTGAAAGCATTTCCATTAGGCTTTTTGCAGAACGATGAATGCTCACAGTTAGAAATGTCATACACCAGCTTAAAATTACTGGAAGTAATTGGCTCGAGTATGACAAGCAGTAGCTGTCTGATTTGGGACCGTTTCACATGAAGATACTGATCTCACGCAGAAGGGTTGCATGGAGTTCTGCAGTGACTGATTCAAGAGTATATTGAACCTGCCATGTGCCAATTTTTGGAAGACTTAAAATCTTTTTTAAAGCGTGCTTTCTTTGGATTTGTTTTCTTATCTTGCCTTCCTAGCCATATCTCCTAGAGTTGAATCCTAAAAGGATCAGAGTGATAACCTGTAATTTCCCAGAATATCAACTCATGAAAGCACTAAGGGGCATCTACTTTTAATTTAATGGATATCTGTTCGTGAAAGTCTTTCATCAAACCTTTGGAAGCCAATAAATAACATTAAAAAGAAGAAAACTAGGTCAGTGAGCAGAACCGGTGAAGCCTCACATCCTGTAGATTTGAGACTTTTCTTGAACACCTTTCTGTCCCTTCCAGCCCTTCCACTATGAAACCATGTCCACCCAAGTGACTGCATGGAATGTGCTAGGTGAGGGTGACGTGGATGCTCATGGTCGGGTTTGTAACATGTAGCAGTGGGCTGTCAGGCTGCTGCCAAGGTGGGTTGTACCCCAATCTGCCAGCTTCGCCCTTATAGAGAGATCTGTACTGCAGTTTACCCTAACTGCTCGTGGCGCTCAAGGGAGCTTCTTTGAGAAGTCATCTCTCAGATTTGCTGGGAACTGACCAACCGATTCAAATGTTATAAGAGGGACTGGCAATGCAATTGCACCTCGGTTCCCTATGAAATCAGGAAAACAAAAAGATCAGGACTGTTCATTAGTTGTGTGTCCACTGAAAACCTCAATTGTGCTCAGTGCTTAATAGCCAACTTAATATAGACGATTCCCAGCAGGCTGCTCAGATCCGATGATAAGTTTTTGGTTGTCTCTCGGATGCTTTATTTTTCAGGCACAGCTCACCAGGACCATTTCTTCAGAATCAATCCATCAGTGATCCAACTACCTTAAGAAAGTCGTTTTTATTCTGTCCTGAGGGTTTTATTCTGCAAAATGGATGAATAAGAAAGACTCACTCCATCTGTGAAACATTTCCAAATTGAACATGGAACACAGTAGGACACTGGTTTGGTCCAAGACCAGTTAGCATAAGCATTATAGATCTCAGGTTCTATTTTGCTGATAAGTTTCAACCTAAAACTGAGAAACTAGGAAGTTTTACTGGTTTAGAACCAGAGTTCAATGTATGGTTTGGAAATGCTGGGTTTAGAATGCTGCTTTTTCTGCATCCAACTGAAAAAGAGATGGGATTCTTCTGAATAGAAACTAATCAGCCTCGTTACCAGCTTGCAGGAGAAAAGGCAGTTCAGACAGTCAAAGCAGCAGTTTCTGTAGCCCTGTTCAAAGTCTGGAGTTATTCCATCGAGCGTTTCCTCCATTGCACAATCTCAAAGTTTCAGCAAAGAAGAAAATGTGAGTTTGGTGTTGGATTGAGAAGATTATCCGAGTTACTTTAGATTTACAGTGATTTATAGATTTATAGCTGAAAGCAGAATTTGACTCTTACGCTAAGCTGGTCCCAAAAGATTAAAAATCTGTTTTAAAAGTCTTTAGAAAGAAAACGCCTGTTTACTTCACGGTATCAGCTGCACAATTAAAATTGAACTTTACTCCTTTGAGTTTTATATACTGCGTACAAAGCTGCTGAAATTGCGTCAGTTCACCGACACTCCTGGGAAATGCTCACTTTTCTTATTTGATGCTGATGATTGACGCAAAGGAGAAGTAAATGAGGATCCCCTAAACATATTGCCTGCAACTTAAGAAATTCAGCTATACAACATCCTGCCCCACCGGTGGCTTGTTGAGGTTTTTAGGTAGGTTTTAAAAGGAGCTGGAAAATCTCTATAGAAGAAAGTAAGAACCAGTCTGAAGGCAGATCTCTGACTTTCCTGGAGTGTCTGTGCCCTGTGCTGAATGGCAGATGAGGCAGCGCGAGTGTCCTGGCATCTCTCAAGTGGGGACTGTGAACTTGGATGAGAACGGCAGCCAGCCGCCCAGTTCCTAAGGGAAACAGATGTGTGGTTGCATGCTGACACTGACCTGCTCACAGGGGTTTATGTCAGAGGTAGTGGATTAGGGTTCAAGACACATCATCTTGTTATGATTGTTTACGAGTGGGACGTAAGCAGTAGGATGAATGGAAGAGGGTGGTGGTTTGTTCGTATGGCCACGAGTGAACTTTCAGGTGATTGAATTTCATCTCATTGCACCAGTCATTTAGCTGCTCCTTTGGGTTAACATTTGCACTTGTGATATGCCCTGATTAGCACTAATTGGACTTCAGAATTGATAAGATTTTACAAATCTTGCTAATGCTGCATGAATCATCTGTTCTACTGCTTTCAGTCTGGAGGGATTCTGGAGGTGAGGAGAAAGGAGTTTTACTGGGGAGTAAGAAACCTCCATTTCCTCTGTATTTGCTTGCTACCGGCTATGGGCTGTGCTCCTTCCATACACAGTATGAAATGTGCAGCTGCATTGGGCCATGTGTACATTGTTCCGTAGGCAATTCTCCTGATACATATGCAAGACCTTTTGCAACTGCTGATTTCTTATGCAGTTGAGATACAAGATACTGCTGATAAAAGTCATCAGAAAATTCTTGAGGTCACACAGATTTTAACTTCTCCCGTGCTTTATGATGACCTTTACAACGTATAACTTGCTAGGTCGGAAACTTCAAAAAGTCTTTGACCATATTATAGTTCCACATGTAATTTATAGGACTATAATTTTTACTATGGGTGCGACTGCGGTTAAAGCACTTCTGTTGCCAGGTGCTCAATCTCTTTGAATGTGTGTGTTTTTCATTTTCTTTGCTGTTTGGCTGCAGTCAGAAGAGGCAGCAATCGCTGAGGGCAGGGGAGGTGAGGGCCTGTGCAAGGGCTGGAGAGGGCCAGGATGTAATGCAACCTGCCAGTTCCAGATGAACAATGGAGGTCAGGTCCCACCGAGCTCCTTGAGTGGCTATCATGCCACATAGGTCTTGCTTTGAGCTAAGGCAGAGAAAATGGTTGGATGTTAAAAAAGCAGGTAAGAGTTTTGAAGCTTTCTGCAGAGAGAGGAAAGCTTGCTTTCCTTCTGTAGTTGTGTCGCCAGTGGTGCCAGAGAGTAAGAATCACCCTTTGTTACCATACAGCAAAACTGAGAGTGTAGGAAGAAAAGCCCAGTACCTGACTCTTCACCCTTTTATCCTGAGCGGGGTCTGTCATTGTCTGGAGTCAGTTTCACAGGATCACAGAATGGTTAAGGTTGGCAGGGGTTTCTGGAGGCCACCTGGCCCAGGAGGGACACCTGGAGCATGGTAACCAGGATTGTGTCCAGGCAGTTCACTTTGTCTTAGCTATAGCATGCTTGAAAACTGTTCATCTTGGTCAACTCCAGTGGACTTCTTGTTATTCCTGGTATTTTTCTAGCTCCCCTGGAGCTCTGTGGGGACTCAGCACAAGGACAGGCTTTCAAGAGAGCTCCTTCCATTTGCACAGCCTGTGGATTTCCAGGAACTGCTGGAATGAGAAGGGGGGTGGTAAGTGTTCAAAGACCAAGGACAGTCATCTCTGGGTCATAGTCTCATAGAATCATAGAGCCGTTTTGAGTTAGAAGGGACATTTAAAGGCCATCTAGTCCAACACCCCTGCAATGAACAGGAGCATCTAAAGCTACATCAGGTTGCTCAGAGCCCCGTCTAGCCTGACCTTGGATGTTTTCAGGGATGGGGCACCTCTCTGGGCAACCTGTGCTAGTGCCTCATCACCCTTATTGTAAATAAACATTATATCCAAACTAAATCTCCCCTCTTTTAGTTTGAAACCATTTCCCCTTGTCCTGTCACTGCAGTCTCTGCCAAAGGCTCTGCCCCCTTCCTTCTTACAGCCCCTCTTTAGATACCAGGAGATCACTGTGATGCGAGTCTGGATGCTGTAGGTTCAGACCAAACGTGTGCCAGAACATTTAATTAGGAATGAAATACCTGTGAGGTGAAACCACAGTTATGGCAATAGAAGAAAAACCAGAGGAAGGGTCTTCAGTGTGGTCAAAGAGGGAAGCAAAGTATGGTGCAAAGGGAACAGGCAGTGCTGGTCCTGCTGGCAGTGTTCCCAGCGGGGCTTGATTGGTCTGGCAGAGGGGATACAGAAGATGCTGCAAGAGACATGTTTTGTGTGGAAGTTCCAGGCAGCTGTTGACAGCACTTGGAGGAAACACTGGGGCGGCTTTCTGTCAAAAGGACAGCTTAACAGGCGGGCAAGCTGCCTGCAGCATTTCAGGCCAATCATCCCCTGCCTCTGCAGCACAGCCGTGTCTGTGGAAGATCGTAAGAGGAGGCTTAATCAGCCCAGCAGAGCTTAGTGAGGTCTGCAGCACAAGGCAAGAAACTCCCGCCGTGTTATAAAGCCAAGGGAAAGGAGGCAACACGCTGCTTGGAAGCAGGCCCAGTGCAAGCGATAAAGGCAACGAAGGCTCTGATGGCAGCAGCTGCAGGCAGGGCAGGGCAGGGCAGCAGCACAAGGTGAGGGACATCTGAGTGGGCTCTCTTTGCTCTTTTGCACAAGCTGCATGACTTTTGACTGCAAGGAGGGAATGACCAAAAGCACCAGAACCTCATTTGTGCCAAAAAGTAGCGCTAGTGTTGTGCAAGACGTCTTTACTGATTAACAAACCTGTTATGAAGGATGAGGTGGTAAGGAAAGGCTCCCCTGCTTGTCATGCTTGCCCCCAGCAGGCCCACGACCTTGCTGCCACTGGAGATGTGCGGGCAGAGCTGCTCACAGCACCTGGCTTTGTTCTATGAGATGATATTCAGATACAGTGTGAACTGGGGCTGCGTGGAGGAGCATGCCATTAACGCCTGTTGGATCCCCAGTACACATGTGCAGAAATACATGTGCTTCTGTGAGTGGTGGTGGTATTTTTTTTGCATTTTGCAGCTTGGTTGAGCACAGCTGTGCTTTGGAAGCTGCAGTAGATGCTTCACACTGTGCCTGATGCGAAGCAGCCCAGAGCTCTACATGCGCTTGGAAATTGCTCAGCAACAAGAAACTACCGATAGCGATCACTTCTCTTCCCAAACATACAGTTTCTCTTCTTTTTATTCCGGTAATAGTTTATTCCTGCAGAGTGATTTTCATGAACATCATTACTACCCTGTTGCAGCAGAAACTTAATCTCTCTGAACAAGAGCAGCTGAGCAGCAATGAGTCACCCTCTGCTTCCAGTAAGGAAGCCCCTTCAGGAAGCCTCTCTAGCAATGATGTCCTGCTCAGCCCTGACCAGCCTCTGAGCTATTCAGCCCTAACAATGTTGACAGCGTGTAATACTGCCCCCGGAAGCCTTCAGAGATTGCTTGTCAGGCACAGCCAGTGTCTCCAGTACCCAGGCAGCTAATCTAACAGCAGATAGATCTTGGGTGAGGAAGCCAGGGGAAAGGAGGCACCCTCTTGGCTATCGAAGAGACATAGGAGTCATTTCTTTAGCACCAGTGGCAACCTGCCATGCAGTCAGAAAAATTAGAGACTGCCTCTGGAGATTGCGAAGTCAGCTGAGCTGCTGAAAACAATGGTGCTGCTAAAGTGGACTGGGAGAGGAGAAGCTTTAAGGGCAGATTGTGAGCATGAGGGCACAGTGGGACTGATGTGTGAGTTGCCACGGAAGAGCATCTTTGGAGTAATGTAATGAAAAAGGCTTGCTATCCCAGAAGCATTTTATCCCAGGACGATTGACATTTTTCAGGATGGAGAAAGGGGGAAAGTTCATTGGCCATTAATTTTTAATTATAATGGGGTGTTTTGTAGTGATAGATAGTTTCCACTGCACTGGCTGTCTTCAGCATGCAGTGGCCCACTGGAAAGCTGCTCACTGATAAGGCTGTCACAAGAGGAGTACAGAAGAGGGTGGAAAATAAAATACTGCTACGCAAACAATGAATTTCTGTTCAAGTGCTCTGCTGCTAAGCCATAGATTATTAGGCCTGCATTTTCATTTCTTTAGGCACAAGATCCACATCTGTGGATCCTGCTGGGGCTTGAGATGCAGCCTTCCAGGACGAGGTAGGGCATAGCTGCTGGGATGCTCATTTGGGTCTCAGAAGACAGTAGGTTGGTTCCTTGGGCAGCCACAGACCTTCTGTGGACCGAAAAGCTGAAAGGTTGAGCTTCTATCAGCATTCCTGATTCCAAGGCGGGTATGCTGGAAGATTTGTTCCTCCAAATTTGCTTTTTGACCTTGTTTTCTTTTCATGTGATTTCCTTCCTTTCTGCTTTAATCCGACCACTGTAACTTGGGTTGCAGAAGTCTTTGGGGTAAGTATCCCAAGTGGCTGGCAAACACCAAGGGGCTGTCACTTCACTTGATGGTCACAAGTGATAAGGAGGCACCAAAAGGCTGCAGCCTGAACAATGGGTGGTAGAGGGCAGAAGAGAGAACCTGAGTAATTGCAGACTCCCAGGTACAGCTCTCAGCCTTGGCTGGTTGGGTGGGTGTGATGTGGCCTTTGTGCAGACCTAGTAGTTCACCCATGGATAGTGACTGCTGCTAAGAGGATGTGTTGTTGCAAATTCCTCAGGGTCCTTTCCAGCCAGGAGATGTTGCTCCTGCCAGGTTAGAGAGGAATCATAGCAAAAATAGTCATAGAATCATAGAATGGCCTGGGTTGAAAAGGATCTCAAAGATCATCTAGTTTCACCCCCCTGCAATGGGCAGGGTTACCAGCCACCAGACCAGGCTCACTAATGAAAACCTGCGCTTTGCCTATTGCCTCCCAGAAGCAGAAGCCACCATCTGTGGTGCACAGCCTGTGGCAAGGCCTGCTGCTGCTGGTGGTCAGGTCACAAGGAGGCCTGCATGGGTCCGGCATGGCTCCCTCCCCTCCCATCCATTTCTGCTTCCTTGGAAAGTAAAATATATGATCAAGAAGTGGGTGACCCAAGCCTTGGAGTGTATCCCATGTGCCTTGTTTCTGCTGCTAACTGAAGCCCAGAGAAGGCAACTGGGTCTATGGTATTGTTCTGGCTGGGGATCAGGAGATCTCCCAAGCCCAGCATAGCTCCCATAGCTCTCTTTTCTTCCTGTGAGCTCTCAAAGAAAGTCCTTTTTTCATTTCACAAGGTCTCAGAGCAGCCTCCCCACAGCACAGAGCCTGCTGGTGGCTCTGGGCATTGTACCTAATGATCTGACAGCAGGTTAGTTGCTGCAAGCCTGTCCCCGTGGGGCTGCAAATCCTGCCTTAACCAAGCTGACTGGTACTTCTGCTTCTCTGCATCTGCAACGAGCCCTGGATTGCTGCAGAGGATACAGCAGAACTGAGAGGAAAACAGCAGCAGCAGTGCCTGGAGTGCTGGCAGGATGTCACCAGGAGCTGCTTAAGCTGGGCTGATGTCCTTTGTCTACTGCATGGCCATATCCTGCAGAGAGGAAGGGAGGCAGGCAGGTAGGTGCCATGACTTTCTGTTTGCCCTGACCCTCCCTAAGGACTCTCTGTGATTTCCTTCCTTCCTTCCTCTACCCTGCAGGGGATGGTTTGTTTGTCTGTCTGTTTGTTTGTTTTACTCTGAAAATGTCATTATCCTTGAAATCAGAATGGCCAAAGGTGCAACAAGGACAGGGCGAAATGTCTCCTGGGTGAAGTTAGGAATCTTTTTTCATGCTATACCCTTTTCACTTCTTTCCACAGAAACAGGCACATTCCTCTGTTCTGCCCTCTCTGCCCTTCCAGGGATTAAGCACTAGAAAAGCATACAGGCCTCTGTATTGAGAAAAGACTGGAAACTGCTGTAGCCTCTAGAACCTATCTGTTGTCAGCAGTACTAGACCTGATGCTTGTCTGATGGGAGCTACTGCAAAAGGCATGCAGAAAGCACCTTCACTATCATGCAGATGATGCTATTGATATCAGGGCTTTGGGTGTCTGTGCAACTATGGGAGGAGATGAGGAAGAGATCAGTACCAATGAAATGTTACTGAAATAGCAGTTTTATGTATTAACAGATATTCTTCATAAGGCCAGAACTAATTTGTAGCTGAGCAGCAGAGAAGCTGTCTGCGGGCAGCTGGCTGGATTATGGGTGACTCAGCTCGCTATGCATGTGTTCCCTGAGATCCAGTCATTTCCCTCATCCCTCCTGGCTATTCTATCTTACAGAAATATTCAAAGAACTAAGTGAAAGCGTGTGCCCAGCAGTGTGATACAGGGTATGGATTTCTGTGAGCATCCAAGTACTTTACTTGGGAAAAGCAATATGGCAAGTTTGAAAAAAGGCTGGATTAGATTTCTTTTCTTTCTTTCTTTGCCTTCATGGGATAAGACTCATGATATGGAGCAAAGTCAACAGTACAAAAGGATAGAAATGGGAGTTTCATGTAAAATAACCTCAGTGTTAATGATATTATTTTTCAGATGAGCAGCAGTGCAAATGCTCTGCTCCTTGTCTACTGGGTACATGGAGTCAGCACCGGGTGTGAGCATTCCTAAGCAGATCTTCATCTGCATTTCTGAAGTACCTGTGTCTCTGCATTTGTTCATGTATGCTTGGAGCATATCTGATGGGTCTTTGGTTTGAGGTGCTCTTTCCCCAGTAGTCAAAAGGGAACTTGTTCATCCTTTTAAGAAAATATCAGTGGGAGACTTTCAACACTTGACTGATTTCCTTCCCCACTTTCTCTGTGAAGGCAGGTAGATCTGTGCCCTTGCCCTTGCCAGCTAGCAAAGCTTCTGTATGGGAGATTGGTAATCACAGCCTGAACCTCTGATTAATCAGCTGAGGCAAGTATGGGGTCAGCTGTGGGAGCACAGGTGAGAGTGATGTAGCTGTGCTCCCGGAAGGGGTGGAACTCGACTTCACCTCCTCTGAGACCTCATTTAAGGGCTGACTCCCACTGAGGCAGCATCTCATGGAGATCATTCTCCAGTGAGGACTACTCCAGCTTCTTCAGCTAAGGCATCACCACTGGTGAGTTTCCCTTTGCTTATTACTTCTGTATGTTTGTTACCATCTTTGCTACATTCTGTATATTAACAACCAATACAGTTTCCCAGGCCAGAGTCCTTCCATATGGAAAGCTGGAGGAGTAAGAACGAAACTCATGTCACTGCCAAGAACATGGTTAACATTTATAAAGCCAGCTTGTGATGGCCCAACAGCTGGCTCCTTAGGATTTTTTGTAATACGTAAAAACACATCCTTGTCCAATGAGTGGAAATGGGCTTCTTGAACCTGTAAAAAGACAAGGCCTCTTCTGGCAAGGTAGGAAGAATTCAAAAACTGGAAAAGCTGGTGTAGTGTACATAACATCTGGTGTACACCAGCACTCATCTTTGCTCCGGCAGAACTAATATTTGCTTCATCTGTTTTGAGATGAACAAGAAATTCCAGCAGCTGCCATCTCTGAGGAGTATTGCAGAAGGGTATGGTTAAATCCAACATTGTGCTGAGCTCCTGGGATTGCCAAGCAAGGAATATCTCCGCTGATGATGACATTTTTAAAAAACACACTCAAAGTTTGATCTCGGCCCCGCTGGGCATTTTGCCATAGATCTTAATGGCTTCGTGGCTGATCTTTTAATCTCCAATGCACCTGTGCAAACTTGACAGTTTATTGCAATTTCATGCTTTTTGGAAATGGTCTCGCACTAATGCCATCAGAGAGAACAATTTTTAAGGTCATTAGTTCAGGACATATCAAATAAATACTGTGAGAAAACAATGTGTAAATGTCATATTTGTTTAACACACAAAGTAGCTCCTAAGGAGCAGTTATCCTTATGTCTGGAGCCAGTGTGAAAATTACATTCTGTGCCTAGAAAATGTGGATCTGATGGCAGTAAAGAGTGTGATGTGGTTGTTTGTCTTCTCTGCTCTGTACCCCTTCTCATTGCTTGCTATGCATCCATCTGTTTGACTCATTCACCCATACCTTTAAACTCCTGGACTCCAAGCCAGGTCTCAAGGCAGAAGGCTTCAGGTTGTCCTGCAGCTGAGTGCTGATAGCTCCGTTTTACTCTTAGGATAAACACTGCTTTTTAGTTATTATTCCCAACAGAAGGAATTGTGTTGAGTGGACAGTTAACCCTTTTCCACAGCAGTAGAAAACCCACAGGCCCACTGAGTGTAACCTGAGTCAGAAACAGGTGAAAGCTTTATCTTTTGTCTGTTCTATCGATAGTTACACTTGAAACTCAGTTCCAAGTCTGCCAGCATTTTGCTTATGGAGGCAACCTTGAACCCATAGCCAAAAATACCACTGAACTGTCAGAATCAGTAGCAAGACATATAGATACTCATTTTTCTAGGGATTTGGATGGGGAACAGGATGAGCTGAGGCAAGACGACTGTAAGGCCTCTGTGTTTCTGTGTCCCAATAAACTCTGCCCAGTGGGGTGCATTTGGCACATGGCGTGATGAGGAGAGACCACTCACCCTAGCTACCACTGGAACAGCATTAGGAGCCCTCAGCCTTTGAGATGGATCTCTAGTAAATAGTCTCCCTGCCCCATTTGAAGCATCTGACTGAGTTGGTAGCTTTGTCAGCTCTCCAAAGGTTAACCAGAGCCCCAGGTGAATCATTCAAAGCACCCAAACATTTTTGGTTTATGCTGAGCGTACAGGAAGCTGAACCTTCTCAAGCAGTAAGTGGATGAATTAAGAGTGGTATCCAGGTTAGATGGGGTTAAACGCACAATCCTTTTTGTGCTCCAGGAATGCCAGGCTATCAGCAAGCCCAGATAAACTTCAGTAATGGATAACTACTGCAAGACATTGTGTCAAACTTGGGTTAAGCACGACAAGAATTTCCCCAGTGTAAGAAGATGACGTTTGCTGAAAGTATGTATGGGTGTTGTTTTTTTTTTTACTTGCTTAAAATGTTTGCTTGTTCATTCTGGAGAAAGTTAACACAGTGGATTTACGTTTTACAATGTAAACGTTGGTCTGTTAGATTGTATTTCTTTTTGGCTGGGTTTCTCCGGGTATTAGCAAAATGTTTAATGGTTATTGAATTAATTACAATTTTATATGTTTCTCTTATTGATCTTGTAACTCAGCAGAGTGGCAGGGGCTTGAAGCAGGGCTTTGCTCTCTTTATGATGACGTCTGTTTGCTTCTATCAAGCCCAGTGACTCAATTTCAATTGATTTGTACACCCAGAGTTTCAGCCACGCTTAGAGTGTGGATGCAATTTAAAATAAAGAGAGACAAAACAAAGTGATGGTAGAAACGCTGACAGTTTCATCATGTGGGAGGATTTGATGTCTTTGGTCCAGTGGAAATGTGAAGTGCCACGACTTGTGTCCGAGTGGCAGGTGCAAGATGTTGGGAGCCTCCTGGGAGCCTACAACACAACACACCGTTGTAACTCATGTCACTGGTAATCCAGACACTCAATCCAGACACTAAAGAAACAGCAAGAATGGCACCTTCTGCAGACAGCTTATTTCCGCTTTAGTGCAAAGAGAGCACTAAAGTAGCAGCATCAGACAAAAGGACAACCCTTAATCCAGAATCTCCTTTCCAGCACAAATACCACCCAGTGAGCTAGAGAAAAACGCTGAAGATCCTGGGAATAGGTACATTTGTCTTAGAGGATGACAAACACTTCTTCATCAGCTTCTTGTTAACTCTCATCTGTGTTCTGAAGCATAGTTGTTCCCCTGGCCTTCACCATGCTCTCCTCTCCGCTACCCTATGTTTTGGTGGGAGAAGGCACAGTGGTTTCCCTCCTGCCTGATAACTTCCCCCTACCATTATTCCTGGTGCAAAGGGCCAGCCTAACCCATGGTCTATATCATATTGCTAGGAGGCACACGTGCCTTGGCTGTGGTCTTCCTCCATCTCACAACTGGCTGGCCCTGTCCCATGCCCTCACAGTGGAGCAGCTCTCTCTCTTTTGGTATTGTTGATGCCAAGCAAGCTCATACAGATCTAGGAGTAAGTTGAACAAGTCTGTGGTGAAAAATCCACTAAGCATCACCAGAAGAGTTGTAGAGCTCACGGCTGGCTCAGGAAATCCATGAAATGCAAATGGCTGTGGGCTGGAAGGACAGGCAGCAGAAGCAGCATATAGAGTTGCCCTGTGCCTGGCGGTCTAGGGTTGCTCAGCAAGGCCAGGCATTCATACTGCTGACTCTTCAGCTCTTTACGCCCTCAGCTCTCCATCTTTGCGTTGGGGCTCATTTTCCCTCCGTTGTGCTGCCCATCTACTTTTGGGCAATGCTGTCAGGCAAATGGGACACCTCAGCTGGGTCAACCCAAAGGTGTTTTGTCTTTCCTAGTTTACTTATCTGTATAATCCGTTGTCTAAGCCAGTTCAAAACTTAGCCCTTTAGACTGTGGTGCTATGCAGTGCGAGGGAATGGCACTGAGGACAAGAAGGCAGGATTGTGTTAATTGCCTGAACCGGTATTGCTACTGGTGGCTTTGCGTTGTGAAACCAGATCCTGTTAGTCCTGGTGTTACTATGCCCACAGGAACCTTTGCAGTTTAAACCTCAGCTGGTGGCAACAGCTCTCCATTAAAGAGAGAAGTGCGTTAATTTGAAGCAGCAACAAGTAATTCTAGAGAATACCCTGTGGCTCCAAATACTCCACATCAATCTGACCCAGCCTGTGGACACATTGCTGTGCTGCGACAGTGAGATCCTCGAGCTGCTGGCACCATCATGTCTGTGTAGTCAAGCAGGTACAGAACTGAGAACATATTTTCTTCTCACAGTTCTCATTAGTAAAGCTATAATTCTCTCCATGTTATATTCAGAAATGGAGTTATTCCATGCTTGAATCAATATTAATTAAAATCTCCGGGCTCTTCTTGTATCTCTCTGTTAGGAAAGAAATAAATTATATACCTTTGTATATAGTTTATGTATCTATGTATGTATGCATCTATGCATTTATGTAACTGCTGAGAAGAGTGCATCTTGCTGTCTCACAGATTTTAAGCAAGAAAAGATTTTATGAAAAGCAATGAGCACATCAGTCAGGGAAACGCTGGCATAAAATAATAGTGGCCAGAGTCCCCTGTGTGCTCTGATTGCTATGCAGCTTTCCGGGAATTCAATATAGCCCCGAGACCCAGCTTAACTAGCTGCTCTGTGCTACCCCAATTGCCTTGAGCATGTAGCTGGATCTGTAGATTTGTTCCTCTGTAAAGCCGAGACCTCTCAAATGCAAAGTGCATCTCCCTGCTGCTTGTGAAACCTTCCTCTGCAGTCTTGGAAGGCCCCAGCAATCAATGCACGATACACAGAAGCAATCAATACATGATTACTGTCATTGTCTATTGCACTATTGTATATCCACCCCTTTCCAGCCTGGCATCCCATAGTTTCTTTTGGAAGCGGAGCAGCCTTCTGTATCTCCCAGATCAGCAGTCACACTGGAAACCTTAGAAAGCTCACTGGAGAAAAAACGGGTGTCTTTGAAGTGTGTTTTACAGCTGAAAATCCCAAACCAAGCAACCTTGTGCTGGCTTGCTTTCCACAGCCAGGGCCCAAGTGTAGGGGGATAGGGTGGGGACTTGCTTCTGGGCGGTGTATCCCTAGCTGAATTATGGGCTTATGGCAGAAATCTCTTTTTCTCCAGATGGCTCTCAGGAAATACCCTCCCCATCAACTATTATTGCTAAAATAATAGGGAGGGAAGTGCAACAGACTTGAGCAATATCTGAAGTACTCTGTGGGGCACATCCCAAATCTTGTATAGGGCAAGGCTGCTCAGACAACTGATTATAATGTCACTTGGTGGGTGTATGCACTTCTCTTTTTGCCCCAGAGTGATGAGGTCATGTGGAAAAATACAGATACTTGTTTAGAAACTGGTAAGCTGGTGAAAAGAAACATTGCAGAATCTCTTCCTAAGCTTGGACCCGTTTAATGCCAACATTCATGCATAGATTCGACTTTAATAATAGGCCCCGTAGGTAGGAAAATATGTGTAAAAAAGTTTGCAGGATTAGAATTTTAAATGTTAAGTTTCCAGAAAGTCTAGTCCAGGAAGGGAAAAGGCTGTCCAGGGAGAGGTCTGCTGGGATTTGATTTATGTACAGGACATCCTGCTCAGTTCCGAGATCTTGCAGATACGATTCTAGTTGGACCGCTGGGTTATTGTGATGGCAAAGAAAAGAAGCTCACCCTCTCCCTTGCCTGCCAGAGGCACTCAAACCTATCTGGGCATCATATCAGTGCTAAACGTTTGGCTTTCTATATCACATTTCATCACCACTGTTCACTAAGCGATGTTAAAAATGCATGGCATGTGTTCAGCTCCATGCCTGCCATTAATTAACAAGATGCATGCTGTCATTTGTGTAATGAAATTCACTGTCAGTTCCATGACATACCCATGGAAGGAGACTGTCCAGAAAGCTGGGGCAAAACGAGAGGGCTCTTAAGAGGATGCTTCCTAGCTCTTCTGCAGCTGCATCTATGCTTTCTTCAAGTGGTGGCCTGAGTTAGTCCTTTGCGTGGGGAATGAGGGGTAAATGGGTAAGAGAGGAAGGATGCTGAACTCACATGTCACTCCCTAGTAGGAGAGGCAAGGCACCCAAAGCCCGCTCTGGGGTGGTGATATTGACACATCTTCTGTGACTTGAGTGACTCAGTCTCAACAAAGAGGCTTTGGAAAGCTGCTTTGTTCGGGTGCTGTGGGTGCTGGTGTTTGTCTCAAACCATGAAGGGCTGGTTGTCATGGCTGCCAGACTGTCCTTGGTTTAGATGGAACTGCAGAGCTTCAGCACCTCAAGCTACTTCTCTGCTACCCAATTACATGGTGCCAGGGGACATTCCCAGACATTAAGACTGAGTCATCCATACTCTTAAACTGTTAGGATGTCTGAAGCATGTCTGTGGTCCTTCAGATGTTTCCTAGGCATGGCCTGGAAGCCAGAAGGGTCTGGAGACCATTCTTGGTGGGCATTCGAGATGAAACTGCCTTGGTTTGGCAGAAAATAAAGCTGAATAGTTTGGATGTGGAATATCCCATGCTGGCCGGACTCAGTGCCAGAGGACAAACCTGGGCATGTCTGATGCACTGTTATAGACACAGCCTCGGTGTCTCCAGCTGCCTTTCTTTAGGATAAGAGGGCCCTTTTATTTAACAAAGGGGTTACAAAGGATTGCATAGTGCTTTAAAGGTCATTGCTTCTGTTGACTGTTCAACTAAATATAATACAGCGTGGCTTGACTGGAGCTGGTAAGGAAGGAGGTGGGTGAAATCACTCATCTGGTTGCTTCCTCATATGTGAGGGAAGGATGTGTCTGAATTAGAAGTGGGTAAGCTGTGTTTACCTGAGTTTCCTTCTGGCCACAACACTGACAAAGCTAACTTTTACCTTGTTCTATTCCTGACATGCCTTTCATTCACGTCTTTATCAAACATCCCCACAAACTAATGTTGAATCCCCTACTTCGTTAGGCACTGTAGAAAACCTCAAGTCCATCTTGTTGCCCATGGACAGGCTGGGCACACTGTCAGGACTAGTTTATCCAGTTGCAGACTAACAGTCCTCCAGGCAGTTTGCTCCCTACCTCATTACTTTGTCACTGACTGAATTCCTGCAGTAAATCTTTGTCATTTTACTGGAAGTCATGTTACTTCACCTTTACCTTCAGAGACAGCGATGCCAATCTCAGAGAGATGACTTGCAGCAACCTTGCAGTGATATATATCTTCCACTTGCTGATATCCAGGTAGCTGTGCCATCTCCAGAATGAACTCTGTACCAGGCAGGCTGCCCGTGGCTTTCACTTGGAAATCCCCCCATTCCTAACCTTGTAAGTAGCCCAGAAGGTATGTGAGACTGCTAAAATTAATATCGGTATGGGATGGATAATATGACAGCTGCGTGGCCTTTGAATCACTTGCTAATCTAAGCAAGAAGCCCTGTGCCTCTGCTCCACAGCTGTTCCCAGCATGGGCATGGCCCCAGTCAAGCCATGGTCCCCAGGAGATGGCCGGTCCAGCTGTAGGGTGCTTTGTCCTGGCTTTGTCCTGTCTGCTTTTCCCCCTCAGTTCTACAGGGTTGTGGTCACAGGTATGACCCGATCTTTTAAGCAATTTTCTGCTCATCTATGCTTCATTTTGTTCTGACACTCCCAGCTTGTACAATTCTCTGCTGCCAGCTGCCTTCTGCCAGCCTCGTCTGCAGCCAGCAGCTGGGCTCAGTGGCACTGAACAGAGACTCAGCACTCAGCCTGCCCTCCCTCTGTTTGGGCTTATTGTACTCAAGTCCTGGACAGGTGTTTGCTTGGAGAAAGCAAATGCAGGCAAAGGGTGCAACCACACAGAGAACAGGCATGGAGCTGGTCCTACTTGTTCCTCCAAAGCTGTAGCACTGGCCGGAGGGTGAATGAGAGGGTATGCTGTTGTGCTGGCACCAGAGATGAGCAATGAGGCACAGAAAGCTTGACTGTCCTTCTCGGGTTGATGGAGGGAGCCTACAGCAAATTTGAGATGTGATGTTGGGGCTGAATTTGGCCCCAGGAAGGGCATCCTGTAGAAACTGTGAGGGAGCAGCAGGCAGCAGGATCGGTGCATGTGACTGGTGATGAGCAGAGGAGCTGCCCTTTATGTGCTCACAAAGCAGTGATTTCAAGGTGACTTTGAAAGGGTCTGCAAGATTAAGAGCATGTTTTTTTTCCAAGGGGAAACCTGTCCGTGGAGACTCCAGAAATGAAGTAACATGTCTGACAGCAAGCCTCGCGAGACAGATCCTCTACAGGTGTAAATCAACAGCTGTCCCCTAGTCCCATTTATTGCTGCGCTTGCTAATGGTCCATGCTCCCAGCTGTCCCTCCAGGATGGCAAGAAGCAGCAGAACAAATTCAGATGTAATTGCTTCTCACAGAAAAGGAACAGCAAGAAAAGGCAGCTCTCTTAGAGAGGATAAGTCTGAGTCTGATAGTTTTCTCTTCCTTGAAGGAAAGCAGAGTTATGATGCAAAGACAGAAAGACAGGAATGCCATAAAACAAGTGAACAAGGGTGGATGCGTTTCCATCTGATGGCTCTTTTTCCTACATCTTCCTGCCACATCACGGCTAGCATTGGAGACTTGGAGAAAGCCTGAGGGAATGGCTACATGAACTGCCTTCTAAAAAGCCAGGGATAATTCTCCTTATTATTACTTTGCCTTTTTTTCACCAGTGGCCACTCCACTGATTTTCACCGCAGTGACACAGCTGTAAAACAGACTTAATGTAGTGCAGAATCAGACCTCATGTATCTAAATTTACTTTTCAGAATTTTCTTATAGGGAAGAAGCAGTGCCTTGAGTTTAAAGGTAAGATCTGCCCGTTCACCCCAGCGTGAAGATTTGTGGATATAAAGTCTGTTTCGATGAGTTCATAAAGTACCGATGTACTCCATTGCACCGGGCTTTAACCTTGGGATGTTCACTTTCTGTAATGTGATTAAGGAGCTGTTCCCCATGCACAGCAGATATCCAGGCAGTTTTTTTTTGTGTATGGAAGTGGAGCGATGGTCCGGCTTTACGCAAATGAGGAGCTACTTCAGCGCTTGCCCTGTGAAGAGACTTCAGTTTCAATGGGCTTCAAGATTGCACTTTTGTGTTAAGTGGAGCTGTGATCTTTTTCCAATGAGTGTTGCTATGCAGGGCCAATTTGTGACGTCCATTATTCTAAAATAAGTAACTTCTGCACAGCAGAAATATGCTCCACTTGCACTGCTAATCTGTCTCTCACACAAAGGCGTGTTTGGAAGAAAAGTTATTTATTGCAAGTAATAAATGCAGGTTCTCAAAAGCATTTATAACTTAGTTCCCAGAGTCAGAGCACTCCAGTTTGAAATAATTTCCTTTCAATTTTCTGTATTTTCAATCTATTTCCTGGCTGTTTTAGACCATACGTTGCATACTTAATTATCCTCCAAAGGAGAATCTCAGCCACTGAAAATGAAATATACTTACCAAAATTGCTCATGCTTGAGTCTGTTCTTCAGGTATCAACTATCGCCTGTTACAAGAGAGAAAACCTGGCTGTGAGTCGAATAAACACATCATGAAGTTCTCTGCCTCACCTGTGAGAAAGGTTGTAGATCTCCTCCGTGTAGTTTCTGCTATCTTCTCACTCATCGGTATGACAGTCCTCTGAATGTCCTCTACTGGAGAAGGGAAATAGTTGCGAACACCTACCTGCTGTACGAAATCGCAGAGGAGAAGCCAGGGTGCTGTGGGATTGGAAACCAGTTGTGCTGTGGTTTTGTACAGTATCTTTCACCCTAGTGATCTGCATCGCTGTAAGAGCTAAGCTATTGAAATTCTTCCCCAAAGGACTCAGACATTTTCATTACATTAGGAGCCACATGGGTTACTTGCTGTTCAAGGCTTTGGTCTCTTGAGGTTAGAGGGCTTCATATGATTTTTATATGACTGTTCTCAGGAAGGGGAAATGCAAATATAGACCAATATTTGGAAAAGTTCATCAGCTTAGTCTGGGGCTTCCTTGTGGCTTTGGCCACGAGGTACCACGGGACCAGGAAGTGCAACCGAATAACTCCACATCAGCAAAAAAAAAGTGAGGTTTGTGGCTCCTGTTGTGCTCCTGTGTGAAACTGGTTAAGTAAAGTCCTGGCCCTTTACCCCACCAGCAACAGCCAGCTGTGGTTGTGCAGCTGCACAGCTCTTGCAGCAGGACAAAGGCTGACTCCTGCCTGCTGCTGTAAGGGATTTGCATAAAGATGAAGCACAGCTGCATCCCGCTCTTGTTCAATAATCACAAGCATATTTAGAGCTGCCCAAGTAGGTACAGGAACGATTAGCCCAGTGGAAAAGAATCTTTACAGCAAATAATTCATCTGCTTGCAATCCCTATCTGTCTGGTATGTTCAGAGAGGGAGAAACCGCAGGTGTTCCTGTTGTTTGTGCCTTTGGAGGGAAGAGAGGAGTTATGGTTCAAAGAGGGGTCACTGCTCCAGTGTCACACAAAATCTCTGTGGATGCTCTGGAAGTACCCACATTTCATTCTCATTTTCAAACTCCTTCCAGTATTTCATCCTTTCTGGCAGACCGTGTTAATCAAAAGAGGCTTCTCCTGTTTGCTGAGAGACCTTCTGCTTGACAGCTTTGTCTTCTGAGGAAACATTTCTTCACAAGAAGAAATCAGTCTGATTTGAATCAGTGTGGCTTGATTTTCGTGTTTTGTTATAGCTGACAGCAAAACTTGTATCCCAGTATAATTAATTTCCATGAGCAAACCCATAGAATGCAGGGCAAGCGGTATTGGCCACTATCCATTGGACTTGAAAACAGAAGACCCAGCTGCACTAGGGAGTTCCTTAGCAAGGGGCAAAGCACATGCAAGACCCTGGCTAAGCCACCAAATTCACTCAGGATAAGCTACTTGCACATGGCTCACAGGGCCACATGCAGGGAGCAATACGTAGCTGGTAGTACATGAGCTTGCATATGCAAACTTTGTTTGTTAGTTTTTTAATAGAATCATAGAATGGCTTGGGTTGGAAGGGACCTCAAGGATCATCAAGTTCCACACCCTCTCTGCCACACGCAGAGTTGCCATCCACTAGATCAAGTAGTAGATCAGACTGCCCAGGGCCACATCCTACCTGGCCTTGAGCTCCTCCAGGGATAGAGGTGTTCCACAACCTTTCTGGGCAGCCTGTGCCAGCATCTCACTGCTCTCTCAGTAAAAGTCTTCCCCAATGTTTAATCTAAATCTCCCTTCCTTTAGTTTAAAACCAATTCCCTCATGTCCTGTTAGTATCTACCCGTGTAAAAAGTTGATTTCCCTTATGTTTATAAACTCCCTTTTAAATATTGGAAGGCCACAGTGAGGTCTCCCTGCAGCCTTCTCCAGGCTGAACAAGCCCTGTTCTTTCAGCCTGTCTTCATAGCAGAGATGCTCCAGCCCTTAGATAATCTTTGTGGCTATCTTCTGACTGCAATCCAACAGCTACACTCCTTGCGCTGGGAGCCCTAGATTTGAATACAGTACTCCAGGCCTCACAAAGGCAGAATAGAGGGGGACAATCACCTCCCTCTCCCCACTGGCCACCCCTCTTCTGACAGAACCTAGGATACCACTGGCCTTCCAGGCTGCAAGCACACACTTCTGGCTCACGTTCAGTTTTTCATCAGCCAGGACCCTTAAGTCCTACTCAGCAGGGCTGCTCTCAAGGAGATCTTCTCCCAGTTTGTATACAAATCAGGGATTTCCTCCGTCCAAGTGCCAAGCCTTACACTTCGCTTTGTTGAACCTCATTTTTATGGCATCGGTGCATTGTTGCCACAGCCCGTATTAAATCTGTGGTCTGCTGCATGGCTGGCATTTGAAATTGCAAAGTACAGCTGTACTTACATCACTTAAAGAGCCAGACAAGTTACTCTGGATTGCAAAGCTTCCTCGGGATCTTTCTCTCCCCTTAAGCCAGGCTGCTCTAAGCACTGTTTGAAAGGAGACTGCTAAAAAATCTTAGCTCATCTGTAAAGGAGTGGCTTGTCAGGGGAAGTTCAAGTTGGCTATTAGGAAAAAATCATTCACAGAGAGGATTTGTGATGCAGTGGCACAGGCTGCCCAGGGAGGTGGTGGAGTCACTGTCCCTGGAGGTATTCAAGAAATGTGATGATGTAGCACTGAAGGACACAGGTAGTGGGCACGGTGTGGGTGGGCTGATGGTTGGACTAGCTGATCTTAGCGGTCTTTTCCAACATTAGTGATACTATGCTTTTATGATTCTCTTCTCTGGACATGGCTCCAGAGCTTATGCTTGTGTATATATACTCAAAGGGATGACTGGAAAACACTTTAGACACCATGCTTTGGTCAGTGCTTATCCCAGGAGTGGTTCAAACCCAGCTCCATGCTGTCCTGAAAATTTCTGGGGGACCATTGGATTATCTCATTTTTACGAGGCTTGTAGATAACTCACCACAACATTTTTGGCTTGTCCTGGAGGCTGGCAATCAAGCTTTGCTTGCAGAAAGCTTGAGCTCTTACTCTGGGGTTTAGCTAGCAAATACAAACGAGGGTTCAAGTGAGTTTAATGATTCATAAAAGAGATGCTTTATTTTTTACAGCTATATATACACGTGCGTGTGTGTGTTTATGCACATACATAAAAAAGAAATATGGGCTGTTCCCTTGGCTTCATCCCACTTTCCACGAAAAGAAGTGTTCTCCTGGAAGCTGTAGCCATTCACGTCCCACAATCTGCCACCTGTCAAAGCAATCTAAGATTTACTAGTGACAACTGAGTGCTAATGTCTGCCATCCTTGCCCTGCAAATAGCCTGTGCATTCCCAGTCCCATGGCTCTTACGTCAGCTCTCCTCCCCAAGATTAGTTCAATCCCAGCCAGTCACCCAGTGGCCATTTGAAGTGATTCACTCTTAGAAGTGCATATCTTTGACACTCACTAAAACTTCTGGGGGAAAGTGAGTCACTTCACGTTATAGAAAGTCATATCTTGCCCTTGGTATTTATATGTATACATGAGTGATAATCGTTTATTTTTAGACATCTTTCTCCAATATAAATGCTGCTTCCTTCGATAAAGGTCGCCTTGAGAGCCACATGCTAATATTCAGCTTATTGCACAAATGCTTCAATAGATTATTTATTTATTCATTCATTTGCAGCAGTGCAGTGGGATGACAAGGAGCTATAGCAGAAGCTTACTGCTGGGAGTCAGCCTGGAGACAGGGTCCCTGTTGCTAGGCTTATCTGTTGAATATGCTTTCAATGGTGCAGTGAAATCATCCTTTTCCTGGCATTCTCTTGCTGATTTCATCACCTTGGTCTACCTTTTGACCATTTGGTAATGAGTGATTTCAGCACTCAGTCAGAAAATCCTGACTTTTCAGGGAGAATCATTGGACAATGTATTTGTCATGGTGTCCTGGAGAAGCCTCGGGCCTCATCAGATCTCATCACCATCCTAACAAACTAGCATTGCACTTGTGGATGGACATGGACATGGACTACCAACTAGAGCAGCTTTGTGTTGGGACCCATGGCAGTCTGGGGACATGCCACCTCTGAATTTCACCAAAGTCCTTCAGCCGCAGTGCCCTCTGAATGGCAGGCCTTATGTTTTGCACAGCTCCCAGACATAGCAGAGCTCTTGTCTTGGGGTTAGCCTGGCCTCTCCTCACCCATACAATTCCTTCCTTGGCCTCAGAACTTCCTGAGGAACTGAAGCAAGCAGAAAAACTTCACCATCCCTTCAAGACCTCTGTAGAAAAAGGAAGGGACACAAGAGGCACACCAAGGCCATGCTTGAAGGGAAGCAGGATGACTTCCCACCGTATTCAAACATTTTCATATGCATTTGTGTATTTATATTATATATAATGTAAAAATCAGTATTTAAAAATCAAGATGCATAGCTAAGTGTCCCAGAGGGTCAATTAGTGAAGTGCTCAGGTTTGTTCACTCCTAGAGAGAAGTGGATCAGTCGAGCTGCCAGGCTTGGACTGTGCCTTTCTCACTTGAGCCTCTGCCTTGTGGCACACATCTGGGGGGGAAATCCCAAGTGCCTCTGCCCTCTCCTCTCCTCTCCTCTCCTCTCCTCTCCTCTCCTCTCCTCTCCTCTCCTCTCCTCTCCTCTCCTCTCTTTTCCTCTCTCCTGCTGCTGCTACTCTCAGGCTCAAGGCCAGAAGCAAGGCCTAAAACCCAATCCAAACCATGACTCTCCTTCCTCTCCATCCTCCAGCAGTTAAATATAATTGTGGATATAAACTATCCAGATTAAAGAGATATCTGGGATACGCTACTATAATGCTGGCTCCCAAGTTCAGTAAACGCAATAAATTGTGGGGCCAGATAGAGCTCTGCCTGAACTTTCACATCAAGTTTTAGTTTGATGTTGAAATAAGGTGCCATACTGATTTCAAGAGTACTGACTTATCCCCTATTGGTGTTTATGTAAAGAGAGTTCAGCGCTTGGGCTTATCCCTGCACCCTGGAGGTGCTGCCAAATGTAACTCAAAGTGGTGTTTTCCTATTCTATCCTGCGCTGGCCACTAAATGTTCAGAGGGAGAATGGATCTCAGTATCTGTGTAGATGCCACGTGAACACAGATGTTATATTATTTTGGAACATAATTATCAGAAAACATTTCTAAGGCTCCTTCTCTGCTCTGTTTGAAATCATTTGGGGCAACTGATCACATCATAGGCAGGAGACCAGCCATCTTCTGGCAGAATGAAAGAGCTGAGTGAGAATCAAGTTTGTGAGACATCTGTCTACTTACAGTGAAGCTTTCTCACTGCCTTACAGAGAACAGATGGAAATCCAAGGGAAAAGGCAGAATATACATGATAGGAGATGCAAGTCCCAAATCTGACATTCAGTAGTTTGACCACTTTTACCACAACAGTAAAACATATTCTCAGCTGGCAGAGGAAAGAGAGGAAGTAAGGCATGCACTTTGCTAGGACATATTTATGTTTTATATGACAGGGTGACATTAAGCGGCAGTTCTCATCTCCTTCTGTAGCTGAGAAAGCTGGCAGGGCTCATGCTTTGCTAGACCTGCTGGAGTCAACACATCAGTGAGGATTTCTTTGTTGTTTGGCAGTCATGGCCATAGAAATTACCAAAACAGAGCAGTGTATTGCTTCTTGGTATTTTACCCACCTGTGGCTCAGCTGCTCTTCCCATCTTGCTGTGTTTCTGATAGATACAAAAACTCTTCAGAGATTTTTAATGAATGAATTCTTAGTCTTCAATGTTTTAAAGTCATTTGTGATCACCTTGTTTGATCTCTATGCGTTGGAGAACTTAGAATTCCAGTTCCTAAAATCAAGCAAAACAGTTTTTGGTGGAGCAATGCCTGCTAGGAAGGTTTTGCTAGACATTGGGTAATGGAGGTTGCACACTGTCCCTTTGCACAGTGCCCCTTTGTAATGAGTCCCTTGATTGGGTGCTGTCACTACTAGATGCCTGATAGCACAATGCTTTTCTGCATTCAGTTTCCAGCTGCTCATCTTGCCACTCTGTCTCCTGCTTTGTCAAAGAACGTTCCACTTTTTATCACAGAATCATAGAATTACCCAGGTTGGAAAAGACCTTGAAGATCATCAAGTCCAACCACAGCCTAACCATAGTACCCTAACTCTAACAACCCTCTGCTAAATCATATCCCTGAGCACCACATCCAAACGGCTCTTAAACACATTCAGGGATGACGACTCAACCACCTCCCTGGGGAGCCTATTCCAGTACTTGACTACCCTTTCTGTAAAGTGTTTCCTAATATGGTTACCTTGTCTAGGCACCTGGTGATGAGCAGAGTAGAAATTCCAGCTGAGCCCTTGATCGATGACTACCACCAATGGGCACTAGATGGGAAGCTGCTTTCTTTCCAGAGGAACAGATTGGCAAATCCGAACTGTGTATAAGGTCCCTGCAGCCATGAGTGAATTCATGTTCTTAGGGCTGGCCCCTGCAAGGTGCTTGCCATATCTACATGATGCTGAACACACTTACTTCCCATCCAAATCTTTGGTGGTGGAGGTTGTTCAGAATCTCTCAGCAACCTGGTCACCTTGGATGATCAGTTGGTGTCAATGTTGCTTACTGACACCTCGGCATCCCTGTCCCTGCCAATTAAGGGGCTGCAGCAGTAAATCAACCATGGGGCTGCCTCTTGACCAGTCAGCTGCCTATTTGAAGGTGATTTCTGGAACCCCGAGCATATTGCAGAGAGTTTGTTGGGGATATTTCAAGAGTCATGTGAGGGAAATTAAAGGAGGGAGAGAAGACAACACGGATCTAGAAATTATTCATTTGTTTGTGGTGTTGCCTTTCTTTCGTTTTATTTTTTTTATAAAGCACCCCCTGACAAGCCTTTTATTTGCAAAGAAACATAACGTACTCAGCAGCAGTGAAAACACAGAACTGTTTGTTGAGCTGTGGCATTTTTAGCTTCTGCTCCCTGGAGCTGCTGATGAGAGATTGAGAAATAGTTGTTTAGTGGCCTTAGAGTTGTGTAAATCGTTTTAGTCAACAAACTTGGCTGCTCTTCCAAGTTAACGTGCCCCTAAAATGTAACACCATTAGACTACTTGTTTTTGGAATGTTAATCTAAATACTTTTGCTTATAAACGAGAAGCATTTATAAAAAGGACTCTGCAAAGCAACAGCAAGACCACAGTGTGCAATAGTGTTCTTACACAGTGCCAGCCCTTCCCAGAGAAGTCACCATCCTGCTGAAGTCTGTGGAAGTGTTTCCACTCACTTCAGCATAATCAAGATCTGGCACAGTAAGAAAACAAGCTCCGGGTGTCAACATACCTCTCCCAGATACACAGAGGCATTTTGGCCCCTTGACAGTGATCATTTTACTCTCATAAATACTGATTTATTCATGTAAATCCCAAATGGCTTTCCAAGTCCATAAAGAGAAAATGAAGATGGAGATCCCCAGAGCTCTCCGATCAGGTCACAGCTTCCTTTCATCAGTGAGACTTACCTACCCCATGGAAGCACGTCAGCAGCTTTCCTGCTGTATAGGGGCTATTCTGTATTTTGCAGCTTGAACTTCACTCTTTTTCCTATTAAAGCCCTGCTGTGAGTATTCAGACAGGCAAAGTCATTAAAGTCAGTGGCAAGGTTTCTTATTGACTTCAGTGAAGTTTGGATCAAAGCCATTTAATTAGGCCACAGAAAAAGCTGTTTTGCTGTCGTATCTTTTCCTGGTTTAACAGTGTTACCTGGATAGGATCATATAATCTCCATCCTATGTGGCTAATAAAAATGGCAGCAAAAGCCACCAAATAGCAAGTTGCTGAATAGTTACTGAAAGATTATTGCTGTTGTTGGTTGTTACTGGTGTTGCTGCTTCAACTCATTATGGGTGGCTGACTTTTTCCAGCTGACGTACTGGCTACACAAACTGCACTTACAGACACCTAAAAGAATGGCCTTTGGATGACCTGTATCCTGTTTCTCCTACCTCCGTTTTGCACACTGGACCTCTCTGATGGCAGCCACTAAGAGGCTGCTGGGAGCAGCCAGTTTTGGTGTGTCCACGCGGAGGGAGTATCTCCAGCTCCAGAGGCATTAGCTGAGCGGGAGGGCAAGATGGTTGCTTGAAACAGAGAGGGTCTAATCTCAGTGGTGGTCTCAGACCTTTCCTGAGGACACGGTATAGAAGCTCCTAACCCTGATGTAAAAGAACATGCAACCTCCTGTATTGTAGCTGTCGGTTTCTGTGGTCTCTGAGTGCAGCCTGCTCCTCTCAAGTGCGTTTCATCCATTGTGGCAAAAACCAGCTTCTGATTTGAGGTCTCAAATGCTTCAAAGGAGCCCCAGCTCCTCTTTGAAAGACACTTGATACCATTCCTTGCTCCTCTGATGTTCATTCCAGGTGTTTCTGAGCTCCCAGCCACCTGAGCAGAGCCAGCCTGAGGAAGTGAGTGGCATGGCTGGGCTCACAGGCAGAAAAAGAGGGGAGCAGAAATGCCTGCAGGGCTGAAGGGCCGTCCTATCCTTCTCCTTCCTTGGGGAGGTGGGCTGTAGTTACGTACAAGCAACATGCCAACAGTGTTGCTGCAATGCAGTAAATAACATGTATAATGTTACAAATAATTCCTGGCTTTCACACCTTGCATACATACTTACAGCTGTCTTCTGAGTCATCCTACAAAGCACGAGGCACAAAGAAGCTTTTGGAGATGCTTTTCTTTTGTGTTGCCAGTCTCCAAGAGCCGTCCTTCCTTCAGGGCTGCCTCTTGCAGATGGGACATCTTGGGACCATGGTTCCTGGAGCAGAGAAGGGAAACAAAAGCAAAAACAGGACAGGAAAAATCTATTTCCCATGGAAATTGATCAGAACAAAGGGTCACCAAGCCCATTCCTACTGCACTGCAGTGACTGTAAAGGTAAGAGTAAGGTAGAGATTTCATATAGGGGAAAAAAAGGCAAGAAGCTTGGGAGGACATCTGAGGAAGGCATTCAAATGAAGAGCTGGTAGGGGAAAGGGGCAGGCATCATCTTAAATAATGCAGGCTCCAAATAAAGGAGAGAGAGAATTCAGAGAGGAAGTAACAGAGGGGACTGAGGGTGGAGATGCCCCAAGCACAGACTGCCGGGTGGATGTGGGGAGGAGGAGTGAGCAACCCTTGTAAAGGAAAGCACTAGGGTGGATTAGCAGAGGGATGACTCAGTAGTGATGCCTCCATTATGAGAAAGGCTGAGGGGGAGTCTTGAAATGCTGGTGCAGAGAGGAAGAGACCAGGCATAGGTGCAAGGGAGGTAGGAGGAGAGAGTTAATGCAATCAAACCTTCTGATGGGGGGAAAAAAAACAAAACAACAACAAAAAGAAATAAAAAGAAAAAAAAAAAAAACACCCCAAACCTCCCTACGTTAAACCGTAAGCAAATGAATTCAGAGCTATTCGTGGCAATGACATCAATTCTTTGCTCCTGAAACAGTAAATGGGAATAGGGGGAGAAAGTGGGAGGAAAAAAGAGGAAATGAAGGAAATTAATTTTTGGCAGTAAAATTTATCACAAGCACTTAGGTATTTCTGGAAATGTTATTCCACATTTCCCAAGTAGCAGAGGCCGCGGTTCAATGAGGCAGTAAATCAGCTTTCAGGGCAATTAGCACTGGCCCAAAATGATTGCAACCATTTCACACAAAACAGTGAGCTGCTATTTTCAATCCTCCCAGTGTCTCACGTTCAGCGGACAGCGCCTTTTTGGATGTGTTAACACTGTTACAGAAGACTGTGTGCTAGACCGGGCACTGCGTGGCATCCTGGAACTGATATGGAGCCAGTGTGACGGAGACAAGCTGCATAGATGCTGGGCCATGTGCTGAGGCCAATTCAATGGAAAGATGGCTGAGTGAGTATGACCTCTCAGCGGCAGTGCTATCCATTCAGGGGACTGGCTGGCACAGAGAGCTGGTGGTAGGGATGTACAGCCACAGCCCTCGGGGCCAAAAGCCTGGCACTGGGAGGCACTGAAAGCTCTCTAAAGCCAGACATGCAAACAGCTTCAGGTGGCAGGGGGTGATGGGTTTTTCAGAATCCCCTTGGCCCCCAGATTTCATTAAAAGAAGTGGGTTGGGAGATGGAGGTCTTCTGAAAACCCCACTTGGTATCTTTAAAAATGCTCCTCTAAGTGCCCAATTTTCATCCAAGTCCACAAAAACCACGTTTTGTCTTGGTCACCTCCGTAGGCTCAAGCATCTCTTTACCCTGTAGCCATGCATACCTGGGTTGTCCCCTTCTTGGTATGCCTCTGGCTCACAGCCTGGAAGGCGTTGCCAAAAAATACATCTGGTTTGTCCAATTCAGAAGGGCTGTGAACTGTGCGCTAAGCACTTCTCATGCAGATGGGGAACACAGCAAAGCCACAGCAGCAGCGGTGCCTGAAAGCCACTGCTCCTTGGCCAGCAGCCAGGGCTGAGCAGGCAGGAAAGCCCTTGTTTGCAGAGGCTCCAGCCATGCCCTGAAAGCGGAGATGACCCTCTGGTCACTCACATATGGAATGTAGTACATCTTCAGTACCAAATGGTCAGCTCCAAGGTTTCCTCCAGCAATCCATGGCTCTTAGAAACCAGAGCCGTATTTTTTGGGGTGCTGTGCAAGCGGCAGCGCAAGCAAACACAGCTGAAAGTAGAAGCTTGGATGCCATGAGAAACTCCAAGGATAGTTTGGAACACAGAGAAAGCATCTCTTTTTAAAGAAATTCTTATCAGAAAGCTGAAAAGTTTCACACTCGCACAAGCCAAAGATCATTAAAGGAATATGTCAGGGCAAGAAGAGAAAGCTTCTCCTAAATTGCTCTGGGAAGTGAACCTGGCTCCATAAGAGGTATTGCTAGTGCTATGTCAGTGTGACAGCAATGCAAGGTCAAGTGAGATCAGCCCTAATGGCATCCGACTGGGAGGATGCCTGGGGAGTCAAGGTAAAAGGTGCATTCAGAGTTACTAATGCCTACATCAGGGTCAGCTGCTAACAGCCAGTTGCTGATTCTAAGAGCTCCCCTTCCCTGAGCAGTTCTGTAAGCATACATATGTTTTAAACAGCAAGGAAATGAATGGCCATGCTGAGGCTGAAGTGCTCCTAATGCCTGACACCAGGCGAGCTGACTTTGCCTCGGCTAAAGCCAGCTGCTGCTGAGGGCTCCTCTTCTTCTTTCCCAGCACATTCCCCTCAGCCTTTCCCCTATTCTCTTCCCTTCCCTCCCTGTGAAGAAGCCATCCAAAACTAAGATCCTGCTCTGGCATGGAGCAGGGAACAAGTGTCGAAATCCTGCTCCTTGTTTCTTTTCTGCGAAATGTAATTCTTGTTCACTGGTTGCCTTATTCTCAGTACATCCCTGCAGGACCTGTTGCCCCTTTCCCCATTCTTAGCTTTGTGCAGCTGCACCGAGATATCCCTAAAGGCATGGAAGTAGATGTCTTTGCCAAAACAGCCTCCTCTGGGTCTGGGGAGGGCCCCAAATACTCCTTGCTGGAGCCTGTGTTGGTGCAGCTCCAGCTGGCTGATATAGGGCCTGCTCAGCCTGCTTGCACCCACCACAATGGTTTGGAGATGATCCATATGGGTGCCCATGGATTTGGTGAAGCCCTTTAATTGAAGAAATGCTGTTTCCCTGCTATTCTGTGTCTCTCAGCTTCTTTCACATCCCTAGTTGCTCCAACCTCCTGAGCCTGGTCATTTCTGAGGACGTCATATCCTTCAGGGCCATATGTTAAGATTTTCTTGATGTCTTTCTTTTGTACTCTGCGACAGGCTTTTAGCATCATTCTTTTTTTGATAAACTGCTCAGCCTTTCTTTTTTTCCTTTGAGTTCTGTCCATAACAAAGATGATTTGCCATCAGAAACCTGTTCTTGCCTGTTTCTTTTTTACCCCACATTTCTTACCCCTTGCAATCTTTATATTTCATTTCTGCTAGGCTGCCCACTAATATGTTTCTGCTGCCGCATTGGCCTCTTCATTCAGACTGATGTTCAGAAGTTTTGCCATGAAAAAGAGATTATTTCCTAAACCAGGTTATCTAGGCAGGGAAAAGCTGCACAGTAAGCAGAATTTAGACCAGCAGAAGAATACAGCTTATTTCATTCGGAGAGGACAATAAGATAAATCTTCCAAATCACCCCATTTCCACGTACAAGCTTAGCTCCTTTAGAAGCTGTCACTGGCATAAATCAGGCAGTTTAGCTGCTGCGAGGGCCCTGCGGAGCAGACAAGTGCTCCTTAGTGAAGCCACCTGAAGTGCTGGTGGTTTGACTCCATCGCGGCAGGTCAGTCAGCTAAGGTCGACACATTATTTGTGCAGCATTTCTGCAGGTTCATGCAGGTGCCCAAGGGAGCGATGCTCTGAAGCCAACCTTTTTTGCATTTGCAATGTTTGTGGCTGCACTGCCTTGCTGCAGTCACTGTGGGTGTTACTGCTTCATTCCAGCCTCTCTGTGCTCTCTGGTCTTCTTCACACATAAGGTGGGAAGTGGACTTGCAGACCCCCAAGGGGCCTTTGCTTGAGTGCAGTGAATCACCCCATCCCCTCCTCAGCAAGGCACCTAAGCCAGTTTTTGGCTCTGTTTCTATTCAGCAGAACATTTGGCTGTGAGTTTGGTATTAAACTCACGCTCAAATCTGCTGGGTTATTGTAAAATTGAAGTCCACACTGTGATACTGAACACAAAGGGAGCCAATTAGAAGGAGGAGGAGCTTTGCTTAGCTGAGTTCAGGCTGAAGAGCATCCAGCCTATCCCAGGCTTCCCCTCTCCATCAGCCGCTGAGTGCATGAAGCACAGTGGGCTGATGTGGCTGCTTTTCCATTACAGGTTTCACACAGGCTCAAAAAGGTAAAAACTGAAGTAGGCAGTCACTGCTGAGGAGGTGACAGCTTTGCTTGTGTGGACTTCAGGAGCAGCTCAGGGAGGGCATTGCATGTCCATTGGACTCTGCAAAGGGAGAAAAAGGGGCAGAAGTGATCCTTCCCTCCCTGTTAACTATTCCTCCTAGAAACTGATAACCTGAATGTGATTTTAGAAGTGCACTGTCTTCACAAAGGGCCATGATTCCAAAAGATCTTTTCCTCCAAGACAGGAAGTGACATTATATTCATGATTTGCTTCACACAACCCTATCTTGTCCTCAGTAGCTTGCCAAAAGACCCCTTGCAGAACTGCATTTCTGTCACTGCAGCTAAGATGAACATAGCTTGGTACCACGGGGATATGATTTTGTACCAGACCTCAGAAAAAGCATGAAAACATTTGAAGAGTGGAGCAAACTGCAGTAGGAGGGATGAGGCCTGCAGGAGCTGAGCAGGCCTCAGGAGGAGAGATGAAGCCTGCAGGAGCTTATCTGCTCAGAGAAAGGGAATACAGGTGTTTTGAAGGTCCTGCTAATGGGACTCAAGCAGTTATATAACAGAAGCTCTATTATTCAGCCCTCCTGTAAGTAGTATGAAGCCCTGAGCAAAGTCTGGGTGCTGTTCAATGACTGATGCTGTCGGTCTCCAGATGCTGGAAAAGAGCTCAAGTCTATGGACACCAACCAAGAGACATTCTTTGCACCTCTCCTTATTCTTTAAAGTGAGAATCAGAATAGCCAGTAGCCTCCCAGAAAGATGGCACTGGCTGTGTTTAGATAATGGTCTATGAAGAAAGTCTGAGCATGCTTGGGGAAGCTCCATTCATTTGCTTGTGGCCTTAAATTTAGCAAGCGTTATTTTTCCAGTTCCCATTGCATCCACCGGCCTAAGTAGACTGCCCTGCTCTGACATGCTCTGGCAACATGGGGATGGTCTTTGACTTGCGAGGGTGCAAACCAGAAGTTTCTCATTTATTCAAATGCAATTGCTGGCCCGTTGTAAGCCAGAGGATACCCTCTGCAGACCATTGTGATTTGCAGAGAAAAAACATAGAGCTTAGTCATCAAAAACCGGGGTTAGTCATCACGAGCAATATATCTTCCTCTGAACACATAAAAGGGCATAAGAGTTTGGTAAGGTTTACAGGGCATTACAAAAACACTGCTATCACAATTGCTGGCATTAATTCTCATTAGGTAGCCTTCCTTCCCCGTGGGATGCAGAGACGTTGCCAAATGCTTTAGCTCTGGTGCCCATAAAAGGTTTCTGCTGTAACTGTCTCGTTATCAGACCATCAATGTCCTGACACTTCCTAGTGATTAATCCTGTGTTGAAATGAAATTAAGTTTCCATATATTTGGCAGAATGACCCCAGGACTTCCTATTTGGGGAATACAAAGAATAAGGCCTCTACAGCCTACAGGAAGCCAGAGTCTCTGATTTCCTGCAGAGGCAGAACAAGAACAAACAGGGAACACATATTTCACAGTGGCAGTCGAAAGCTCACGTAAGAGCCCTGGTGGCCCCCATGATGAAAACAATTAGAAAGGGGAACATCCCTGGTCCCAAAATTCTTTGTGGGTGTTGTGTTACATACACAATATGCCATTAGAAAGTAGATGTAAGTCAAGTTAATGCCTTCTCCAGGTGACTATTAAACTTCCCCTTGGCATATGTTGTTTTAAGGTTTACATCTGCAGGATTGTACTTGTAAAGTAAAGGAGTTTTAGGCTGTTATTTGCTATGCTAGACTTTCTAAATCCCTTTGTACTTAGGAAAACACAGTGACATTTTCTTTGATGACTCTGATTAAATGAGCCAGGCCAGAGTCAGGCTGATGTATACTCCAGTGAAAGGGGCAGGAGGAGGTGGTAAGGCTTCATATCCTATCTATAGCCCAGCACTGGCTTAGAATGAAAAGCATGCAGGGAAGTGGAGGCACCATCCAGTCTCCTGGGGCCATGCAGCACCATGCCCTGAAGAAAGAGGCACTGCTGCGTCTACATTGCAATTTAGTGGCTCTAACCCGCAGAAAGAAATGCTTCAGAATGCTTCCAAATTGCTGGCTTGCACTTACGGGCATAATCAGCTTAAAATTTGACCTCTGTTCTGAATAATACTTCTACATTAATAGTATAAATGAATAATACTTCTATGCATGCATATGTTTCTGTGTAGATCATGTCTGAAAGTAACGCTTCCGATTTATTTCCACAGAAATAAAATACAGAGATTACAGTAACACTGTTTGACAGAGAAAATTCTCAGCTTTTTTCAGCATAGTCACCACCATGAGCTGCACATTTTTGTCAGCAATAGATGACCAAGAGCCTGCGTGCCATAAAATCTACACGGTCATCTAGAATTTGACTCATCTTTCACACTGCTGTCACCACTGCTGAAACACATCTACCACCGCCTCACTGTGCTCACATCCACTAGTTGGTATCCATAAACATTCAGCAAGCATTCATGTATGTCAATGGCTGCCATCTCTTTCTGCGTGGAGGAATTCAGTGATATGGCTTTGCTTCATAAGCACTTCCGTGTCAGATGCCACTGTGTCAGAGTGCCCCTCTGCTGCCATTTGTCACACAGCAACCAAATGTAAGAGGATATTGGTGGGACAATTCAACCTCTACTGCCATATTACCAGCATGTGCTTCTGATGTCATGGGCCAACAAAATAAAATAGGAAGCATTGCTCTCGGAGCAGCCCTCAGATAAGTATGTGTGTATTCGTAGACAGAGAAAATCCTGTTCTGGTTGCCCGTGACATCCTTGGAATTCCCTTGGTTATTGCAGTGTATTTACTTAGCACGTTGACAGTGCTTTGTCAGGTGGCTCTCCCTCTTTCAGCACAGCCGGTTGTGCCAGTGTCTCTGGTTGTTTCTGTTGGTACTTCTTATAAGAAACTGCCTTCTTTCTGTCCTGCACAGATACCGTGTTACCATAACTATGACTATGTCTTGTTTCCTACTGTCTTCTATCTGTAGATCCCCTTTCAGTGCTTCCTAGCTCAAGCCGTAGTGAATGATGGGAGACCCAAGTGATGTGTGGCATTAGGCTTGGTGTTCTTCCATGGGGAAAGGTTAAGATTTCTCTCCTGCAAGCAGAAATGTGTCTAGTGTGGTTCTCTGGAAAGGTACTTGTCTCTGACATTTTAAATAACTGTCTGTCTAGAAACAAAATGCAATCTGTTGCTCTCCCTTAAACCACACCTTTGTAAGGGGAATTGGTGTTGAAGCTCTAGACCTGAGAGAAGACTCAATGTTTCCCACCATGACATTTTTCTGAAATGGCATCTAACGTTTTCCTTGAGCTCTTAGAGATGTTATTGAGACACTAGCCTTGGAATGGTTGTTTCTATAGCCTGAAAGCATCAAATGCATAAGGAACGCAGGATGTGGCTCACAGATCCTTACTATGGTGAAGCAGAGAAAATAGCAATATATCAAAGAAATCCCAAGAGAAGCACAGAGGCGGTGTTTGGGTGAACTCAGGACAAGCTGATGCCACAAAATGCAGCTAGGGACACAGCAGGAAGCAGGATCACTCACCGTGAGCAACCAGATCCAAAATACTCTTGTGCTAACCTTCTGCATGTGTAGGGAATTGGCCAATGCTACCTCTTTGCTTGTTCTCCGCTCTTGAGTTTTAGGAGACACTGTTTGTCCCTGAGTCTGCTGGCTGAATCTCTCCCAGTTATTCTGGTGTTAGTAACGTACAGACAAACCTGAGCAGTGCTGCCAGGCCTCGTGATTCTGTAAGCCTGGCATTATTTGATTTTTGTGCTGTTGTCTTTTGCTCCTGGATTAATGCAATGGAATTCCTGTTTGCACTGGCAAATAAGAGGGTTTAAAAAAAAAAGGGAGAAAAAACAAACAGCCCAGGTGACTGGTGGACTTCTTAGAAAGGAGATCCAGCACCTGTTGACACAGAGCTGTGTCCCAGCTGTTAGCACTGGGCTGAGACACGTTGAACTCTGAAAGCCACCATTCCATCAGTGCACAGTGGATACTGTGGTAAATAACCCCTGTTTGAGAAATCAGACTATAAAGTGACCACCGTTTTCTCTCACTGCAGACCACCCCTGTCCATGCATTATCTCATCATCCTTTTCTCTTACAATAACTGAACTGCTTTGCTTACAGCTGCTGGTAGTTTTCCCCTCCATGAAGGGGATCAGTGATATTCCCTGAGGAAAGCCTGGTGGAGATACCAGGGATATCCTGCAGGATCATTCCTTGGAACACACGGGGTGCTGCCTGGAGATGGACAGGCTCCTAAAGCAAAAGTGCTGTGTGTGAGATGTCACATGCTGTGTGGGTGCTATGCACCTCCATAGTTTCCAGCAAGGAATAGCCTGTGTGCACCAGCCTCAGCTAGGACTCTCCACCAACCTTTTCAGTGCAGGTTTCCTGTATTACATAATCAAATCCCACCTCCTGTATGGGATGTACTTGGGACGCATCTTTTCTCATATGTTTTTGCTGTATGGCCATTGGCAGCAGCAGAGGCTTGCTCCTACGCCAACCTTTTTGGCAGCCTCATGGACAAGCACACCACCCTGGATACCCTGAACACGATACTCTTCCTTCCACAGAGTGATCCTTATCACAGCAACATTTCATTTTTGTTAAAGGGAGTGCTAGCTCTTGTTCAGTCACCTTGATCTAAAGACAGTGATTCTTTAAGGAAAAGGTCACTGGGTGGCAAAGGTTGATATAATCAAACTCAGATGATCTTGTTAAGAACATTTCTACCTTTATCTTTTTCTTTCCTCCTAAAACACACCATTGTGAGTGAATCAGAAACATAAGACAGATCTAGAGATCACAGAATCATAATATCCTGAGCTGGAAAGGACCCACAATGATCATGGAGTCCGACTCCAGGCTCTGCAGAGCACCACCCAACATCAAACCCCATGTCTGAGAGCTTTGTCCAAATGTCTCCTGAATTCCATCACTTGGGGCCGTGCCCACAGCCCTGTGCAGCCCGTTCCATGCCCACCGCCCTGTGGTGCAGTCCCTTTCCCTGCCCCCCAGCTGCCCCTCCCCTGACATCTCCATGCTGTTTCCACTGCCAATTCTATCAGTCAAAAACTGTTCCTCCTGTGAGCACACCAGTTATTAGCATGTCCTCTGTGGTTTGTGGCATCACTGTGGCTGACACTATTTGCTTTTGTAAGCTGTAAGGCAGTAAAGGCTTCTCAAGGCGTTGAGCAACAGGAAGTGAGGGTAAAGCTGTGTGTTGTTTTGGTAAAATCCAGGGTTCTGAGCTCTGCTTCTTTACTTCTGCATGGGATACCTTCATGGAAGTCATTATAACCGATATTTAATGGGCACTGCAGATGGAAATGCTGGTGTTCTTTTAGGGGTATAACTCTACCGAGACAATCACTTCCTAAGAGTTTCATCAAAATCTTTGTGTTACAAAGGTGTGAGAGAACATAGAACCTGCCCAATATGTTAGAAACGATAAAGTTTTCCTGATGAAGCACATAAAGTGCCAAGCAATTGTTCTCTTCATTTACACCTCTTTTATCCCAACATAAGTCTATTAATTTGACAATAACAGGAGGAGTGTGGATCTCCTGGGAGGAATTTCACCTTTATGGTTCTTGAAATTGATGACATGTATGCCTTTCTTGCAGCTTAGCTATGATTGTTCAACAAAAATAAGTTCCACATGGAGCCGATGAAACTGCACCTGCCAGGGTCATTAAGAAGCAGTGAGCAGCCAGTACATGTTTACATAGTTTCAGAGACTGTTTAGAGTTGGAAACCTGTAAATGAGTGATAAGATCCTCTGAGGAAAGACAGTGTTCAGATTTCTTAGCCAGCCTCCTACCTGAGTGAGGATGGTGGTAACAAGAGGTTTCTGTGGGCTATCTCCCGTCAACCCCCTGCTTGATGGCAGAGATCAGCTCAGAAGAAGGCCTGATCCTGACTTCTTATCCCCTTCCTCAGTCAGTCCCTCTTATTTAGACTGTGGGATCATATCTCTTGGATCAATCTTCACGTCCCTTGGGTCTGAAGAGAAGCTGGAATTTTCTGATTAGTTTGAATTACAATGGATGATTTTAAAGCATTTATCCCAGAAGAATGTGTTCCAGGAGCAAAAGAGATTGCTGGATCTTGTGTGAGGTTTCACATGCTTTATACAATGCCTGAATCAAATAAAACATGTTGAAGTTTGAATAGGGAAGCTTCTGGTCTGCTCCGTAGGTTTGGTTAATTGAGAACCCTTCTGCGCTTCAAAGCTTTTCTAAGATGTCAAACATTTTGAGTTAATTAGGGTTAGGAACCATTTCTCTGTTTGGATTTGTGACAGCAGAGTTAAAGCTTTGCTTACAAGTCTCTCACTTGGAAATACACACAAAGCTGTTCAGTGTTAATTCCCAAGTTTGCTTTAAGGTTTTGGGATAAGCATTTTATCTCCTCTCAATCTCTGCGAAAGGTCTCTGGGTCTTTATTTGCCTTTCTTTCACAGCAGAGTTTGTCTAGACTTGGTGGGGACGGCGCTGACTTCGCCATCAAGTCTGTAGGAAGACGATTCAGTTACTTTGCAGGTGTGTGGTGGCTCCTCAGGATGATGGCTAACAGAGGGGTGGAGATTAAAATTTAGTAGCAGTGCTGATATGAGTTATGGGTTTGGGGATGGCTTCTGACAGAGCATTCAGATGGAATATTAAGAGAGGCGCACTGCTTTCAAGTTGAAAAAAGAATCCAGGACTATGATCCAAGTTAGATGACAGTGTCTAGGCTAGGTTCATTGCAATTTTCACTAGCCTCATAAGAATTTTACAGAGATCTATGGTTCTTATTTATTATAAGGGAGAAGACACTGAAACTCCAAAAGAAAGATGTTTTCTGGGAAGATCTGAGCAAGCTCACTCCTCTATACCATCTAAAGGGTTAATTGGGATATTGTAGGTCTCACACCTTGCCACATGGGGCTGTGGAAAGGCAGGTCGGTCTCCTTCACACTTTATAGAAAGAGACTGCAGGAAAGTACTCGTCCATTCCCAGTTGTGTCATTCACTCCACCAGGAGGCTATGGGACTGAAGTCCAGCACCTGAAGGGAAGCCTTCTTGAGGTAATGACCAGCAGCTCTGGCAGCTCCTCCTCTTTGCCCTGACCACATGCCAACATGTGGCCTTTAGCTCACGCAGCTGCCACTCACCCATGCGTGGAGAAGGAACTGCCCCATCCCTGCACCCCGCTGTGATTGCCACAGCACAGGGTTTCCGCCAGGCAGGCCACATATCTGCTGCAGAAGGCTGCGGTCCAAGGCTTTGTGGTGGCTGATTGCTCAGCCTCATGCAGCAGACCCCAGACCTCACCAAGCTGTGACCCCGGTCCCATGTGTGGCTTACAAATCACTAGCAGCTGCTGAGGAGGTAGAAGTGGATTTGCATGGCTCCTTTGAGACATCTTTGCCCCAAGGCGCTCACTTGGATGGGTCAGAGATCCAGGCTGTGACCTAGCATCTCCCGCTGGCTGGCCAGAGGCGACTTCTGCTGTTGTCCCACCACATGAGAGGACATTCCCCATCATGTTTTGATCATATACCCCAGAGGCACTTCAGGCAAAAAGAAGAGACAGAACCGGGGACCACATCAGCTGGTGAGTCACAGGGGATATTATTAACAGTTCAGCCCCTTCACTTACATATCCTGTCTGAGGAGCATCTTCAGTCCTTCACAAAGTGCTTATCCCACGGTAAGGCACGACAACAAAAGGCACTCTGCTTTATCAGCTTTAGCCTTCTCATTCAGGATGTTCTAGCTAAAAGAAGTTTTCCAAGAAACAGATTTATTTCCACAAAAATATTTCTGGAAGCCTGGCCCAGGAATGAGAAGCCACTTTCAAAGATGTGGGGGAGTGAATGGGTTGTCTGTAAATGAAGATCATTTATAGTCTAGTAATAGTTCTTAAGATATTTGAATGGCATTTCAAGGCTAGAGCTGAGGATTTTGTTAGGATGTAGAACATTCCTCTTCTGTTTGCCTTTTTATTTAAATAATCACTTGAATGAGATATTAAAGTCTTGTCTCATCTGGGAAAAAAAATGTGCAGTATAATGTTTTATATCAGAGTAGCAAAGCAGGCAGCTTCAAGCAGACACTGCTACGTGGTTTTAGAGTCTCACATTGATTTCAATTCTGTCTCTTGGGATTAGCTAACATTTAAAATGAAATCTAAAAGGTCATATTTTATACTGGAATAGGGGTATTTAGATAGGGAAGAGAGCATGGAGTAACTGCACTCTATACCTGGCTGCTAATGCTATGCCTAACCACAGAGCTTGTTATACGCAACTGCTCGTACTTCCCTATGTGTACAAGGTCTTTAAGTTTGCATGGAGGAGTGATTCTGGATCTAAATTTTTGTTCCATCTGCAGGCTTGAGGCTTCCTCATACATATAAGGGTTGGGGCTCTCAACTGGAGTAAGCTGATGCCACTCTATTGATTTCAGAAAAGCTAAACCAATTTACAACAGATGAGAATCTGCTCCAGATTTCCCAGCTGCCCTATCAGAAATCTTCTCAGAGCATTAACTGAGGGGGAAAAAAAAGGTCTCAGCTTCATATCAAAGAACATAATAGACCTTTAATTTAATTGACTTAATTTTATTGGCAGCTATTGTATGATGAAATGAAAACAGATGATCTGAATGAATAAGAAAAGGTTAGATGGGAGTAACCCATTAGTAAATATTAGGGCATCATCCTACTGTCCTCATTTAATAAAGAAACGGGTCAGTAAGTATAATCATAAACATTTTTACATGTTAGTGAAGATTTATTTGACATCATTACTAGCAGAGAGATGGATTCTTGGAAGAGCAAATGATGAAACAGACCAGCAGATGAGAAGTTACCATCTCCTTTATCCGGCATAAAATGGCACATCTCTTCAGACTGACCTGTTTAGTTTCACCTTTTATAGCAGTTCAGCCACTAGTTTGGATTGCTGTGGGATATTTGGTATTTTTTAGCATTCATTTGACAATTTTTCTTTACTTGCAGCTTCTCTTGCCTTTTCTGAGCAATATCTACATAGATCTAACTTGATATACATTATACCTAAGAGCGACAGTCAAGGAAAGGGAACTGAGTTTCTTTTCAAGGGCTTGATCCTGGGTAGAGCTTCAGGTTTGTGATCATTTAACATGCAACTGAATCAGTGCACAGGATACCATAGGATACAGTTCAGCTTAATGACCAGTGTGGTCACAACTTGACCTGCTAGTGTCATGGTGGCTGCCACTGACCCATATCATTGTGGTCATCACCCTTCTTCACCCCTAGGTCTCTCACCTTCCTCCCAGCCCAGGCCATCATTTCTGGGTGCTGCCAAGTTCTGCTGATCCAGCAGATCATTTCTGACAGCTCCTGACTGCCAGCAGGGCCAGGCTGAACACACTGTGGGGCAGGTGTGTCCCTGACAACCACTTGGAAGGGCATGGAGTTAGGCAATGTGGCTGTATCTGGGGCACTGTGAAGTGGGCCAACAAAGCAGGCTACCTGAAGTACTCCAGGTCCAGGACAGCTGGGAGGGTGTGCATTGCTTTGGAAACTTGACTACCACTCAAGAATCAGCTTTTCCCCATGTCAGCTCAGTGGTGTGCCATGTGCCAAATGGTCCAACCTCACACGCTGAAAAACCAAGCCTTCAGCTGTCTGCGTCTCACTGCAAGTCTGTCCAAACAGGATTTAAGAACATCACTGAAACCTCATCCAAGGACAAGAGTACCCTGAGGGAGAGAACAAATATCACACACTGTGAAAGAGAGAAAATTCAGATCAGATGCAGGGAAAACAAAAGTGATTCCTTACTTAATTCTTTGCCGGTATAACTGGCCAGTGGTGAATGCCATTTGTGCAGGAGCAGAGAAAGCATAAAAAAAACCCGACTGTCCAGACCAACCTTGAAAAAGCCTTTTCTGAATCTATACCTGCAAACAACTGCTTCAAAAATGGTGTAGATAGATTAAAATTAGTTTTCTTTACTTAAGCTGAACTCAGTAAGAGGTAAGTGTTGTGTGAGTGCAGATACTTTTTGTCTTCATGCCTTCTGGGGTTTGACTTAGCCCTGCATGAGCAAGACCTGCAGGCCAGGCCTTCCTGCAACAATGGGAATGGTCGCCCCAGCCTGGAGCTGGGGAAAGCCAGAGTCACGCAAACCTTGTCACTCTGCCTTTCCAGCACACAGTGCCACTGAGCCCCAGAGGGGATCCCAAGCAGGATTTATGAGGAAGGGTTGCCCTCCTGTCAACAGCATCCTTGTCTCTGCTGCAGCACCCCTATGGGTCTGCCACAGAGGAGCACTGATGCTGGCAGCATTTCTGCACTGATTTTCTCCTCTCCCTCCTCTCCCCAGCTCCATGGAATTGCACAAATCCCGCTCTGCACTTTAAGGCACCATATCCAACTGAGCCAGAAAGACATGTCTGCTACTGCTAATCCAGAGCATTACCAACACAGTTATGCGGTGACTCCATGCTTGACCACCACGGAGTTGATGATGCAGCAGCAACTTGTTTTTCCAGTGCTCCTGCCCTTTCTCCTAGTGTTCTCCCCTTGGACTTAAGGAGGCAACAAGGGCTCTGCTCACAGGGATCGCACTGGAAAACAAGCAGTGAAAGGGGGCAATGGTGGCTTTTCTGTGAGAGATATTGTTGGCTCCTTTACTCTCAGTGCATGCAGACATTTATTGGAACAGGATGCTCTGGGAGGTGATAGTCGCCATCCCTGCAGGTGTTCAAGAAATGTGGGGATGCAGCACTGAGGGATATGATTAGTGGGCATGGTAGTGGTGGGCTGACTGTTGGACTTGGTGATCTTAGTGGTCTTTCCAACCTTAACGATTCTATGATTGCGGTCTTCCCCTCCTTGGTGCGTGGGACTTTGGTGGACAGAGTTGCATAATGCTTGAGTGGCCCCTGAACATCATATTCCTGCATGAATATGTGCTTAGGACTGTGGAATACACCTGCTGCTTAGAAGCTAGGGGTCAGGAACCAGGTGCCAGAGTTAGTTGGAACACATCCCTGTTTCTCCATGCAGTAACTACCTCTGAGAAGGGTAGTTCAAAACTTATCCAGAGAAAAGCTGAAAGCCAAACTTTCCAATTATTTTCATTTTCTTAAAAAACAAAAAACAAAAGTGAGAGAAAAAAAAAAAAGTGAAGAAATGAAGGTTTTCCCGGGAAACCTTTCCTTGGTGAAATTTTTCATTGTGGTCCATAGGAGAACCTCTTGCAGTTGACTTCCCCGTTTCAGTTAGGGCTAAAGCTGGAGCCAGTGGTGCAGAACTAGGCCCACTTGCTGAGGTCCCTGAGGAGGCTCTCCTGAGGTGGGAGGCTGAGCAGCGTGACCCATACTGGGCACAGAGTAAGCTCCACAGAGGAGGGCTGTTCCCTGCAGTGCACTGCGAGATGGAGGAAAAGCAGCTTGTATCTCAACATGTTTGGCCTGGCAGGCATTTCAAAGGCTTCTCCTCTGAATCAGGACTGCAGGCACTGCCTACATTTCCTTTTTGCAGAAATTGGCAGGTTGAGCTATGCTAAATTCCCTAATCCTGTTTATCTGCTGCCTCCTTCCCAAGAGGCACACGGCTCCGGTGGACTCTTCGAGCTTTCCTTTATGCAGTTACTGGAATTATATTTGCCTGCTTGAAGGCCAAACAGAGGCGGGGTGAGGTGAAGGCAATCTGGGGCCTTCGGCACTCCAGAATGTGGGATTTCAGTCAGCAATAAAGAAGGCAAATGTGATGGCCCTTTCCCCTTTTTTCTTTCCCAGAATAATAAACCCTACATGAAATGACTTGTGTCCAGGGCAAATGTTAGACATATAAAAATAACCCATTGCCCAAGGCTTCAAGTAGCAAAATTATGACTTCAAGGGAGGAGCTGATCGTGCTGTCTCTTGCCTTTTCCCTACTGCCCTGCTCTGATGGTGACGTGCTGTTCTGATGGGTCAGGAGGAGGGCTGGCTGTACCGGGCTGAGGATGGAGGCAGAGAAGCTACCTCTTTTCTAGGCAGAAAACTTTGGTCTCAGTGCTGCTTGGTGTGAGGATGTGCTCTAAGCTGCCCAGCAGCTGAACTGTGTATCCCCAAAGGGAAGAAGGAAATAAATCAGGCCTGTCCTTAACCTTTGCATAGGGAAGTTCACTTCTGTGCTTTCCAGAGTCACGTGCCAGCCCTCAAAATGGGTCTCACACACACACACAGTGCTCAGAGAGAACTTAGCAAAGCTTGTGCGTATGGGTGATGGCTGGGCAGGGATCCTGACTGGGTGTGATTCACCTTCCTTCCCCCTCAAGGGACATAGTTTTGGGACCCTGTCACCAGACTGGCAGCAACTCTGCAAAATGCCAACTGTCTTTTTCTAGGGGTTGAACGGGGAGGCTACCTCAAGCACATTTCTAAAATCAGCCTCTTTCTCTTATTTACGACATTATTTTGCGTAATGAGCGTTGCTCGTGAGCCTGTTCTCTGGAATGGCATACTGGAGGACCATATGTCATGGTTTAGGCTGCCAGCACATCAACATTACAATCATTTGCAGACTGTTTTATATTTCTTTGATTTGAGAATCTGTGTAATTAGCTCCCCAGAACAGCCGGGGAGAGGAAATGCAGTCTGTTATTTAGGCAGAATTAACATCCTTGTTCTCCGTATTGTGATCCTTAGTTTCCTAGCGCTGCTGCCAGAGCGGTGAAGAGATCAGTGCTGAGATATTCATTCCTTGATCCTGCCTTCCTTGCAAGACTATTTCTACTGCTTTTCAAGGCTCTCTCGAGGATCCGCAGACTGGTACAAGATGTGCTGGTGCTATAACAAACAAATGCATACTGCAAGTTGCATCGAAAGATCTGTAGTCACCAGCACTGGTTTCAGCAATGGGAAAAGCCCCCAGTTATTCTCTCCACCAGCACATCAGTTTAGCGCTGCTTACTGTGTTTTCCTCCAGCGTCCCAGCAGGGTCCAGCTAGAATTTCCTACCCTTTGTGTTTCAGACCTGGCAATAAATCTTTTCTGACCTGTTGTGGCAGAAGCCATCTATGGATATGCCAGTGGGGAAAATTTACATTATTGCAGTATGTTAACAAGCCTCTTTAGGCTTCTTCTCTGTCAGCATTTGGCCTGCTACCAGGCGTGTGATTGTTGTGTTAAGCTTTCCATTTCTATTCTGCTATTTTTTCTGCAAGCTGATTGTTAGCACTGCTTGTGAACAGCCAGAAAGCAGGAGAGCACTCCTGTGAAATGGCTCCCGCTCCTCTGGGTGCTGCACTTTGGGAGGCATGGAAGGGCCTTGTCCTACAGGGAAAGGGAAGGCAGGTGCATGCAGATCCACCAGGAAGTCTGGTTAGGGGTCAGGGCAGTGCCTCAGTATAAGCACTGGCCCAATTGGAGGGTGTAACTTGATATACATGCATACAAAAAGAGAGCTTGCTTTGTATCAGTACATGTCTCCCAAACACATTATCAGCAAGAAAGTGTGTCCGGTGCTCAGTTGGCCTCAATGTGTAAGATGTGAGATCGGGCAGAGATTTTCCTCATGATAGAACAGCCCTCTCTGCCTCTTTCTTCCTTACCCTTGCACTGGAATGTCTGTCACTTGACAAATAGTAAGTTTAAGTTGGCCAAATGATGGTGACCAGCAGGGAGAGGGAGAGGATTGTTCCCTTCTGCAACCTGGAGAAGAGGAGGCTGCAGGGAGACCTCGTTGCGGCCTTCCAGTACCTGTGGGGAGTTTACAAACAAGATGAAGGCTGACTTTTCACATGGGCAGATAGCGGTAGGACAAGAGGTAACAGTGGGAAAACAGACTAGAAAGTGTGTGAGGTATAACCAGCTCCTGTTCTACTCTGCTGGAACATGTCCACACGGGGTTAGCCTGGCTGGGTTCTGGGAGCAGGCCTGCAGCTGACCCCCCGCCATGTTGCATTTTGGCCAGGGAGGTGCTATTTTTAAGATGTTCTGAGGATTTAATATCATTTTGGCCCTGCTTCTGCTGACGTTGTGACAGCAGCACTAGGCCCTGGATGTCACCTGGCTCCTCCTCTCCTCATGCTTGTCATCTCTCTGCTGTGTTTTGCCTCACTGACCTCAGGGCTAGGTGGTTTGCTATGTGCTCTTTGTGGCAAAACAAACTGCTTCTGCCTTTTGATATGTCCGGCTCTCTTTCTCACCTCCACACTGCCTGCTCTGGCTCACAATCTTGAGGTGTTTCACGCTGCCTTTGAGATACTTTTCTGCTGCAAAGTGCTTGGAAATTAATACAGAAAATAGTTTTTTGAGTTCCTAAAGGAGCACATTTGTTTCTGGGGCTTTTCCAAAGGCGATACACTTTATAATCTGTTGGTTAGCTTGATCTGTCCAGAAAAGAAGGCTGCGAGCACAAACATGGTAACAACTCTCTAGTAAGGGCTGTTCTGTAAAAACATCCCTTTGAGTTAGCAGCTGAATTGCTTTCTCTGCCTTTGATATCTGCTGGGGTAAGCCTGTGACTTTCTACAGTCATTTTTATCTCTCTGTCAAGCACTGAACCTAGAAAGCATAACTGGACGATGCTAATTAAGCTTTATCTCATCTCTGCCTAACTGAATGATCAACAAACAGGGCTTTCTCAGTGTAAGCGTTCCTTGAGTTTACATGTTTTACAGCACAGCTTCTCTTCCTGTGTGGAAGGGTTTTCCCCAGTTACTTTGTAGTGCACTTTTTTGGAAGAAATTCATCCCTTCCTTCTAGTTTCTTTGTGTCAACCATAAGGTCTCTTTGAGCCTCTTCTCTCAGGAAACGTGCATGCCAGAAGAGATCACTTCAGACAGCGCAGCATCCCCAGGGTCTGGCACCTAAAGTGAAGTGCTTGTTTAGTGAGATCTAGTCTTGCTTATTTAGATTTCTCTCCCTGCTGTAACTACTAGCTCAGTCTGGTGCCTGCTTGAGAAGGATTTCCATTTCTGTTATAGCCAAACTGGAAAACATCACCAAGCCCATGCCTTCCACAGCATTTTTTAAATAGAATTAATGGGTACATGGCTAAGACTGGTCAAGATTGGAGCTAGGACCTGAGGAAATGGCCTCAAGTTGCACCAGGGGAGATTTAGATTAGATATAAGGAAAAACCTTTTCTCTCAGAGAGTGGTCAGGCACTGGAATGGCCTGCCCAGGGAGGTGATGGAGTCACCATCCCTCTTGGCATTCAAGAGGCGTCTGGATGACGAGCTACAAGAGATGGTTTAGTAGCTTAGTGGGAAGTAATGATGATAGGAGGACAGTTGGACTAGATGATCTTGTAGGTTCTGTGATCCTATGATTCTGGTTTGCTAAGCTGCAAGCAACATAGACCAGATGCACGTTTTGAAGTGGAGTTGAGTGAAAGACATGAAGTCTTAGTACTGACAAGGCACATGCATAGAATATGTACAGTGGGTGTCATGCCTGTGTTGTCAGGGGTTATCAGGGTGCTACCAAATAATTTTCCTTAAAGTGGAAGATCACCAGAATACTATGTTTTCATAATATGATGATTATTATTTTCTTTCTGAGGTGATCTCATATGTTGGTCGTACCAGAATGTCAATATTGCATTTTAGATCAGAGGGAGAGTTATGAAGGATCTGGTTAATCCATGGAACTTCTCATCATTTCTGGGTTTCAGTGAAGCAAAAGTATCTTGTCTTCTCCTGGTCTAGAGCTAGAACCTCACAGCCCTGATCCAGGAACAGGGACAGGGAGAAAATGAAAGGAAATGTGCAGTAGAAGGGTGCTAAGAGAGCTGTGAGGGATGCTGAAACCACCAGGCTCGGCAGAAGATCATAGAAGTACAGAATCATAGAATGGCTTAGGTTGGAAGGGACCTTAAAGGTCATTGTATCTTTTCAAGTTGTTTTCAACCTTGAAACCTTCCATGAGAAGAAATGCAGACTGAAAAAATCCTTTTCACTTGTACATGACAGGGTGCCAGCAAGTGGCAGCAGCTCCCTGCATGACAAAGAGGCTGTCCATGTCTCACATCAAGTGCCTGCACAGCCATTTATCTGAGAACAGAGCAACAACAACAACAACAAAAACCCAAATCACAAGCTTTTCTGATACTCCTGGAATAACTTAGCCCAGGATTGACTGGAAGAGCACCTCTCTGATCCCCGTGCAGAGAAGTCAAAGGAGGGTGAGCAGTGAGTTGGAAAGGAGAAAGGTGGGTTTTAGGCAATGTGGAATTCCATGTTTTGCAGGAGATCCCATCACTATTCTGGTTTCTCTTTGTCTTCAATCATCAAATGAAGCTTTTGTCTTTTGATAGGGCAAGGAGGAAAGTAATGTACAATAGCTGTTCTGACAGCTCAGCACACCCCAATTCAGTGGTTTAAAGGTTTCTTTGTTCTGAGTTGGTTCTTATAGTGCTAATGACCAGGTTGCCATAAATAGGCACTAAATAGGTCTGGATGCAGTAAAGGAAAGTGGAGGTCAATGTTAGCTCTTATGTTGTTCTTTAGATCTCTGTATCAAAGAACTTCATAAAGAAAGGGAAGGTGCATTTTCAACTTCTGCTCCCATTTAGATACAGAGGGGGAAACTGAGGCACGTGAGTCTGCCAGTCACACGGCAAGTTGCTTGTCAGAGCACGATGGGGACAAGGACAGCCCTGGGCTCTGCCAAATGTACTTGCTGTCCAACAGCAAAGTATCACTCAATGGGGTAAAACTGGCCCCCACTGAAACCATAGGTTCATGGATTTATCTCCCAGAGAGCTGGTGCCTGTTAGGGTACAGCCATTTGAACCAGGTAGGGAGGACACAAATGTGACTGGTTGTATCTCTGGGGGCACTGGCAGACTGTGCCACTGTGCCAGCCCCTAGGGATGTACATGGGAGAAGTTCTGCGGGGGATGTCAGTGGCCATTCTCTATCCACAGGCAGTTCACCTGGGTCTGGCATTTGTGAAGAACCCAGTGCTGTCCAGCCATACTCGGAGCATGTTGTTCCTCCTCTCTTTCTAAGAAATAAGCCCTGCTGCCTGCGCAGAGATTACCAGCTGGGACACAGCTGCTGCAGGGGACTCAGGTGACATCTGCCCTGTGTGGTGGGCAGCTGAGCCTGGGCAGGCATTCTTCAGAACACAGCAGATGCAGTGCCATGTAGAGAAACCTACTCTGTCTCTGTGGCAAGCTGGTGTGGAGCCCAGGGATGATCTTTTTAGTCTGGCATGCTCCCATGTAATGTGACCTGGCGTCGATTCACTGCCATGTGGTATGGTGACAGCGCTCGCTGGCCTTTGAACTGGTGCAGGAAGTTGCATCCCTCCCCCAGACCAAGAGGCTGCCGGTAAACCACGCAGGATGCCATCCAACTGGAGCTATTCTTTGTTTTATGTTTCTTCGGATGGAAGTATTTGACCTGAAGTCACTTTTCTCTTTGAAAAGGAACCTTGTTTCTTAGGAAAGATTGATTGGATTCATAGCAATAAATCTGGTCTGAATTCCTGCAGTGTTTGGGGTTGCCCATCTTTCCCACTCAAACAGGACCACTGCTGTGGTGACCGGGCTACAGGTCTGAGCTGCGCTCTGTGCTCCTATACTGTGCCTCAGCAGCAGCCCGGGGCAGGGACACTGCTGGTTATGGCACAGTGCAGGCTGAGTGCTCGATGCCAATTGACTTACCACACACGGGTAAGCAGCTCTGTTCTTTAATAACTCAGATCAAGTCAGAGGCAATTTGGTGTGAAATTCCTGTGTTAAGGTGAAATCACTTATTTTCCAGTATCCCACTTCACCCTAGTCCTGCTTATCCTGATTTAAGTCTGTGCTAGCTTGTAGAGAGAGGGAAATACTAAGAGGTCACAATGCAATGCAGAACAGCAACCTTTCTTCCTCTTAATTCTCTTTAACTGCACTTCGGACTGTAAAAAAGACCAGTTTGGGAGGTGATAGATAGAGAAACAGGATGGATGTGACAGTACCTTTGATAGAAGGTTAAAGATGGGCATATCCAGAAAACAGAGAGAGTAAGTCAAAATGCAGAAGTGCCTTCCAGAGAATTGAAGTCGAGAATTTGGGATTCATAATTACTTTAGTCAAAGGTAATAAATTCATGGGCCCAATTAAAAAAACACAAGAGGGAGATGGATGAATATAGTAGCATGACTTACAGCATCCAGATGCTCAAATTATTAGGACTCAGTGACAGCATTGTGATCTGGAAGAAATTAATGTCTTAGATGGCAAATTTCTACTATTTACACATCTTACCTTCCTTTGTAAGTACAGTGACTTGGAAAGGAATTATGTTGGTTTTGCTTTGTTAAAAATTGTGCCTTGTGTCATTGTCTAAACTATATCTGCAGCCTTTTTAGTTACTGGTGATAACACTGAGTCTGTCCGTAGCTTGTCTTGACTTCGGGATTGCAGACTACAGTTGCAGTGGTAGCACTTTGGAAAACCTTCCCTTGGACCTCCTGATGCAATTAGCTGTGGTGTCAGTGAGAGATTCACTGTGCACAAAGCATCACCTCCAGGTAAAGCTGCAATGAACAAGCAAACATTTTCTGAGACAGCACAAACTTGTAAACCCTTCCACTAGACTGTTGAATGACAGCAGATTGAAAATATGTAATGAGAAGCAGAGAAGCACGAGTTCACTGACTAAGCATCCCTAAAGGGACCGACGCTTAATCTTTTCATAGACTGTGCCCTCTCACCCTGCTCTGAAGCAGGAGAAATGACATGCTCAACAGGAATGACATAATTAAGAGTAAGGTTGATCTACTGCAGAATTCAGAGCTTGCCTTCTCGCTGACCTACCTAGAGCAGGCCAGTTCATCAACCAGGCCATTGCACACAGCCCTTGGTTTGTCCCTAACCCTTTGCTTCTTTTTTCTGGGAGGCCGGTGAATGCTGCCATGCAGCACACCGCAATGCAGACTCAGTCTTGAGGCAGGTGAGGCTCCCCTGGCCAAAAGTCACCTTGGGTCCTTGGTCAGCTCTGTGCATCCCTAATACTTGACTGAGACAGCTAATCCCTGCTGCCACAGGAAGTACCAGGAGTAGCCCAGGCTGAAAGGGGTGCAGGGTAGCCAGCTACAAGGAGACTGAAGCCATCTCCAGATATCTCAGAAAACCCTTCTCTGGAAGGAGCTGTAGTGGGAAGAATAAAGGTTCTGTGCAGATGCAAGACCTTCTCCCTCATGGTTAGCAGCCCAGGCTATCAGAGCTCTGCTGCTGGAGTTGCATATGGGAGTACCGAGGTAACCCTGAGGGCTTGTCATCTAGGTGGCACATGCACAGCTGTGGAAGAAAAGGGGACGGGCTGAGTACCAGTGACCTGCATGGGTTTATACAACCCAGGCTAGCAAGCCAGTATCAGTGTTTTACTGATGTTTTGATCCAGGCTGTGTTGCATGATACCATGCATATGTACCTGCATAATACCACATGTCCATACTGCACTTACAGGCATCATCCCCACATCTCCCTGGCATCATCCCAGCATCACCCTACCACTAGCCCCTGCATTATCTTGGCATCCCAGCAACTTGCAAATGACCGCATGGTCTCCCTGACTTCTGGGGCTGTCCTGAGAGCTGAACAACTGGCAGCTGGTGTGGGGTGCTCTGCATATCCTGTGCCAGCATTCCTTCCGGCCTCCCCCCTGCCTCTGCTCCCGTGCTTGTGCTGTTTGGCAGGGGAGGCGCCGTTCACATTTGTCAGGTGGGTTTGTGATGAGAGTGCTGTGATAAGAGACCCTGCACATTCATCAGGCGCTTATTCTCAGACTGGTCCCATCTGCAGTGTTTTCATTATTTTCTTTCCTCCCTCTGCTCTGCTCAGGCTGCTCCGGGAGAAGTGGCACGTAGGCACATACGTCCTTGCGCACGCTATACTTGTATAAACTCCATCAGGAAGTCATCTGGCCAAACTTTCCAGGCTCTGCTTTTAACTCTTCCCTAAGCAGGCTGCACTGACAGCCGGGGGATTTCCAGGGAGCACGAACACATGCGTTCATCCTCTTGCTCTGTTTATTGATTCCCACCGCTCTCTCTCCTACAAGCCCCACGCATGCAGCGGCGCAGTGTTTGAGCCCAGCCTCCTCAGAGTTCCCATCAGAAAGCCATCCCCCTCAGCTGCACATGGCTGCAATAAAATGCTGCCTTGGCATTCCTGGATGGTGGATGAGGTAACAAAAGCCACTTCCCACAGAGCTGCGGCAGCAGAGGTTTGCCCTGGCACGGCAGTAGGAAGGAGCGCCGGTGGGCAATGCTGTCCACAGGGGCAATTCTCCCTTGCAACTGTTCTTCCTGAATTGTGTCCTGTCCAGGCACAGAAGTTGTGAGGAAAGTTCTCACAGCCCTTCAATGTTTACTGTGGTCAGGGAGAGAAAAAAAGAAAGATAAAAAATCCTTCATGAGTGACCTTGTCTTCAATGGAGACGTGCCTTGCTGTATATCCCGCTCTGAACGGAGACACGATTTCACACCCACGTATACAAATCAGCACGCATACAGACATTTCAAAGGTCTGAGAAAAGCCTTCTGAGACTGTCCATGTAGGATAAAGGCTGCTATTCCTCCCCAAAACATGTGGATAAATAGATCTCCTCGTGATAAATGCAAAAGAATTGCCATTCCATTTTGTTGGTGCCTGTTCTGACTGCTGCCAGATTTCAGGGGCTCTTAGAAGCTTTCGGAACCTACTGCACTTACAAATGGAACTGCTAGAGATTTTATCCTGTGCAGGTGGATATGGGGTATGGATGTCCAAGCTCATCTGCTGTTTGTCCAACAGTGCCAGCCATTTATTTGTTCCAGCTTAGTGCAAATGTGAAACGTGTCAGACTAATAGATCTCCGTTGGAGAGGTGCTGCAAATGACGATATTGTCTCTTTTGGTTCATAGTTGTAAACCAGCCCAGAATTTGACTATTTGTACATAAAGTTGTTCCCCAGCTCGCAGACATTCATCCCTGGTTTTATGGGTATTCATTGATCTGTTCTGTTGTTACAGAACTATAACGTGGTGAAATAGATCCAGTCTGAGTGTTTTGATTATTCTACTGACTGCAAGGAAGTAAATCGGAAGAATTAACTTCATGAAATTCAGTTTGGGTAGAATGGTGTTAATTTTGCCTTTTCTCTCAGATTTCCAAGTTTCCGTGTAAGACAGGGGAGTGTGCATTTGCATTCAGCCTTTCTCGGACAGCTGCACTATAGAAAGTGAGTCAACTGCCAGAGATTCCCAAAAATCTAGGGATGACTTTTATGGCAGAGATGCTTCTCTTCTTGAACAACTGTTCATGCACCATAGACAGCAAAGGAGCCCTTTGTCTCTGTCAGGCTCCTCCTGAAATTCATGAGGTTCGAACCACGACTGCTCAGCTCTTGGAGTCAGAAGTATTAACAGAGCTTCCCCCTCGCCCACTCTCTTGCAGCCAGAGGAATCAGACTCTCACAGTCCTTCAAGGAGGCAGAGAAGCTCTGAATGCTGAGGAACATTCAGGTTTCTGACGATGCGTGGTGCTTCTCTTTTCTCTTAGTTTGTTTATTGAGTTTATGTTGAGCCAGGTTATTCCTCTGTCTCCTAATAGAGGATCAGTATTTCTCTGGCTCGTAATTCCCATCAGAGCATTAAACAAGGAAGCTGCCATTTGTGCAACTTAGTTCTTTGCTTTTTGAATCTCAGAGCCAGAAAACAGCATTTTTACTGGAGGTGAAATGACTACAGAGACCCAGCTCTGTGCATGCTCTACCTTTTCCAAGCTGTTTCCTAGCCTGGCTGGGGCTGTTGTTACTAAGGCTGGGAGTTTGTGTGGGCCTTTCTCCTTCCCTGGGAGGAAGCACAGCCTCCTTGACACCCAGGTATTGCACTAGAACTGGTAAGATGTTGCTCACCACCTAAATTTGGCTGACAGGACAGAACAAAGGAAATAACGATTACCTAAATCACAACAACCCCTCTATAACCTTAGGTAAATCAGCTCTCATGCACTGACCACCTAAGGCAGTGGAGATTCACCTGATGGATCTAGAGGAAGACTGAAATGCAATGAAGTGAAGCAATGTGGATTACTTCTGTGCAGCCACTGTGAGGTTCAGGAAAAAAGAGACAGTCCTGTATGCCTATGGGAGCAAGAACAGTGGGTTGACAGATGCCTCATGCAATTCTTGGCTGTGCCTGGGCCCGTCACCAGTCCGCTCCAGAGCCTCACTTGCTTCAGCTCCCTCAGAAGGCCCAGGGACAGGTCAATGTGAGGATAAATCCCTCTAGCCAAGCTTTAAACATCAGCCTAAAGCAGGAAGAAACTGGCTTGTTTCTGCCTGCAATCATACATAAACTCATTCTTGCGCAGCAGAGCTCAGGGCAGGCTTCCAGAAAAGGCTTCCAGCGTGGCCAGCTTTGTGTGCAGAAGGTAACCTTACGGGCAGCCGGCAGAGAAGGCATCCTTGTAGGTGCGTTTCCCCTTCTGTGACAGAGCCTTTGAGACTGAATGTCCACTATTCAGGAGGTGAAAGGATGCACAGTGCTAAGTCCTGACCTTGCTGTAACCCGCGGAGAAGCAACAAAGATCCCCTTTAACCATGTACGGCGTAAACAGCAAGGAACACGCACGTAACAAAATTAGAAAGGAATCTGATAGATAGCCCCAAAGATAAATGCTACTTTAGGCAATGTTACTTTAAACTGTTGACAGAAGCACCATTCAAAGAGAAACTGTGAGGTGTAAGTGCTCCTCTGCTTCTGGGTAGGATAAGGTGTCATGTAAAGTGCGTTTTGTGTTCTTGTTTTATCTCCCTCTCTCCACTCTTTGCCAGTGAGAGAACATGCACACTGAAAGCATTAAAAACAGACCGTGGTGAGTTTGCTTCGCTAACACATCTCCACATCAAAGGCATTGCTGGAATCTATTGATTCTGGCAGAATCACAGAAACCGGTGATGCCGTTAGTGAGAAATCACGCACTTTGCAGTTGATTTCGGGGAAAAAGAGAAAAAAATAAAATAATAAAATACTTAAAAAAAGCTCTGGAATGTGCAAATATTCACTGTGCAAAGAGGCTGATAAACAGCAAACTATTCCAGTTGTTTCCTCCAGCGTCAATAGTCAAGGATGCCCTTATTGACAAACAGTAGGGCTTCAGCTTACATCATGTTACGAAGAGCTGCCCTATTTAATTTTGAAGTTTTGTTTTCACTGTTTGCGGATAACATGTGACAGCTCTTATCTGACCTGTTGTTTACTTCCTATTTCTGAACAGAAAGCATCCTATGCCAGTGAATGGTGTTGGTACGCTGCCCTCGGAACGTTCTCAAAAAGCCAAGAGCTTATCAGTGACAGTGGGGCAGAACCCTGGTTCAGGTTACTGCCACCCTCCAAGAGCAGCCCAGGCAGATTCACCTCCAGTATCAGCATGCCTCGCTTGCACTCTCCTTGGAAAATCTACTTCTGACCAAAAGACCTAGTAACTATTTTGAACAAAACAGCATTTCCCTTTTAGTTTTGCATCATAAGTGTGGGACCGTTGCATGTGTAGACTGCTTTGAGCTGAGAAGCAGAAGTTTCTGCTGAAAATGGCTCTGTGATTTTACACCTGTGATTCAGAGCAAAACCTAGGAAGAACACAGAAGAAGCCACACACCCAGTGCGTGTATCCACATTCCCACTGCAGATGTGGCTAACGTGATGGCTTCATAAACACAGAACAGTAGAACTGTAGAATCATTAAGGTTGGAAAGACCTCTAAGATCACCTAACCCAACCATCAGCCTGCCACCATCATGCCCACAGGCCACATCCCTCAGCACCACATCTCCATGGGCCTTCAACATCTCCAGGGATGGTGACTCCATCACCTCTCTGTCTGGCATCCAGTGCTCTCTGCAAGCACTCAACAACAGTCCTTTGCACTGCTGCCTTTATCTGCACACTGGAAGCCAACCTGCTACTTGAAAGAAAATCACTCACAATCACAGTGCCAAGGGAGCCTTCTTAAGAACACTGTATTCAGGATCCTTATGCTCCCAGTCAGTGATTTCCAATGCACAGAAATGCACACAGAGGATCTGCCTCTCTCGGGCTCACTGCTCTCCAATGCAAGCCTGCAGCTGCAGTCCTCAGTTTGGACTCTATTGTTGGCACTGCACCGGCTGCTGGCTGCTAACCCTCCTGAGCAGTGCTTCCCTCCTGTACCTCTTCTCACCACCTTGCTTGTGAGCCAAAGCCCTGACCTACAGGATGCCATGATGATCCAGCATCACCTCCACTGGGGTAAGAGTATCTGCCTGAGTATCTAATTATAGAGGGATGGAAAAATGCCCACCAAAGACTGAGGATAAGCTTTCCAATACGTAGCACAGGAGTAATCAATACTTGCATCAATACTTAATTAATCTATGTGAAGTGGAACAGCTTCAGCAGGAGAGAGTGAGATCATCTCTTTGAACCCCAGTGTGCTCTGCAGTGTCATGTGGGATGGGAGATGTGGGTTTAAACCCTTCTAACTTGAAGTCTTACTTCTCAAACCCTTGGATAGGAGGGTGCTGCTGCCAGGAAGGCTTTGACAGGTCTGGCCTACTGTTAGCCTATGAAACCTTAACCCCTGAGTAAAAGCACAGTGGGATCAGTACAAGCCTCCTTTGATCTCAAGGGCCTTTCAGGCTGGTCTCTGATGAAAGGCATTTGCCTCAAGGCCATTAAGTCAGGCCCCTAGACCCTAGTCAGGCCCCCTCTTTGCTTCTCACAAAGAACTGCTATTTCAGCCAGAGGCTGCAGAGCGCCCCAAATCCCAGCCTCCCAGAGTCTGTCCCCCCGTGTGCCACAGTGGCTGTTCAACCACTCAGTCCCAGAGAGATGCTCATTTCTGGGCTCTTCCCCACAGGGATATTAGTGGTCTGACTCAGTGGCATGGAAAGCTTGCTGGGAAGTGGGGGAGAGTTGTCCGCCACAAGCACACGGTGACATAAGTGGTGGGCAAGAAAAAAACAACAGCTTCTCTGTTGCAACGAGAGGAGAAGGTTTCAGCACCGGGTTCCCCTAACGGTGACTAAGCCGTTCCCTCATCCAGCCCCCAGCTGCCGGCTAATGGAGAGGCTCTGCTGCACCGCGTGTTCCTGTAAGCTTTGGGTCATCCCATTTCACGGCTTCTCAGAAGGCATCTGTCAGTGTGTCGGTTTCGTGAAGTACACAGAACGGAGATTAAGTTATATTTCAACCACCCTCTCCTTTCTTACAAAGCACTTTGCATAGGAGTGGCAGCCCCTTTGTTCACTGATGGGAAGGTGAGTGTGTCTCACTCCTCAGTGTGTGCCTAAGCTTAAAGCTTGGCTCTTGCTCCCGACCTGTGGCACGATTTAATACCCCATAGCCTGCAATGAGATGCTGAAAATCCACATTTTCGCTTATGTAGATGATTAACAGTTTCAGAGCACTTTTTTTTTTTTTCTCTCCTTTTTTTTTTAACATAAAATCTCTCTGGTGTTAATGATGGCTGTGATTTTAAAGCACAGTATTTACTCCTGGATACCTTAATCGAAAAGGGTGAGCTGAGTCACCAATGCACCCTGGGACAGGCACAGGGTTAAGGTTGGGGGCAGGGGTGCTGACACGTGAGGACACTCAGGAAAAGCTCTTCCAAAATGGTTTGAGGAGTCACTGCCAAAAAATGGAGAGTGTAAATCAGCTCTGGTGGTCTGCATGGGTGTAATGAATGTCCCGGCTTGCAGAGATACCCACCCAACTGACAACCCTTCTTCAAGGGTTCGTGTTTCTCAGCTTTCAATGAACCACGAGTAGTTCCCGTTCATGACTTCCCCAGAGTATTGTGTCCCACTCTCACAGCTGGTGAACAGTGTCCGAGCAATCAGGAGAGCTCGCCCTTATCTTTTGGGGTAGAGGATGAAGGAACAAACATGATGAATGTTCATCAGATAGCTGAAATGCATTACAGGAAGGGGCTCAGACGTTGTCATGATAAGCAAATACAAGAGCTTACTCGATACACAATAGAGGCTTCAGTCTGTCCCTAACTTCCCCAGGAGTGGCTTTGTAGAGCTGCCATGGGCACTGTGGGAACATGGGCTGTTCCCAGGAGCACGGCAGGCTGCTCCTTGCAGCGTCTCCAGTGGGATTACCCATCCTGGGTAGGTTACCCGAGGGACAGGACGTGACTGGGTGCTGGCTCCCATACACTTTGGGAACACCTCCAGGCAGGGATGTCTTCTGCTGTGGGTGTGAAATGCCCTCTGCCCTGGTGAGCAAACTGGCAGCACCTTTAGGAACAGCACAGCTCATTGCCTTGGGGTTTAGGAAGGGGTCTTCTGCAACCACTTTTGTGTCTCAAAGCCCTGAAGGCCGTCTCCCCACAGCAAACTGCAGTGTGATGCCACTCCAACACCTTTAAACTATTGTGGCTGTTTCAGAGAAGCCCAGTGAGCATCTCTCAGCATTCACAACCGAGGAGGCAAGCCATGGGTGGCCTCTGCAGACTGCTGGGGAACAGGAGGTGTTCTCAGCAGCTCTTAGGCATCTGAGCCTGAGGCTAAGAGAGGGAGGGGGTGAGCTGAGATAAAGGATGCAGGGTGATTCGTAGGAGGAGGCACTGTGGAAGGGGTGAACTTACAGCAGAAAGAAAGGACAGCTGCATGCTTGGCTATCTTATATATATATATATTTATGTATGTAAGTATGTATGTATGTGTATATAAATCTGTGTACTGCAGATAAGAGTTTGTGCTTCTGATACATCCCTACCAGGGAAATAGTCCTTCCAGAAGAACTCCCAGCATCTCCTCTCCACTGAGGTGCCCAGCAATCCCTCAGCTAGAAGAGGTGGAAACAGAAAAGGTGGGCAGGTTTGCTAGCATAGAGCTGCAAGAGAAGGAAGAAACTGGGAATTGAAGAACTGCAATAACACGGGGACATTTTTGTCAGAGGTACTAATACCAAGAACAGCTGCCTGTCACTGAACTGTCTTTCCCCTCTGCTCACTAGGACATGTTAAATATGCAGAAGCTGCGTCACCTCCCTTGACTGACAACTGTGGAGATGTTTTTTGCATGTGGGGCTGCCTAAGAGTCTGCAGACAACTGGAGCCAGCCCGGAGCTCCCAGAAATCACGAGGGAAGCCAGGCTGTGCATCCACCTCCCAGGGATATCACAAGCCCCTGCTGGGTGCATGCGTGGTGCTGTGAGAACCTATCTTTGTGCAGGATCATTGCTCTGAGAGTGCCTCCCCTGCTGCTATTGCAGCTCTCTGCAAGACCTCGTATTTCTCAAGTGATTTCCTTCCAGCCCCACATTTGCGAAGGCTGAGAGCTGTGGCAATTGAGTGATCAAGCATTCTCCCTGCCAGCGTTTTCTGCCCAGGCCTTGTGCTGACCCTCGGGGTTATCACAAAAGCCTTTTGTCAGACGTCAGCCGGAGCAGGAATTGGCACGGAGACAGTGCTGCAATACTGGAAGGCATTGCACTTGTACTGGCAAAAGTGGAGAATGAAACCCTGGCATTTATGATGCATCAGCTCACACATGGTTGCAGTGCCTGACGGTGCAACGAATTGCGGCAGTAAAATTGCCCACGGCAGCTGAGCATCCACTTTGCCTTGCCTCATCCTCAGGATGCAGGACACTCTTCCAAGGAGCAGCTTCTCTCTGGTTTAACAGCCTGCAGGACTGCTCAGCTGCATCTTGCAGAGAATGCTTGACCGTGAGATCCCAGCCCCACACCCACGGGGTGTGTGCACACAAAAATGGGGCCACCTCCGTCAGAGACGGGCTAGATGGCAGGTTGGGGGACAGCCCTCCAGAAGAAAGGAAGCCATAAGTAGAGCTACCTCCTTGCTTGGTGCCGCATCCGAGAACCCCCAGGGCAGTGGCAGAGCTCAGCTGCAACCCCCACCAGACCCTTGGGGCACAGTTACAGAGACTGCTGGAAAATGAAACTTCAGCCTTGCTGGCAGCCACCCAGTTTCAACATTTTTTTGTTTCATTCTTGAAAGGAGGCAAAGGGGGAAGCTTTGTTTTCTCTCGAGCTTCTCAGAAATGCTTATTTGGGAATGGGACATTTTCAAATGTCGTATTTGGATGGAAAATGCCTTATCTAGTAATAATAGTTAATCTTCCTCCAGTCTGAGATGCCTGAAAACATCCCACTTGGCTCTCCTCCATGCAGCGGACGGCTGACTCCCAGCCCTGCTTAATGCATGGGGGACATGGTGAGTATGGGCTGGTTGCCCAGAAGCACTTGGGAAGGGGCTTGCTCCCGTGCTGTGCTTTGAAAGCAGTGACCAAACCCCGATGGATTAAATGCTCTGTGTGTTCCTGAGACCGGGCTGCTGCCCCCATTATAACCACGAGTAAGACACAGGCAATTAATGATCTGCCAGGGGTGCTCCTCGACTCCCGGTCCTGTTGCCAAATCCTGTGTTACTCATTAGACCACACATCCTCCCTCCTCTCTGAGTGGCATCCGAGCAGCCTGGTCAGGGCGCAGGGCGCAAGGCAATGTCACCTCACGTTTATCTAGGGAGAAGTTTCCCACACTCCTTCGTGGCTCTTCTTGTTTTGCTTTGGAGATTTTGTTTTCCTGAAGAGTTAAAATAAATCTCAAACTGCGACTACAGCACTTTTTTTAAGCGCAGTGTTTGTTGCTAGATAATCCTTGGAGGGAAGCATTAAAAAGCAGCGTGGCGTCTTTGTCATCAGTCCAGAGTCGGCTGAACAAGGCTGGCCAAGGGCTGTAAATGTGGTGTGGCATTTATGCATGACAGAAAGCACTTTCCATCTCTCGGAGCTTGTGACTGCCATTTCTCTTCCTTCTGGCCATGAACCGCTGCTCACGGGCTTTCTCTGATCCAGCGAGACACTGCAGCAATGGCAGAGCAAAACTGTTGTTCTGCTCACTCTGTGCTGCTTCAGAAGTGATGTCAGACAGGGGACACCTTCATCTCCTCTGGCCACAACAGGGGGAAATCTTTCACTGAGAGGGCAGTGATGCACTGGCACAGCTGCCCATAGAAGCTGTGGTGCCCCATCCCCGGAGGCGCTCACGGCCAGGTTGGATGGGGCCCTGGGCAGCCTGAGCTGGTGGGGAGCAGCCCTGTCCATGGCAGTGGGTGAGATGGGTGGGTTGTGAGGTTCCTTCCAACCCAAAGCATTCTGGGATTGTACACCAGCGCTGCTATGGGCAGCTCTCAGTTGTCACAGCATCTAATAGGCACCAAATCACGTCCCAGTCGGTGCCCAGACCAGAATTTGGGAATCCAAGGAAAAAAGGTTTGTTCTTTCATGCTTTTTTTCCTCTTTAAAACCACTTTAAATCAAGTACCAGTGCCTTTAAAAATGTGGCATTTTTGAAAAGCTTTTAAGATTTTTTAAATCTTTTTCTTATCTTTTTTTTTCCCTTTGATATTCAATATTATCAGAAGTGACTGGAGTGACATTAATGGAAGTGAAACAGGGTCTTGACCTTCTCCAGAAGGTCCAAAACAGCACTTAGAGCCTGCACCTCACTGCCCATTAGTGAGGTTTGAAAATGCCTCCCGTGTGATGGCCAGGATGATGCAGTGACCTCTCAGAGAGTTTCTTCAGCTGCACACAAGCCGTGGGTTTTTAAAGCCGAAGACTTTGCTTTTTCTTGGTGCCTGATGGTGAACAATTTTCTGGCTGATGCCTGAGGAAGTAGGAGGAGGGGACAGCAGCAGGGAACAGCCGTGATGCACTGCATGACAGTGAAAGGCACCTCCACATGTAGACTCACAATGAGATTGGGGTCATTCAGCATTGAAACTCAGCTTCAGGTGCTTCTCACGGACACAAGGATTTAATTAAGCCTGCGGTGGGCTAAATAATACCAGATGAGTGCTTTGTTTTGGAGTACTACAGGTCTTTCAGACGGAGGAGTCACACTGTGGTATGTTCCACTTGAAGATATGGCCTTTAAAACTCTACTCTCTTATCACGGTCTTGTAACCAAACCACAGCCCATAGGCTGATAAAGCAGTTTTCCTGACCACTGCGTGCACTTTATTTTTAACTTATGTTTTCTTTTTTTGTGTGTGTGTGATATCTCAGTACTAAGATTCCATTCTATTCACCCAAAAATCCCCCCAGTGACTTTGCTTCTGTTATCATCGTTTGCCGACAGCAGCGTGGCTGAAAGGGCTGCAGGAGGACTTCCTGTCCCCACCAGATCAGGTTACACTGCTGTCCCCTGCCACTAAAGGCTGAGACAGACACGTTGTCAGCAGAAATCCACAGGAGGTGTTGAAGAACAAATGTGGACCAGAGCTCAGAGAAAGCCCAGGTGTTTAAGTTCTTCAAAACTGCCCTTCCTGAGTCTTGTATTAATGCTTATCACACCTCACCTAATTCCATGCACAGGCACCAGGAGGCTGGGCCACTGGTGTGACCCAACGGAGATGTGCTTTCTTGGGCCAGGCCTTTGCAGCCCCATCTGTTGATGCTCTTTCATGGCGGTTCTTTGTTTTGTATTCTCCTGCATCATCTTTACATAACTGCTGCTTTTGTGCAGTCTGTTCTTCCCAAGGCTGCTCCTATCCCAAATGTAAGATTGGATGGAATAGTGGGATGGCATGGGATGGGATGGGATGGGATGGGATGGGATGGGATGGGATGGGATGGGATGGGATGGGATGGGATGGGGTGGGATAAGCAGGCAGAGGAAGACAGCCCAAGGGTTAAGTGGTATTGCCAGCATCCTCTGCCCTTCTGTGAGAGTGAGGCACTGCATGCCTCAGCTCCCCAAAGGAGTCAGTGACAAGGAAACCTTCTCCTTTGGTGGATGGGACATGTGAGGACCATCTCAAAATGTCAAGAGAGCTCAAACTCCCCTTGGGAACCTGGGGGAACAGAGATCAGAGAGGCTGATGGAGGTGAGACCTGGGCTTGGGGTCAGGTCTCACCAGTGTGACAGAAGAGGGGAAGCTTCCTTTGGCACCAGATGAATACCCACAGAGGGCTGCCCATGACACCTCCTCTCCTGCTGCACTGCTAGGGTCTACAGATTGGCTGGGGCAGAGGAAAGCAGTGGGAAAAGGCAACAGAAGGTACTGCAGTGCAACTTCAAGCTTGCCCAGGTACCTGGTGGTTATGAGCAGTCCTTCATTAAGAAGCACCAGTCCTCAGGCCTGGCCCTTCAGCCTGTAACTGTCCTCAGTCTTTTCAAGATTGAGGAAACCTGCCTCAAGACCAACCAGCCTCTCCAACCACAGCTTGATCTCTTTTCAGTTTATCACTGAGGGCCTTGAAGGGCTGCTCATTCCTACCACACAGTGCCCAGTGCTTATCAAGGATTTCAGGATGCTTCCCACCATACAGTGCTACCTCTCTTCACTCCAGCTATGCTCTGTGTTGGGCACAATGGGGCCAGTTCACAGCTCTCTGCTGGGCTTGGCCACAGCCCACCTCATCCATCAAATCTCCAGCATCTGCAGCTTCCCTCTCACAGGCTGAGGGGCCACACAAGCACTTGGCATCCTTAAATCCTCTCCTTTGTTTCTACAGCGCTGCTTCACTTGTACCCCAATCCCTGCACTGATTTATAACCTCATCCTATCCCATTCTCGCTTGCTTATTTAAAGCAGGGCAGCTGAACTCATCTGTTTCTTATCTCCAGCCAAACCAATTCACTTTCCTCATCCCTCTCATGCCACCCTCTCCTCTTCCCTTCCACGTCTGGCTAAGCCTCTGCCCTGACATTTGAAGCTCTGGGCTGAGCACCCTCTGCCTGCAGCTCAGTTCAGCTTTCCTCCCCCTCTTCCCTTTCATGTGGGAGCACCAGGGCCTCATCTCTCCTTCCACTCCCTCCAGCTCCAGATCCGGCACATGCTTTAGACTAACCATCTCCCCAGGCAGCTTCTGTGGCCATGAGGGGTCTGGATTTCACCCACCCAGCAGCTCATCCATGTTCCCCAGCTCACCTCTCCTGCAGCTTGCCTTTCACCTATGCACCTGTGTTCAATGCTGTTTGTTCCTTTTTGGGGCCTTAGGACAGTAACACTTCCCCAACCAGGCAGCCCACATGGCAGTCAGTTTTTCTTCTGAGATGCAGTGTTGTTTATGTGCGGGGCAAAGACACTGACCCAATGGCAATAAGAAGATAGTGCCTGTAAAAATGCTTGCGCTCAGTTCTCTTATCGCTGCTTTTCTACTTACTTATATATATATATATTGCCACCAGTTTTATTCACAGTTTTTGTTTCGTCACAGACACGTGCTGGCTCTGTTATCGAGCACAAGGGCTTGTTGTGGTGTAGCTGTTCACTCAGAGAAAGCTACCTGCCACAGACACTAAGACAAGTGGCAAGCTTCAAGGGTCACAGCCATAAACCCTGCTCTCCTCCCTCCCTCGTGTTTTCTCTCTGGCTGAGATGTGCCTGGAACTGCCGTGCCCCAGCTGGAGTCATTTGGGATGGAGAAGACAGCTGTTCTTGTGGTTGTGGCTGTGAAAATAATGGGAAATGAGCTCTGCACAGGATGGAGCACCTCGTGTGATCCTCAGCAAGCACCTCATTGTGTCTCCTCTCTTTTGGCTTTGGACATTTCTCACCACACATGTGGTGGTGCTGACCCCTCTTGCTCTGGGTCGAGGGTGCCTGTGGGAGACCCGGAGACAGCGCAGTCAGAGCAGCAGATGGGTTTCCCATATCCCAGCTCTGTGCCCCTAGCACAAAATGCTGCTGCTGAGTACTGAAGTCTTCATGATCCCCCCTGAAATGTCAGCTGCTGGACAGGAGCTGCACAGGCCATGGCTAATGGAGAGCATTTTTCTTGCAGACAAGCTATCAGCCAGACAAGAAATAAGAAGTACAAAGAATCCTGCCTTAATGACTTCCAGCACCACCTGCTATGCTCAGAGAGCTGCCGTTCCCCAGCTTGCCTTTCTGCAGCTCTGGACACCAAATGTGCCAGCTGGTAATACGGTATTTATGAAACCTCAACAATGCCCTTAACAATGTTGCATGTGAGGCACAACCACTGGCATAGCACGTTCCATATGGGAGAGATTAAATGCAGGACCCCACCTGTCTGACACGTCCAACCCATCTGCAAAGCTCACGTGGTACAGACAACCAGCCATTCCAGGTATCCACCCACCAGACAGTGCTCTGCTGTCCTCCAGGAGCACCACTCCAGCCCTGCTGCATGTTATTGCTCAGCGGTGTTTGGATGTTATCAACATGATTGTGTCAGGATATTTTCATCATCTCCATCAACAGCTGGGTCACCAGACTCTTAAAGAGCTATTGAAAACACTATAGTGCTCCTTTTGTTGGTGGCAGAAGGACTTGGCCCTGCAGAATGGTGTCAGAAAGACCAAAGTCTGGGACTACTGATGCAAGCCACGCATGCAAAGGGTGCAGATGTGGACAGTGCAATAATCCTGGCCAGGGGTTCAGAGCTGCAGCACCTTAGCAGTAGAGTAGAAAAATGAAGGCTGACAGAACCCAAATTACTATCCTATAGGGATCTGCCTGCTCTTCACATCCCGGCCCCCAGCTAACTGCATGATTGTCGCAGAATTGCCTCTCCTCTGACTCATGATGTTTCTGCGGGACGCCTTGACTATAATGTGACTTCTCCCTGAGAGCAATTATTAGGGAAGCATTCATTCTCACTGTTTGACATAATGTCGACATTAAAAGTGCTGTGTGTGCAAGAAGGAGGTGTCAGCCCTGTCTGCGCAGGGCCCGTTGAATCAGCGTGTGTGCTCTGGGGGCTGTGGATCAGACCTTGGGGGCCAGCTCCTGAAAACGGGAAAACTGCTCATTAATTTCAGCTCCCAAAAGCACCTGAATGCCTGCGGGATTCAGATCCTGATAGGGAAAAAAAAAGCTCCGAATGGACCCCGTGCAGCACTTTCGCACTGTGCAGGATTAGGTCCCCGAGCAGATGCAAAAGCTCCCTCTTTTTATTTTTTCTCTCCTTGTGCATAAATTAATTACAGCCAAAATGTAACGCTGGTCACTGAGCAGAAAATCAAAGCTGGTGGGTGGGCAGCCAGCCCTGCCAGCCTCACCGCATCCACTCTGCGGGGATAACCGGCGTGTTACCGTGGCTTGTCCAAATCCTTTGTACGCTCTCGGCCAACATTCACAAACGCCTCATATACTTCACAGGATGAATAATGAAGATGTGCTGATTGCTGACTGCATGGGGCTGCTTACGCAGAAAGGCACTGCAGCTTCTGAAAACCAAAGACCACGCCACCAAACTCTGCTCTTTGGTGGCTGCGTGTGCCTTCTTCTATTACCTCTGCACTCCAGGTGATGCCCTGGCTGAAAGCCCGTTGACCACCAAGCAGGCAGAATTATGGCATTTAGCACATAATTACAGAGTGTTTGAGGGATCTGGTTTGCTTGTGGATGGTCTGAGCCATTACATGCTTTAGAGATGGCGAAATGAAGGTGGAGAGAGAAAGGCGATGAAAGGGAAAAGCTTGCAATTGAGGGGCAATTTGTGTTCACGGTGAAGGGAAATCTAAGAGTTTCCATAAAGCACTGAAAAACATATGCAGGAAGAGGAGGAAAACGTTGCAGTTTTTGCTTTCTTTTACTTTTTGCTCTCTTTGTTTGTCATTCCAGCCTAACTACTGCCACTTCCTCTCCCAGATCTCCATCCAGCCTCATGAAGCACTGGCACCTTGAGTGAGCAGGGAGCCCAAGAGCAATACCTGTGTCTGATTCCAATAGGGTCACTGGTGATTTCCCTTCTTTTAAAGCTCTGGGGGAAGTGGGTTGGGGAGTGAGATAGTGAGGTGCTCCATCCCAACTACGTACCCCTGTTATGTGGGCAGCAGTGCATTGCTGAAGCAAAAAGAGAAGCGTTAGGAAACACTGTCCTCTCCCCAAGGCAAGGAAGCCTGGAGCCATACCCTGTATGCGGGGAGGTTTTCAGCAGTGGTACTCCTTTAAATTGATACTGGTACAGGGGTTACAGCACAGCTTGGGGCCACTGGACTGGCTCTGAGTGATTGTGGGGGCTGGTGCTCTTTTCCAGCTCCAGGCAATTTGCCACTAACAACGTTTTCAAGTGAGATTTGTCTGTTTCTGACACTGGACACTTGGTTCTTGATAGTTTGTTGTCATCAATAATTCCTCAGTGAATGGCTGTACTGACCGGCACAGGGTCACCTGGTGAACTGCTTTGCTGTTCCTGACTGTAATATTCATTGCTCATTCTGTGGGTTTGGTCTTGGCATTTGTTCCTAGCCCCCAATTCCCAAATCAATAATTCCTTTTCATAAAGGTTGTTGCAGGAGTACAATCTCTCCAAACACTCGTTGCGGCTGCTGTATTATTTAACAAGCCTCCTGCTTAGGAAAAACAGCATAAAAATGGAGATGCTGGGAACAGAGGATCCTGCTGTAGGCTGCTCCATAATACCTTCCTGTTCTGTGAAGATGTGGTAATGGATGTTTTCACCACAGCCTCACTCCACTCATGGTGACGAGTTCCCGTATCCTGTACTTCACTTGTACTACACTGCAAGCTTGTGCTCATCCACTTCAGCGTGTGTTCTGTGAGGCAGCTGATTCCACTTCCTTTAAAGCACCCAGAGAAGGACCCTCCAGCACTAACAAAGAAGGCACATGTCTCTTTATGGCTTAGCCCTACATTTTGAAGCTGAGAAATTTACTTTTTGCCTGGGGAAAATCTTAGCCAACATCACTAGTAGGTTAAAGCCTTTGGTCACAGGTTACACTGTATTTGATATTACAAACATTAAGAATTCTTTTCATGCTGTCCAGGAACAAATTAGAAAATATACTGATGTTCTTATACATTATCTCTTACTGTCATTAACAAATGAGACTTCAGAAAAGGTTTAGCCATCAGATTGGTTTTTATTGCCGTGCTGTGAAAGATTGGGACCCAGTGCAAATCAATACCCATTTTGTCTTCTTTCTTCATGCCCTTCCTGCTTCCTTTGTGAATGACAGAGGCTTTCAGCTCAAAACCCCCTGATGGGATGAGTGACTTGTGAAAGTGGGATCACACTGGCTGGAAGAATCCACGCTGCAGAGCTCAGGACCATGCGGGCATCTTGCTGTCCAGAAGTTCCAGATGAATTCAGCTCCTGACTTTCTCACCCTGGATTGAAGTGGGAACTGCTCTCTTACTCTTCTGACCCTCTATGTTTTATGCATCTAGCGATGTCCTTCCTTAAAATAATCTACTTATAGAGCATGGCATTTCCTATAATCAGATAATCTTGATGGTATAAAGAAATAAAATGCTAATAAAGAAAACAAGAAAGGATACCTGACCCAAAATCATCTTCATAAAAGGCATCTCTTTAAATGGAGACACCAGTCTGTTATCCACAAAGACCAGTAATCACAGACCTGATTGTAAGGGCTACAAAACTTGGGAATCATTTGCCCAAAAGAAAAGCATACATCGATCAGGGAAATAAAAGCTTTGCCACTGATCCTCTGAGAGGTGATGGCTATTAGCAGAAAGAAACTCAAAACTGATCTAGAAAGTGCAATGTGAAGAGCTTCTGAAGATGTCACACACCACTGAATATAAGGACAATGCCGTGTGCTCTCCGCTTCTACCAGTCGTGTAACAAGACGGGTGTTTCTACCTGAAGTACAGACACCTGGCTTCCTATTCAAGCATCACAAGCAATCTCCAGTAACACAAGCTGCTTACCCCATCCCAAAGTTAGAGCTCATCTGGTGGAACCATCTGGTTTTGAGTTGTCTTGTCACTATCCGTCTTGTGAAAGATATTTTCAGGATGCTAACAGCTCCATCCAAAAAGTTCCTCAGTTTTGTCACCCATGATCGCATATATTTAGATGCCATATGCCCTGTATTCTCCTTCTCCGGAAGCTCTGGGTTGATTTGTGCCAAGAACTGAATGTAAGAAATTTGCCTTTTGTGTGCTATTGTTCATAGACTCTCGCTCAGCCCCTGGGACTGAGGCATAACGTATATGCGTACATACTTGAAAATAGATTGTCTTGGTGTCCCACTCACAAACTGTGAGGCAACCCGCCTCCCCCACTCCTTGATGGGAGTCATTTTGCCATTTGGGGCTTATGAAGCAAGATCTTTGCTAACCCTCTTGTTCTCTGAAATGCTATATCTTGTGTTCCCCTTCGTCCCAGCCTACAGGCAGAACCAGCATGTGAGAATGTACAAAGCATGATTCAATGTCATGCAAAAATTCTGCTGAACTTCTCATGTTCTGCAGCAATAGTAATCTTTGTCTGGTCCGTGACCAGAGAAAGCAAGCTCCAAAGTGTGCAAAGCGTGGTTGACCTTACTTTCAAACACCCACATGCACACTCAAAACCCCAGAGAACTCATTACATTCACGGTCTAGAAACTGGTGTTTTGTTCTCTGTCCCCACTCTGTCTGCCTTTGGATGAATGCAATTGAAAATGTCAGAGATGCATCTCCTATGTAACGTAAGAGGAGGATTACAGCTTTCCTGACATCGAAGGTAGGGGGGGGGGATGGAGGTTACAACAATGTGGCTGACGTAGGAAAAGACAGATTACAGTACATCTGACATAGTGGGAATTATAGAAAATGTATTTACAGCGATGGATGGAAAATGAATTTCATATGCTGTTCCAGAGGAGGACAATAAAGGTGTGTTGCAACAGTTCTCCCCCCCTCTGGAAAGTCGTGTTTCTCACTTGTCCGTCAGCACAAACAATCTGTGCTGTATGGCAGGAAATATCGTACGCAAATATCGCATTAATCTCTACGGAAGGATACCTGTTATCGTAACTTGCTCATTCACTAAGGTCTCTCAGTAGTGGCTCAGACAATAGGTGGATATATCAGGTTTTCCCCATGGGATAACTGTACCACAGGCGCAGTGCTGCAACGGTGACTTTGATTTTGTTTCTGTTTTCTTTCAGAGCAAGCAAAGTAGAAGTGGGAAAGGAGAGGGGAGAAGCTCTTGATTTTTCAGCATGCAGACAAATGCTGCTAATACCCTCTTCAAAAGAGCCAGTGCGTAGCCCCTTGCTGGGCAGAGGTACAGCCAGCCACAAGCAGATAAAGCAATTATGTGGGACATCGGGAAAGCGATTTCCTTTCCACTTCAGACTGCAGCAAGAGCGCAATGGATCTCAGGAGCTGTTGCATAAATATGGAGGAAATGTGAGGGGGCTGTCATTCATGTTATCCCTTGGGAAGGGTATGTAGGTTTCTGTGTGAGTCACACACAAGTGAGGAGAGCAGAGGATGGAGCGAGAGGACATAGAAACTATTACATTTGGGTCACTATTTCCAGCACAACAAACACTGGTGGCTATAAACAAAACACGTGTGCAACAAATCCCATTGTCTCAAGCTGCTTCCTTTTGGGCGCGTGTCAACATCACCCACAGCTGCACTGCCAGGGCACTGTTGCATCCAATGCCACAGCTGTAAAAAGCAATGGGATGCTGGTGAAGGTTAGCCCCAGTGAGGGTGTCCACACTGCCTGGAGAATAACCGGCATCCCTTGTCCGAGCAGAAAAACTTTGTGGCAGCCCCAGCAACCATAAAGCCACAGGAACTGGTCTTCAGTCCTCCGGCCTGCTTGTAAGAGGGTTCCCAAACTAGCTGAATGGAAGGGCTGCTTTCCCACTATGTCCCTCAGGCCTGCAGAGTTGCCCCTATCTATCTGTAGTGATGCCAAAAAGAAAAGATCCCGGGCAAGATAAGGGAGGATGGGCACAAGAGAGCTTGGCCTCAAAAGTTTGGGCTCTTGTTTGGAACTTGAGTGTGGAGCTCCCACTGAGAACCCTGCCTCATATTTGGGCACCCTGGGGTGGTGAAACCACCAGTCATGGATGTATGGGGTGACCAAGACTTCTGACTCCTGTATGACAGTTTGGGACCTACGTGGGGCAGCCACTGTGGCTTGTCCCAGCAGGGCTTTTTTTCTTTTGCTAGGTGAAAAACAATCTTACTCTTTGGTTTTGGATGTGGAGTCAGCAGCTTCTGGCACATCTCATACTACTAAGTTTCTCTGTCAGTCGTGACCTAAAAACCCCCCAAAACCAAAACAATACATGAGGCACCACTGTGTCTATGGTTTTTCGGGGAGCAGTCAAGAGTAAGACGTTCCCAACAGAAGCTGCTGGTAAATGGCATAACCCGAGAGCAGCAGAAAGCAAGCTGACTACATCTGAATAGCCTGCCTGCCCACATTCCACTGGGAAGTGGGGGACTGACATTAAACTGCAGGTGCTAATCTTGCAGAAAGGCCAGCCTGATGTGAAGACTAACATGCAACAGCTGTCTGCTGTACACACTGTACAGCACCTGGCATGTATGCAGCTTTGTGAGCACCAGCTCTAAATTAACATCCATCACTCAATGAGAGAGTGAAGGATGGTTCTGCAGTTAAAGCAGATTTCCTGGGCTCACAAATGTATGTCACAGCCTTGGGCTGAATACATGCTTTACCTTGCAGGAGATGCAGATGCATTTTCAGAGCTGCTGAGCAATGGCAGCTTCCATTAAAATCAGCAGAAATAGTGGATGTTTGCTATCCCCGAAAAACTGCCCACATATTGTAAAATGACTTCCAGCTCAATTGAATTGGGCACGATTAGATTACAAGGTGCATGTTCACTCGCAGGAGTTACCGCCTCTGATCATTAAGCTTAAGCAACTGACAAAAAAAAAAGCCTAATTTGTAAGCAACAATATGATGTTGAACACAATTGTTGATTGTTTCGTTTTTGCATTTAATTTATCTTGGGCGATGGAAATAACCTGGCCCACTTCTCTTTTGTCACAAGTGCCTCATTTGTTTGCAGCCAGTCGTCAGTGAGGTTCATGTGCCCCAACACAGCGGAGCGCTATCAGCACGACAAACACGGAAGGGAACCGGTGACAATAAAAAACAATCTCAAGGGCATCAACTGTCTTGTTTGTTCTGTGTTTGTACTTCCCTTAGTGCAAACAGAAACAGTCAAAGCCTTGGTATTACTGGTGGATTTCGTAGCGCTTTATTTTTGGGAAAGGACCCTACATACCTGGCACCAACCCTTTAAAAAGCTGTTTTACTGCCCTCGGTGAGGATGAAGAATGAAGAGGGGCCCCACGTACCTTTGTTCTTCGAGACAAGCTCAATGTGTTAGGTCACTAAAATGCCTGATTAATAATGCAATGTCATTAACATTAATGACAAAAGCTCATTGTTGTGGTGGTAATTATGTAACTGTGATGCAACGCTGTGACCAAAGACATTTAAGCGGTCTGAAATACATCTCTGGATGCTATTGTGTTGCCTCAGTAAGAATATTCTAGCTTGAAAAGTCAAGAGTGTTTTTGCTATAACTGCGGCTGCAGACACGGGGGTTTTTTTTCAAATTCAAAGGCGCTTTGAAGTCATATTAGAAATATTTATGCTTATTTTTCCCCTCCTAAGATAACGCTTTTGTCTTTAAAGCAAGCCTACAAACATTGTAGTTGATGACGTCATCTCCTTTACTTCAAATGTGACTATACTGTCTGGAATTTGGCACCTTCCATTTTGTGTTTTTTTAGGCCAGATTCACACTGATGTTACCAGGAGCAACTCATATTGACTTCCGCAAGGCTTTACTCAATTACACCGCATAAATGACAGGACACTGAAAATAGCCCAAGAAACCAGATTTTCAAAACAATCAACTGGTTCTTTCTGCAAGCAGCACCCCAGCAATGCTACCATGGTAAAACAGGCTGACTGTTAACTCGGAGGGTGATATAGGCAGAAAGGGTTGCTTTCGTTTCTCTGTTTGTTTGGCTTAATTTTTTTCCTCAAGTGAAGAAAGATTCTATTGTTGTCTGTTTTGAAACCGATAGAAAATGCTGAGTGAAATGACTAAACGCTGAATTGCTGGAAATATCTATGAGATGAGTTCTGGAAGTCTGACATATTCCCATCCGTAGACCATGCCACCCTTAGTGAAGGAGCACAGGGCTACTGCAATGGAAAAACTTAGCAGTTGTGTCCTCCCGGACTCTCCCTTTTCTTGGGAACTCAGAGGAACATCCTTGTGGAGACACTTTGGGAAGTGTCTCTCCACTTTCCTTGTTTTCCTACTCTCCTTACGTATAAGCCAGCCCTGTAATTATACGTCTGCCAACCACAGATGTTTCTGAGAAGTGATTCCTCTCTCAGGATATCCAAAACACCAGAGGGCAGCAGAAGTGTTAAAGCAGACATTGCAAAAAGTATCTCCCTTCCTTGCATAAGCGCCTCTAGGATGGTAAAATGGGCTCATGTAAGAGTGAGTGAGTGCCTAGACAGTATCGATTCATAGAGAAAGTGGAAGAAAAACAACTAAATTATGATGGTAACAAAACTGTGCAACTTCTGAGCAGCACCGATGGAAACTATCGTGACCCTTATGCATGAAAATAGAAGTTAAATACTGAAAGGCTGCTGAGAGCGATAGATGTAGGAGGTCTTTATTTCTCAATGAATCATACATCACCATGATTACTCTTGAAAACCATGTGTACCCCATTCCACTGCAGAAGCTCTGTGTACCCCATCCCCTGGGCTAGGGACTGCAGATCTGCTTAAATACCTTCTGCAGATGGCAACGATTCCAACATTTTTCTTGCCTCTTTCATCTAATGCAGGTAATTAAAATCCTGGGTTCTCCTCAGTGTAACCCTCTGATGCAGCGTTGCAGTCTCCAGGCCATCCCATGGTACAGGTGACTGCTTCTTCTTAGAGCACCAAATCCTCAGTCACTTTTTCCAATCTGGGAAGAAAAAAAATCACGAGTCTTTTAAAAAGAAAGAAAAAATGTTACTTTCCCACCTGGGGCTGCTCTTCTTGTGTGTTCTTTCTAAAAAGACTGATTCTGTTTGCCAGACTAAAACACTTAATCAATTTGAAATGAAAACAGCAACTATAATTAAAGGGAGGAAAATCCCACCACAGCAGAGGAACCATTATTAAGGTAATTTTTTTCTTTATAACTCCTGGGGCACTGTTCACATGCAGTTGCTACTATATATGCTGTTTGTGCGTCACCTCCTCTTCATGAGCTCCATGGAGAATACACTGTTAGCTTAATAATAATAATAATGCCAGCTTCACACGTGAGTTATACCAAGCACCATGTAAGTGCTAATTGAATGTTGCAATAGCCTGTTCTATGCTATTCCCCCCTCCCACAGAATAGCACAGCAGCCCCGTGACCTGCCTGGGTCATACTACTACCTTCACGTGAGTAGCTCCTTCCTCAGGCTGCTGGATACCAGCTCTGCAAGCCACAGCTCTCTCCCACCTCCATTTCAAGCCCTGCAGGTACTCAGGCGTTGTGTCTCCATGTTTCTAGACAAAAGAGCCTGCAGCACAACTGGCCTCTCAAAAGGGCTAGCACCCAGGTTACTTTAGGTAATGAAAGCAATATAGAATCATAGAATCCTAAGTGTTGGAATCCACCATGCCTGCTAACCGTATCCCTCAGTGCCACATCCACACGGCTCTTGAATACCTCCAGGGACAGTAACTCCACCACCTCCCCGGGCAGCCTGTGCTACTGCATCACCACTTCTGAGAAGAAATTCTTCCTAATATCCAATCTTAATATCTTAATATCCTTAATATCTTAATCTTAATATCCTAATATCCAATCTATGATTCTATGATTCTTAAATTTCCTTTGGTGCAACTTGAGCTCCCTTTTGAGCTCTCTATACATCACTCATGGAGTGGAGGGCCATCAGCTCTCCATCTCTCATCATGAGTCTCCAGGAAACCATCAGCTAGAGGTGAAAACCATCACGCTGATTCCAGCCATGCTGTGCATCTCTTTATTTCAAGGAGTTGGACAGATCCAGTTGCCTCTGGATATTAGACCGGCATACCTGTCCTATATGCCATTGAGTGTGGTGATCAGGCAAAGACTTCAGACTAAGACAAACTATATTCTGGCCGGGAGACCATAGCATCATAGAGTCACTATGGTTGGAAAAGACCTCCAAGATCATCAAGTCCAAGTGGCACAGGGAGCCATGGGGAGGAGAGAATGCACCGGGCTGGAGTGCAGAGAAGATGGTATGGTCCACCAGCTGGAACACTACTTCTCTAAGAACAGCCTAGGTTGACTCTAACAAAGACTAAGTTGAATAACAGATGTTATCAACATGTTATCAGGCAGGTACCATTCAAGGCTTATTTTCAGGTTGAAGCTGGAATTTGAGTCCAGATGTGCAAACTTTGGTCACTGTGTGCGTGCAGAGGGAACATCTACTTGCTTCTGGCAATGGACCTTGAGGGAAACGTCTCTGGCACTTGTAGGATATCCCATTTCAACTCCAAACGGGTGTATTCAGACCATAGAGTTATTACAGCTGGGAAGATCTTGAAGAGCATCTAGTCCAACTGTCAGCCCGAACCTGTGAGTGCTTTAAGCCAGTCACTCGGCTCCACATCGGTAGTAAAGCCTGAAAGCCACCCGGGACGGTGACTCCACCAGCTGCCTGGGGGGCAGCCGGTGCCGATCATCTACCAGAGGGCTCTTAGTTTCACTTCATCCCTCCGTGCCGGTGCCCAGCCGGGGGATCCACGAGTCCGCTTTCTCAGATGAAGCCGCGGTCGGCAGCCCTCAGACGGGGCGCCGCCTCCGCCGATCCGGGCACAGCATCTCTGGCGCTGAGGGGAGGCGGCGCCGAGGGGAGGCGGTTAACGGCCGCCGAGGCGCGCACGCCGGCAGGGGGCGACCCCGACGGGAGACGGGAGGGCGTCACGTGACCGCAGAGAGCCTTCCTCCCCCCCGGGCGGGGACGGGGAAGGGGTGCGGGAGACCCGGGCGCCCCCTCCTTCCCTCCCTCCCTCCGCCCTGACGTCACCGCCCCCCCGGTCGCCGGGGCGACGGCTCCATCAGAGCGCGCGTCAGCGCCGCCCGTTCCTTGGCAACGGTGCGGTGTCTCGCTCTCCTTCAGCCTCGCGCCTGGCCGCGCGTCTCTCTGGCGTCAAAGTGACGTCAATGGGCCCCGCTCTCGGCTTTCGGCGGTGGGCGGGGCCGCGCTCGGCGGAGAGAGGGGCGGAGGGGCGGAGGGGCGGAGGGACATCCCGCCTGCTGCCGCCCGCCCCCCGGCGCACGCTCCCTCCCCTCTCTCCGTCCCTCCCTCCCTCCCTCGTTCACTCCCTCCTTCACTCACTCACTCACACCCCGCCACCGGCACCGCGGCGGCGGCAGCGAGCCCGCCGGGTAGAGCGGAGAGGCGGTTTGCGGAGCGGCCGCCCGAGGCCGAAGGCTTTTAGAGAGCTGGGCTCCGGGCGATCCGACGGGCCGCGCCGCGCCGTCCCCGTGCGAGGTGCCGGAGCCCGGGGGCAGCGCCGATGCTGCTGCCGCAGCCGTCGTGAGTCGCGGCGCGGTGCCCTTCGCCCGCCTGAACCATGGTGATCATGTCAGAGTACGCCTCCGTGCCGGCTCCCAGCGCAGCCCAGCCCCGGCCCCTGCGGGTCGGCTTCTACGATATCGAGAGGACCTTGGGGAAAGGCAACTTCGCCGTGGTCAAGCTGGCCCGCCACAGGGTGACCAAGACGCAGGTGGGTGAGAGGCCGGGCCGGAGGGCTTCTTTCTGCTTTACTGACGGAGGTAGCGTAGAATGAAAGCGGAGCCGTCGTTCGCGGAGCGCTGCCGAGCGCCTCCCTCTCTGCGAGTCCCAGCTGTGGGATCTTCGCACCCCATGAAGTCTTTGCACGTGGATCGCGGAGCCCCCGTTGGCTCCCCACGGGACCACCCGGTCCCGTTGCTTGGCTCAAAGAACAAAGAAGTCGCCGTGTTCGTTTACAGGGTGCTTCCCCGTGGCCGTGTGTGTGCACTGCGTGTCCCAATCGCCCTCTCCTAGAAAAACAAAAATACTCCCTTATAAGAACGCGTTGGTTTTTTTTTTTCGCTGGATTAAAAGATTTACCGAATCCCGTCCAGCGCTGCCTTCTGCAGTTGTGTCGGTCTCGTTGCATGCGATTGGAGCAGCTCGGGAAAACACCATCGGCTCCGGCTAGACCGTATCTAAAGTCCACCTTGCGTGTGTTCTGTGAGTTTGTGCGTGGCTTTGCGTGTGGTGTTTCGGTGTTGTGCTCTTTCCCCTCCCCATCGCAATAAGTGTACCCGTTTTGGAATGCCGGCGGGTTGTTTGATGTGTTGATGTGTTTTTCAATCCATAGGTCGCGATCAAAATAATAGACAAAACGAGGTTAGACCCGAGCAATCTGGAGAAGATTTATAGAGAAGTGCAGATAATGAAGCTTTTGAATCACCCCCACATTATCAAGCTCTATCAGGTAAGAGGTCAGCTTTGCAGCATGGCATGCAGATGAGCTACGCCTGTCCTCTTGCATTTGATTTTGCATGAAATGTTTGCTGGGAGAATGTGAACTGAAAGAGTTTTTGGAGACTACAGTTCATTTAAAGCAGGGCTTTTTGTTTGTTTAAAGTCACCTTTCCGGTACGCTTGTCAGTTTCTTGACAAAAGGGTGAGAAAAGAGTGAAGTTTGTTTCAGATCAAGAATCAGACTGTCCGAACTTGTAGAGTTAACTTGCCTTCCGAGCTCCTCTGCTTTGTGTTTAGAAGACTGGGGCTTCTCACATGCTTTTGATATGAGGAGGGCTTAAGCTCTCTTAGGACAGCAGAGTAGCAGGCACAAAACCTGGGCTTGCCATTAGTGAAAGCCAATTCAGCAACAAATAAACTCCAATCAAAAAGAGAAAACTTGGAAATATTACTATCGTAGAGTATGTGAGGAAATGACCCGTTTGGGTTATTCTGTTCCAGTTCGTGTAGTTTTGCAGAGAAGTTTGAAAGTTCTTTTCCTTTGTAGAGTTTCAAGGTGTGGATTTTGATTTGGATTCGTTCGGTTTCTGCGCTTTTGCTTTTTGCCTTCTGAAGGGTATTGGAACAGTAAAAGTAAGCTTCCTCACAGATGTGTTGTGCAGCAGGCAGGGTGGCAGCTGCGTAGTGAGCGAGGGCTGCCTTGCAAATTCGGACTCTTTGATCCAATTAGTGTTTGGTGTACGTTCCTCTTAATCATCTTAAACAGCGCCGTGCGGATTTAAGAAGATGAGGTATCAACGGTCTGTCTGGACCTGGCCAGAAGGACGGAGGGGGAGAGGAATGGATTAAGAAATGAAGCAGCAGGTCTGAAATTCTGTGCGCTGTCGTACACACAACTGTCAGGCTGTTATCTTGCTGTTGGGTTGGTTGGCTTAATGAACGTTCTCCTCTTTTCGGACGTGTAAGGCTGAGGAGCCAGTAGAGCAGGTGTTTCGGCAAGGTGTTGTTTTCAAACACCTTGACACGCGTGAATTGCTTTGACATTTACAGCCTTAAACCATCCTGACAAGAATGATTTTTGCGTTAACGTCTGACGTCATCGCTGCCCATAGGATATACCAAAACCTTCTAACAGTTCGGTTGATTTCATTGCGGTGGAATGATGTGGGTGAAAATGCTGTTTGGAAGCTGTTAGAGAAGCAGGTTAAATTCCATCCAGTTGAACCACTTCACTTGATGGAGCAAATGACGTTGGTAGTGGACCATAATTTCTTTTCAGCAAAGTTTTCTTTTCTTTGTTGCCGTAACTGATGCTTTACCTGTCTGGGGGAGGCTGAGAAGTAGGGATGGAATTAGATGACATACCGACGTAGGGTGTGTGTTCTTGTATTATTTCATCATTGTTTTAGTTTCAGCGCAGCGTCTTAATTTCGTCCAGCTGGCATCTTTCCCAGAACACTTTCCTTCAGTTTTTTCAACTGGGAACCTCTCTTCCTTTGCTCCCTTCTTGTTTGTTTTCGTTTTGTGTCTGTGTGTACTTGTAGAAGGGAGGACAAGAGTCTCCAAATAAGGTTATGTGTTAGGAAGCTGGAAATTGCAGCCTTTGAAGTAGTATTGACGTTTGTTTGATTGTTAATATGGTGAGAACCTCCTGCCTCAGAAACAGAGTATTGATTCCCTGTGCGTCCTATTCTGGGGAAAGGTTGTATTTCTGAAAGCTAAAATGTGACATTTAAGAGACGTGGTGCCATACATGAAGATGAATTCCAAAATGCTCAGTTTTATTTGGGTTTAGTTTTGCTCCCATCCCCTCCCCCCCCAAAGATGTGTCAGCTTCCTCTGATGATTATTGTTTTGCACGTGGTTGGTAAGTGAATGTTGACCAGCCCAGTGACAGCTGTTGATGTGCCTCAAAGCTCCGCAGTAGCACCAACAACTGCCTGTTTTCACTCACGTGGGAGGCTTGCTGTGCCCCCATCCAGCACCAAATGGGAGTGGGGTGTTTGGTAACACTTCTTGATTGTCCGAGTTGCAGGTATCTCCTGATCTGAGTGCATGCTAGCTGTGAAACAAAGATGGCTTTAAGTCAGCTTTGTGTCCTCATGCATTCAAAATAAGTCCAAAGAGCTGGAAAGCCATTTATGCATATTTTAACCAAAAAGGGAACTCAGGGAAGTATGTAAAATCATTCAATGCTCATTAGTTATCTTATGGAGATTACGTGGCGTAGTAATGGTAAGAACAATACCATGGGAAGCCACTGTATGTTGTAGGCATAGAAGCATTCATTTATTATCTTTTTCATTACCAGTTTGCTAGGAAAAAAAACACTGCAGTGCAAAATTAGGTGTCTTTACTGCCAGCTACTGTGGCAAATAAATAACTGAACCGATAGACGTTTAGGGAAATGAAAGTAACTATAGAGGTCTGTGTTTCTTTAAGCATGTCCACTCTTGTGTCTTGGCAGGTTATGGAGACAAAGGATATGCTTTACATTGTTACTGAGTTTGCTAAGAATGGAGAAATGTTTGGTAAGTTCAGCAGTACCTCACATTTCTTGAGATTTAGAGCTCTTGGCCATATTGTTGTCTTTGCTGAGTAATACCTGTTCACATTAAAAGCCCAGAGTCACTGTTGTCAGCTGTCAAACAGCAAGTGCAGCATCTGGAAGACTACAGAATCATTTTCCAGGTATCTCTAAGTCTTGTGCCTCTTCTGTTTTGTCTTGCAGATCATCTGACCTCCAATGGGCACTTGAGTGAAAGCGAAGCGCGGAAGAAGTTCTGGCAGATTCTTTCAGCAGTGGAATACTGCCACAGCCACCACATAGTGCACAGGGATCTCAAAACAGAGAACCTTCTGCTAGATGCTAACATGAATATCAAGTTAGCAGGTAATGAGAAATGCTTGGTTACTCTATAAATGGCATTTGGCATGCGGTCGAATTCAGTCTCCCTAGCGTAATCTCATAAATGTATTTGGAGTGACTGAAAGTTAAAGTCACTGGTATTTCTCTGAATATATCCTCTGGACAAAATGAAATGAATATGCAGAGAACAAAACAACGCACCTGCTCCCTTCCCTCTGTTTTCTGCTACTTCTAAACAGTTTGCACGTGGCTGAGTGATATCTTACACCAGACTTCTACCTTCCTTCCAGACTTTGGCTTTGGAAACTTCTACAAGTCAGGAGAGCCACTCTCCACTTGGTGTGGAAGCCCACCCTATGCAGCTCCAGAAGTTTTTGAAGGCAAGGAGTATGAAGGACCTCACCTTGATATATGGGTGAGTGTGATATCCCTTTGGAATTCTGTTTCACGTTTTGTTATGAACTGTGAACTTTGCAAACTGTAGTTTCTACTGGAATCACTCACATGCTGTGCTGTTCTCTGCTGACAGAGTCTTGGTGTGGTGCTCTATGTCCTTGTCTGTGGTTCTCTGCCTTTTGATGGACCCAATTTACCAACTCTGAGGCAAAGAGTGCTGGAGGGGCGGTTCCGCATCCCATACTTCATGTCTGAAGGTACTTTGTGTTCAGATTCTTAATGTTAGAAAAGGAACTGAGAGTAAAGGAATAGCTGTCCTATTCTTCCTTGAGGCAGTGACCAGATGAGGCTGGTTTTGCAATTGGCAGTCACCTTGTCTTTATGTGTCCAGTGATTTCTGTAGGGAAGCACTTAAGATCGGGGGCTGATTGTAGATGTTTTCTGAGGTCTGCTTTATGGTGTATCTAAAAGGCTATCATTTCATTCCTTAAGAGTATTGCTTTAGATTACAAAAATTGAAGCCCTAGCTGTAGGAATAATCACTCACAAAAGAGACAAAACAAGCTTTTAGTGAGACTAGCTTGCAATGGTGAGGTGGGTGTAGTTTTGAGATATTCAAACTACATAGAAGGGGTATGTTTCAGTGTGGTTTTGCTGCCAAGGAGAGCAAAGACAGTGAAACTTAGCACTGTTTCTTGAATGTTTGCACTTGGGCAGTCTGGTAAGAAAAAGGAGCTGAGAGGTATTATCAGATCTCTCCGATTAGGGTTTGAAAACAAATGAATATGCCTCTCTTCAGTGGAATATCTTTTAAAGTCTGACCTTTATCTGTTATAGCTGTGAACGGCTTTGATTCCCTGGTTGTAAACAAATAAGCAGTATGCTTGGACCAGGAGTTCAGATTTTAATATGTACGATAGTTCTTAGTAAATCCTAACCTATTTCAAGTGGGTGTACCATAGTTAAACCTACATCCACTCAAAATTAGTCCCCTTGCAAGGTAGAAGGCAAACTGAAACCTGCTTTTAGCCAGTACAGCATCATTTTGCTCAGTGACATGCTGCTTTTATGAAATACATACCTCTCTTGTGCTGGTTTGAATATTTAGCAGTCAGACTATGCATCAGCTGCTCAGAAAACTTTTAATTCCCGTTTTTATAGACATCAAATACTGGTGGTGGGAAAGTTTCTTAGCAAATG